>NW_012144633.1:1227190-1229295 GCF_000956105.1 Propithecus coquereli | reverse complement strand
ACTATAGTCAATAATTCTGTATTGTATATTTGAAATTCATTAAAAAAGTACATCTTAAGTGTTCTTACCCAGCCCCCCAACACGAAAGGTAACTGTATGAACAGATGGATATGTTAATTAGCCTGAGTGTAGTAATTATTTCACAATGTATAAGTACATCAAAATATCATGTTGTATACCTTAAATATATATAATTTTTCTAAAAAATTTTAGAAAAGAAATGCATATATATGTCTAGAACAATTAATTCAGGATTTCTGGGGCTTAGGCACATATGTGGGTATCTTTGAAAAATATTTTAAACTGAAAAAATTTCTACAGTTTCACACATCACTACTGTGTATACATTATTTCTCATTTTAAAACCTTCATTAGTTTTTCTACAACAAAGTATGTTCTTGAGACCCTTAGTCTAGAACTCGTGGCTGTCTGCAATCTGGCTCCACATTCCGTCTCAGTCTCATACTCTACATGTGCTTAAGGTGCTCTGTGCCCCACCCTAACCAGGCAGCTCACCATTCTGTGAACACGGTTTGCCTTTGGTCATGCCGTGTCCTCCAACTGGAACGCCTCAGCCCCTCTAAACCTACTCTGCAATATATACTATTGTTCAAACGTAATCTCCTTCTTGAAAGTTCCTCTCAGGTCTCTTTCTCCTCTGAATAGTCATAGTACTTCACTTGTAACTTTCAATAACACATATATTCTTTTTTGTTTTATGATTATCTGTGTATATGTCTTATCTCTTCTACATGTTCCTTAAAGGGTGCGTGACATGTCTTGTGAATTTTTATATTCCCCACAAGGACAAGCATGGTGCTAAGGGCTCAATAGCTGCCTAAAAATACACCTGAGTAAATGAGCCTATTGCACTTATTGACTAAACCACACATTTTGTACGGTACCAAGCAGATTTTATTCATCTCTTTGCCAACAAAATCTAAAAGTCATTTGAGAATTGGGAAATCATATAACTATACTGAGCTTGAAACTGAACCTCCCAGTGATTCCATTAGGTCTGAATTTGCCCCGGCAATCACAGTATGAAATGTGGACACTATAGCCCAAAGGTAACTGGGTGAGTAATCAAGCAAGAAGTATTAATCTTGCTTGCATTATTTTTCCTTTAAAGAAGCCTATTATTACTTAAATATAAGTAAAGTAATTTGAGGGGCCCTAGGACTATTCAAAATATCTTCCTTATACAACTGTTATGTATATCTGCAATTCTACCCCCTTCCTTTGAATGAAGGGATTATTAACTGTTAAAAGGTAGAAATCCTTAGAAAGGAAGACGCCATCGCTCATCCAGAGGACTATAACTGCCTCCTCACAGCTCAACCTGTGTCCATTTTTGCCTCTTTATATGTTTTCATCAGAATGATTTAATAAAATGTAAACATGAAGTCTCCCCACCACCCACCCTAATTAAAACAATTTATCATCTCCCCATTGCTCTGAAGATAAAGACCACAATGTAAATACCATGAGGGATGCGAAAGGATGAGGAAAGGTGAAGAAATGAAGCAGTAAAGGCCCATGCACCCGCTCTCTGGTTTTGCTGAATCTGGGCCCTTCAGTTCAATCATTTTCTTTGCATTTGCCGTTTTGAATCATATGAGCACAGCAAGGACTCCAAATGCAGGGATGCTTACATGAATACTGTAAAAATAAAAAGTCTTCAAGGTATTCTATGATGGCTCTAACATTCTGACAGAGAAAAATTAGATGGCAGAAAGACAGCTGTGAGATCCTGGGGCTCAAGGTCTAATTTCCAGCATATTATATGGTCAAACAAAAATTCTCTTTGCAATAACAAAGTCTAATCATTTCCCTTGCCTACACGCTATTTTTCTATTGCATCATGCGTGTGGGAACATAGTGACCCATAGGAAAGTTCCCAACACATCCTGACTTCACCCAGGTGATGAAGCTAAAATGTTGTAAGAAAAATAAATAACTAGAGCTTTAAAAAATATTCTTAACACTTTCTTGGTTTCTGGTAGAAGCTGAAGCAGAGTGTTAAAAAATTACCCGGATAATTAGTGCTCCATTCCTACCAACACCATGCACCAAGAGTCTCTAATTATTTCTAGATATATATT
>NW_012144633.1:1224284-1224858 GCF_000956105.1 Propithecus coquereli | reverse complement strand
AGATCAATATTGGATATAATAAAATCATAAGAAAAGGATCTTGAGATGAAATAGGAATAAAGGGGGATAGTACATAATGATAAAAGGAAACATCCACTAACTAAAAGTAATTATCATAAACACATGTGCAGCCAAAATCGCATCACGTGATAAAAAATATCTACTCCAAACTTTAGTAAGTGTTTTATTTAAAAAAGAAACTTCAGAAGCATTTCCATTAAAGTCAGTGTGCTAGCTGTCCTCTGTTTGCTCCTACCGATCCCGTCTTTGCCTTCCTCTACTCGGCTCTGAGCCCAGGAACCTGACCTGTGGCGTTTGCACCAGTGCTTCCCTTGCCCACTGGTTTTCCAGCTGCCGGCAGACAATGGAGAACCTCGGATCTGAGAGGGGAAAGACAAGACTTAAGTCAGAGTATTTATTGCCCTGTTTTTTTTCATGCAAAGTCATGCAGGCTGGCTCTGTCCCTTAATGTAGGTCATTACGCTCCTCAAGGTGACTTGCTTACATGACAAATTTTTTTTTGCATTTATCAATTCATCTATTCATGAACATATGGATATGTTCTACCTCAGTA
>NW_012144633.1:1216145-1222174 GCF_000956105.1 Propithecus coquereli | reverse complement strand
CTTTGCATATATTATATAATTTAATCGTCAGAGAGAAATTATCTTCCTATTGTAGATGAAGAAACTGAGACTCAGAGAGATGAAACATTTGGAAAAGCTTACATTGTCAGTACAACATGGACTCTCAAAGCATGATGTAGGCTGATGAAAAACAAAACAAAACAGGGACTTAAACTCACTCTAGCTTCAAATGTAATGTTCTTTTTTCCCTGTCACTCTGCCTCTAATTAATCATCTGTTATTTTACTCATTATTTTGCAAGCTTTTATTGAATGTCACTGCTGTTTTTATAATGTGTCAGGTACTGGAGACAAAAATGATGAGTAAAATGGTCTCTGCCCCTGGGGAGCTGTCACACTGATGAGAGTGATATACAAACACAGATTAGAATGTGGTCTGTTAAGTACAACGATAGGTTCATGCACAGAATGCCTCCTGGAGGATCCCAGAATTAGGGAAACAAGCTTCCTTCTTGCTCACCTCCTCTCCTTTATTTTGGCCATTAGTTTGTGAAAATGCACAAACATTTGGGAGGGGATTGAGACCATTGTCAGGTAGCAAACATGAGAGTGACAGTATTTTAGTTACTTTAGCCAGTGGAACAAAGTAAAAGAGAATTTTCTGAATTAAACAATGATGAATCTATAACCAGTGCCAGGCCTGGCAAGTGACTCAGTTAATATTTATTGAGTGCTTACTACATGCCAGGAACTGTTCTTGGTGCTTGGGACTCATTAGTGAACTCAACAAAGATTCTTGCTCTTCTGCAATTTACATTTTGATGGGTAGAGAGAAAAAGAAAATAAACAATAAAAACAAATAAATAATATAGCATGTCATAAAGTGATAAGAACTATACGAAAAATAAAAGAGAAAAGAACAAAAGAAAAAGCAGAACAGGCAAGGAGGACAACAGGTGCTGGAAGGGGAGTGTTAGGTGGCTTGCAATTTTTAAGAGGGTGGCTATTGAAAAGGTGACATTTGAACCAGTCCTTAATGGAGGTGAGAGAGTTGGCCAAGCAGGATATCTGAGAGGAAAAGCATTCCAGGGAAAGGGAACAGCCAGGGCAAAAGACCTTAACCAGGAACATGACTGGATGTGTTAGAGGAACAGCAGTAAGGCCAATGTTGTCAGAGTGGAGCACGAAAAGGGAGAGTCGTTGGAGAGTCACACATTATGGCGACAAGGAGTCAGACAGTTTAAAGTCTTTTAGGCCATCTGAAGGACCTTGGTTTTTATTCTGAATTAAATGGGAAGATAATTCAATGCGACCTGAAGGAAGACTAAGACCAATAATTCAGGTAAGAGATTAGGGTAGGTTGGCCCAGCTGATAGCAGTGGTGGTGATGAGAAGTGCTCAGATCCTGGATACATTTTGGAGGTGAAGCCAACAGGATTTCCTGATTGATTGAAAGTGTCATGTAAAAGAATAAGAATAGATAAGAATGACTCCTTGGTTTTTGGCTTTAGACACTGGAAGAATAGTGTTCTATCCACAGATTTGAGGATAGTTGAAGGTAGAACAAATCTGGGGAGAAGAGGCATTGAGTTTGAAATGTCTATTAGCCACCCATAAAGAGATGCTGAATAGGTGCTTGCATATATGAGTCTGGTGTTCAGGAAAGGGGTCAGGGTTTGAAATGTGTGTTTGGGCGTTGACAGCATATGGATGGTATTTAAAGAAATGAGACTAGACTGGGTCACCCAGAAATAACTGGGTTTAAGTTATGGCCAAATCTATCTGAATAAATTGAATAAGACGAGACCAAAACATTTGAGCTATTTCATTTACCATAACCATGTAGGCATAGAATAGAACTTGGGGAAAAAAACTTTCTCATTATTGACAAAGTTCTCCTATGAATTTTCACAAATAGCCCCAGTACTTAGATATATATTAAAAAAGACCACTTATTTTACTAGGTTAAAATATGGTGTTAATGAATCTAACATCTGGTCCTCATATAGTCCAGTTTGTTTCCTTTATTAGGGGGCATTTTTGCTCATGTGGAGTAAAATATTGTTGTAACACCGTAGACTGTATCTGCCTTTCTGATCAGCTTTATAAATGTGTGCTATTGCTTACAAGGAGGAAGGATAAAATTGTTTCAGTGGTAACTCACAAATAGTCTTGCCTAAGGAGAAACTTGTTTATTAATAGGACCACTTTTATAAAGTCAACTGGAGAATTGAAATAATTTTAATCATGATTACTAAGTTATTCAAATATTTCTTAGACAAAAAGTAGTGTGAAGCCAGAATTATTTAGATAATTCTGTGTGCATGCCTATACTCTACCCTTTTAAAGCCAAAGATTGTCTACTTTTTACTCTGTGTAATCTAAAGCAGTATATCCATATCTTAAAAAGGATAAAATATTTATAAATTGCTTTTTCTGAGTTTCTCATTTTCCAATATAAATATTTCATCAGAAAATATATTTTCTGATAATTTGTGAAATATGATACGAGTAGAACAGAGGCTCTTAAATGTTTCCACAGTGCCTACAAAGCTGGTTGAGTTCTTCCCATCTTTCACGTTAGGCTTTTTTTAAAAGTTCAAGATTCGTTAGATATTTTACAACTCCTTGCTTAGACATAACTCAACTTTCCTCAACAAATACTTTGTTTTGCCAGTTATTATTTCTCCTCTAAAATAAAATCATGACTTATTGTAGTTTATCACTAGTGGGAGAGGAAGGATTTGTCTTCCCACGTCTTCACGTTTCCACAGCAAAGGGGTCCTCTGCTCCCCATGCCTTGATGGGGAGGTATAAGAATGAGACCTTCTGCTTCCTCTCCTCCTCGCTCTACTGCCCCCTCCCCCTGGGAGAGGAATAGCTAGTCCGACTGTTTAGGCATTGGCATTCACTGGGCCACATATAAGTAAGTGGGGTTTCTAGCTGTTTCAAAAGCTCAAAGCAGATTCCCCTCTGTCTTTCGAACTGCTGACCTCCATGGAGTAGTAAGAAAGGAGCTGGTGGTTGCCAGGTGATCCACTCCTGTGTGTGTGTCTATCAGCTAGAAGCTTAGAGGCAGAGAGGAACGGCAGGGTTTAGGCACCAAATCCTACCATAAAGGTGGAGCTTCTTCTAGATTATAAATTTCAGGAAGCGATCTGGATGGATTATTTTTGTTCATTGTTTTTTCACCTTGATTATAAGTGACAACCCATGAACCACAATATTCTGTTGAAATGCTAGGGAAATTTGTGAAGGGTTTGGTCTCATTGCCCAATGAAGGCTTTGACCAAAAGAGAAGAATAATAGAGTTCTGATGTAACAGAATGATATGACATTCCCTTTAATATTGGGAGATGATCTAATAAATATCTTACATGACATCGAGTAAGTAAAAGATCTGACTAAGTTCTTGGAAAATATGCCTTTTTCTATTGATTATTTGCCTACATTTGGTTTGTGACTAAATGAATAACAAAATAATTTTTAATTGTGTAATTTTTCAGAACTATTTAACAAAACTTCATTTTTGTTTATTTTATTTCTGCTTATTGACATCCTACTCACCTGATTAATGTCACTGCAGAAGTTAAAATTGTTCACTAGCTCCACATATCTTTTAGAATAAAACGAAAACTTCTTAATTTAGGCACTCTTGGCCCTCTGTGAACAGATTCCTGCATATTTTTCTCACATCCGGCTACAAGGAATACTTAAAATCCAGCTTCAGAAAACATCATCTGCCTCAGAAGTAAGCTTTTTCCATGTTCTTCATCATACTTACTTGCTCAACCCATTGTTCCCCCAAGTCTTAATTATCCGGGATGCTGTGTCTTTGTAACTGAGTGTGGCCTCTATTTCTTGCCCTCCTATTATTTTTTAGAGACAGGTTTAGACTTCTTTCTTTGGCTCATAAGCCTTCCCTCTCTACTTGAGTCTACTTGACTGAGTATGTGACTTGTGGCTTTCTCTTGTTTTTGGCATGTCCCACAATCCTCTCCACAGGGAACCCCCCCATGCCTACCTCATACCTGCCTCTGCCTCCTTGCAAACGAATGGGATCAGGTGCTTGGTAAGCATGAAAGTTAAAAAGTGAGTTTTTTGGAAGATCTGAATGGCTGATGCCATCACCCTCTGCACTATATAGGAAAACCAGTCAAAGGGAATAGATATTTGGGTCCTTTTGCCAGGCTGTCTCTATTTTGGACAGAGCTGGGATACACAGAACAAACTTCTACTCATTAACCCTTTTTACTACCTCCCCCATTGACCATCTCTCTGACGTTAGCACCTTCAGTTCTTATCACACAAGACACAATACAATTGATGAGGCTATAATTTAGACGTGATAATATAGATCCCATCCTGAGATCATACACAGGTTACTTTAATTGGAATATAGAATATGGGTTTCCTGAAATTTTTTTTTTTCAGACAGTGTTGCTCTGTCACCCAGGCTGGAGTGCAGTAGTGTCATTATAGTTCATTGCAACCTCCAACTCCTGGGGTCAACGATCCTCTTGCCTAAGCCCCCCAAATAGCGGGGACTACAGGTGCACACCATGACACCTGGCTAATTATTCTATTTTTTAGTAGAGACGGGGTCTCACTCTTGCTCAGGCTGGTCTCGAATCCTGAGCTTAAGAGATCCTCCCACCTCGGCCTCCCAGAGTGCTAGGATTCTAGGCGTGAGCTGCCATGCCTGGACTTCCTGAAAGTTTTGAATCATCCATTTATGGATTACTTCTGCAGATAGCTTTTTTTTAGTCATTTTATTCCAAAGAACTGACCGTATAGTAAGCTTTAGGGATTCTTATTATCTTAGGTTCCTACTACCCAGTCACGCTAGAATGCTTCTTAGAATTAATATTTATCATCCTTGTGATTGGGTAGTACTGCAGCTAGAAAGTAGTGAGAATGAACATACTACTACTATTTAATATAAAAGTAGACAAAAATAAAAGAGTAGTTTGGTTTGAGGGATATACTCAACAGGTGGACTAGCTGCAGCAGCTTCAGATAGTTTTGTGGCTTTAAGTAAAACTGCCAACATGTGTTCTCACCTTATTCTCTCCAACTGCTCCTACCTTGGCTCCATCCTGTAACTGTTCATAAATAAATGTTGTGTAATGGCGCTGGTATGTGTTTGGGGACTCTAAGATGTTATTTCTTACATACTCATCATATTTCATTGTGGACTTTGGTTTTTAGAAGAGCAGTGACCCCAAAAAAGTAGCTCCCCAAAGAAGCTCCGATTATTCCAGACTTGGCAAAGGTCTTGGCAAGAGTGCAGTGCGCGGATGCAGAGGTGAGCTAACAGAGTTAACCGGCGTGTGGCTGTGCAGCTGGTGCGGGAGAGTGGTGGGGACGCAGACTGAAACCTGTGGATGGAGTAAGGTGGTCAACACTAGGAGGAAGGGCTCGAAGCTAAAAAGTGAAAGCAGTAAATAAGGACGTGTCTTTTCCAGCAGCACTGACTTTCTGGAGCTTAGCAAATCATGCTGAATAAAAAACCAAAATAAAGTTTATAAAAATGCCCCAAATACAAAGGAGCCAAACTGATTTTCCAGTCACAAACAGGTGAATTTGAGCCAGTTGGCTTAGATGTCAAGCAGTTCCCTGTAACTCTAATGAACTGTTTCTCTTTCCCAACTCTAAAGAGAGATCTAGTAGTTTTTCTAAAAAAGGCAGGACAAGGAGGAAAAGAAATGTTAAAATAATATTCACTAAGTAATTGATTATTAATTTTGTCCCTGAACTTCAGTCTAAGAAGACAGGATGTTGGAATTTCCCCATCTCGACTTCTCCCAGGTACATGGATCACCTTTTTGGAGAGTGAGGATGGGATTCGGAGAAGGATGTTTTATTTTTTAGTTGCTTTCCCCTCCCCATCTATAACCTCTTTAAGAGTGATTGTGAAAAATAAAGAAAAGTTTATTTAATCTTAGAACTATGTTTAAACTTTGTATGATGTTATCTGATCATGCCAGAGAGACTAAATAAAGGCCAAATGCTTACCAGCCTCATTACTAAACAGAGCGACACACTGCTAGGCTCTCTTTTCCTGGC
>NW_012144633.1:1201996-1203523 GCF_000956105.1 Propithecus coquereli | reverse complement strand
TCTTCTTTTGAAAAGTTTCTGTTCATGTCCTTTGCCCATTTGTTGATGGGTTTGTTTGACTTTTTTGTTGTTGATTTTTTGAAGTCCTAGATAGGTTCTAGTTATCAGCCCTTTATCAGATGTGTAGAGAGCAAATATTTTCTCCCATTCTGTAGGCTGTCTATTCACTCTAATGATAGTTTCTTTGGCTGTGCAAAAGCTTTTTAATTTGATCAGATCCCATCCATTTATTTTTGTTGCTGTGGTGATTGCTTTGGGGGTCTTCTTCAAGAATTTCTTGCCTAGGCTGATGTCTGAAAGGGTCTTCCCAACAACTTCTTTTAGGATTCTTAAGGTTTCATGCCTTAGATTTAAGTCTGTTATCCATCTTGATTTGATTTTTGTGAGAGGTGAGAGGTGGGGATCCAGTTTCATTCTTCTACATGTAGCTATCCAGTTTTCCCAGCACCATTTATTGAAAAGAGATTCTTTTCCCCAGTGTATATTTTTGTCTGCTTTGTCAAAGATTAGATTGCCATATGCAGATGGTTTCAGCTCTGGTTTCTCAGTCCTGTTCCAGAGGTCTATGTCTCTGTTCTTGTGCCAGTACCATGCTGTTTTAGTTACTGTAGCCTTGTAGTACAGCTTGAAGTCTGGTAGACTGATACTTTCCAGTTTGTTCTTTTTACTTGAGATTGCTTTGGCTATACGAGGTCTTTTCTGGTTCCATACAAAGCGTAGAATTATTTTTTCTAGTTCTGTAAAGAATAATGATGGAACTTTGACAAGGATTGCATTAATTCTGTAGATCATTTTAGGTAGTATGGACATTTTAACAATATTGATTCTACCAATCCATGAGCCAGGTAGATTTTTTCATCTGTTTACATCTTCTACAATTTCTTTTCTTAGTGTTTCGTAGTTCTCCCTATATATGTCTCTCACATCTTTTGTTAAATAAATTCCTAGATATTTAATTTTCTTTGAAGCTATTGTAAAAGATATTGCATTTTTGATTTGAATTTCGGCTTGACTGTTATTGGCGTATATGAATACCTCAGATTTGTGTGTATCGATTTTGTATCCTGAGACTTTACTGAATTCATTTATCAATTCTAGGAGTCTCTTGGATGAATCCTTGGGGTTTTCTAGATATAATATTATATCATGGGCAAAGAGCGAGAGTTTGATCTCATCTGCCCCCATTTGGACACCCTTAACACACCTCTCCTGCCTAATTGCTGTGGCGAGGATTTTGAGCACTATGTTGAATAGAAGTGGAGATAAAGGGCAACCTTGTCTGGTTTCCGTTTTAAGTGGGAATGGTTTCAATTTTTCCCCATTCAATATGATACTGGCAGCGGGTTTGTCATAAATGGACTTGATAATTTTAAGGAATGAACCGTCTATGCCTATTTTGATGAGAGTTTTTATCATAAAGGTGTGTCGGACTTTGTCCAATGCTTTTTCTGCATCTATTGAGAGAATCATATGGTCTTTGTTCTTGCTTTTATTTATGTGGTGAATTGCATTTATAGATTTGCGTAT
>NW_012144633.1:1199248-1201946 GCF_000956105.1 Propithecus coquereli | reverse complement strand
GGTGTCATAAAGTGTTTGGTTAAGATAAATTCATAAAAGCAATGGTGGTTTTGTGATTAACAGGACATTAGTGATATTTGCCACAATGGTTGTGGTTGACACATGAACACAGTGAGTTGAAAAGAAAAGTTTGGAAAACATTGAGATTGACTCCGATCAATGTTTCTCTATCTGTGGTAAAGAATCAATTTGTTGCAATCCAGTACTTTTGCAAAATACAATAAAATTAAATTACTAAGAAAATTAAATAAAAAAACCACAAAGATGTATAAAATACAAAGATATATAAAATGCAAGCTCTAACTTTTGTCATAGACTGTTGAGGCTCTGTTCATGTTTTTTAGCCTTTTTTCTCTCAGTGCTCACTTTTTTCCATATGTATATCCAGTTTACATATGGAAAACCATTTATCAAAAATAATTTGCTTTTCTCATTGGATTGCTTAGGCTACTTTGAAAAAAATCAAATGACTACATAAGTGTGGGTCTGCTTCTGGGATTTCAAAATTCCTTTTCATTGATTTATTTGTCAATCTTTATGCTAATAGAATAATATCTTGATTATTCTATCATTATAATATGCCTTGGAATTAAGCAGTGTTTAACCTACAATCTTGTTTTTCTTTTTTATTGTTAACTGAGCTCTAGGCTTTATTTATATTTCATTAGTTTTTTCATTAATGTCCTTTTTCTGTTCTGGGATCCAATCCCGGATACCTCATTGCATTTAGTTGTCTGTGACAAAGTATTAGTCTTTCCTTGTTTTCTCTTTTTGTTTATTTGGTTTGTGTTATCTTCAAAGAAATAAATCTAGTGCTAATTATGTATGGATTTTGAATTATTGTTCTGGTAGAAAGATTGAGTTCATTCCTAGTCCTGATTCTTTATGAATCTTTAGCAGAAATTTTAGGTATGATCTAAGAAAAATGGAAACTAAATTCTTTTTATTAGGAAGGCAATTGACCTATATGAGGTAGCTTCAATTTTAATAGCATCTTTACTGAAGCAAATAAGGTAATCACTGCTGGTTCTGTGTTAGACTTCATATAATAAACCTGTCTACGACTCAGAATGCTCAATTTAAATTTGTGAGTCAGGCCCTAATTTGCCAAATTCTTTAAACTGTGGGTAAAGTTATAATATATACTTACTGTGGATAATATCCTGAATTTCCCATTTCCCACAAAAATGTACTACATTTCAGAATAACTCCTGCCACGTGGAGTTTGGGAATGAGGTCTATGAAGCAATTCCCCCAAAACAAACGTGTCTCTTTGCCCGGCATGGATTATTCAAACATGTAAAATATTTGTTGAGATACTAACTTTCTAGGTGTATCAAATATATTTTGTTTTTCTTTTAAAAGAGTGATTTGCACAGGTTGTTTGCTTTCTTGTGTGAATTTTAAAGTCAGCTTATCAAATTCTATAAAAAAGAAGTTATGGGATTTTTATTGGAATTGCATTGAATCCATACATCAATTAGGGGATAACTGATAATTTAGTCACACAGTTTAACTTTCCATTTATTTAGCTCTTCTTTAGTTTCTCTGAGAAATGTGTTTTAATTTTCTATGTAAAGATCTTGCATAGCTTTTGTTAAATCTATTTAGCATTTTCATGTTTTTTGATGCTATTAAAAGAAAGCTTTATTGAAGTATAATTTAAATTGTTTATTGCTGGTATATAAAAATACAACTGGTTTTGTAAATCATTTTACAAAGTAAAGTGACTTTGATTGATTTACTTATTCATTCTGACAGTTGTTTTATAAATTATTTAGGATTTTCTATGTAAGCAAGCATGCTCTCTGTAAATGAAGATAGTTTTACTTTTTCATTTCTGATATTAATGCTTTTTATTTCTTTTTTCTTGCATTATTGCTATAGGTAGTATGGCCAGTGTCATGTTGAATACATGTGATGAGAACAGATACCCTTTAATTTTTCTAAATCTTAGGGGCATGATGTTAGCTGTAGGTTTTTGAAGATACTCTTCATCATGTGTAGGAATTTGATTTTTTTTTTATTTCAGGGTATTATGAGGGTACAAATATTATGGTTACATTTTATGTCTTTGCCTCCCCCAAGTGAGGGTTGGAGGCATGCCCTTCCTGTCTACAATGCTCCCCATGTCCTTTAGTTGTGGGTTTACCCTCCCATACCCCTAATCCCTGGAGAGCATTACTGCCATGTGAGCACTCTAGAGTTCATCAGTTAGCACCAATTTGATAGTGGGTACAAGTGGAGCCCATTCTTCTGATCTTGTGATACCTCACTTTGGATAATGGGCTTAAGTTTAATCCAGGAAGATATAAGAGGTGCTAGATCACTGTTGTTTCTTATGATTGAGTAATATTCCATTGTATACATATACCAAATTTTAATAATACACTCAAGAATTGATGGGCACTTGGGTTGTTTCCACATCCTTGCAATAGTGAATTGTGCTGCCATAAACATTCGGGTGCAGATGTCTTTATCAAAGAGTGTTTGGTGCTCTTTTGGGTAGATGCCTAATAGTGCTATTGCTGGATCAAATGGTATTTCTATTTTTAGCTCTTTGAGGTATCTCCAAATTCTTTTCCACAGAGATTGCACTAATTTTCAGTCCCACCAGCAGTGTAAGAGTGTTCCTGTCTCTCCACATCCTCGCCAGCATTTGTTGTTTTGGGATTTTTTGATAGAGGCCAGTCTCACT
>NW_012144633.1:1196655-1199198 GCF_000956105.1 Propithecus coquereli | reverse complement strand
TTGGGAAAATGTCAGAACCTGGTGTGAAATACTTGGATATGTGAAGTGGTATCAGGGATTTCCTGGAAAGCTCCATAGTTAAAGCCAAGATTAAACATGTTTTCCATTTGTTTTCCATATCCAGTTATTGGTAGGTCAAAATGCTCATGAGAACGTTTTCATTGAAAATAGCTATGTAATCTAGGACCTACATTATATTTAAGGCTGGATCAAATATATTTTGGGCTCTTATATTTTGGCTTAAACTCCTGCTTAGAAATCTGAAAAGTGTACCTTTCTGTTGTACTTTTCCCAGGACCAATGGATGGTATTGTAGAAAGAGACCAACTTGAAGGAAAGCAAAAGTCAACAAATATCATGAGCTATGCAGTAGGCAGAACCCACAATGTCTCATGGGGTCTGTAAGTTCCCCAACTGCTGGGTGATCCACAGGAAGTATTCTCTCTCCTGTCAACTACAGTCGCTAGAGGATAAATTCTTGCATTCCGAAACTGATCAGATCACTGGTTTATCCTTGTTCTCATATTTAACCCCTTTTGATGGAGTTCCTCTGCTGTGAGGTTTCCTACTGGAATTTCGGATGATGTCAGCTCTACTCCTTATCTTTCTCAGAGTTCTACTAATAGGTGAATCTGGTGGATTCTCCCAAGCAGCATAAACTGTCGCCAGGATGCAATAACTCTCCCTGGACACTGGGAAGCTTAGTAGGGAAATCTCCCCTTTTCCTCTAGTTGTTAGCAATTCTCATTTTCTGTCTTTTTTTGCATGTTGCCTAACTTCAAAGTAGACTTAATATCCTCTTTATATCTTGTTCCCTGAAGATGGTTTTCCATCCTCTAAAGGACATTGCCTTGGTCTCCAGGTTACTTGTGTAACTGGCCCATATCTTCTTTTTCTTTTCTTATTTAATTTTTGGAGATAATATTTATCCAGCCCAGTAAATGTGAGGTTTTGGAAGCCCATAAAACTTTGGCCAACACTATACTAAAGATTTCCAAATCTATTTCTCTAATGTAAACCTTTCCCTGAACTCCAGATTCATATACTTAGTTTGGCAGATGCTGTCAATGCCTCACTCCTATCCTCTCGACATTCATCCTCTACATGCTGAAAGCTACTTACATCAAACACTTCTCCACCTGTGTGCTTTTTTCTTGTTGCAGGAGAATGTTTGTCTTAAATGCAAGGCAAGCTAGCAGAGCTGGGAGTTAATGGCTCCAGAAGCAGCTTTCAAATAATAATGGTAGAGATTTGGTGAATAATAACCCCAGTGTCTAATCCCAAGTTTGTGGTAACTCTAAGGTAAATGGTATATTGTCTTCTAGAGTTACTAATGATGCTAAATTTTAATTTTCTTGCCTACCGTGGTAACTGGCTCGACAAACCACATTTTGTAGGCTTCCTTCCTTTCTCTATCTTATATTCTCACTAACCTACTGGTGTTTCCCAGGACCACCTTCAAATTGAACTACTTGTATTTGAATTGTCGTCTGAGTCTATTTATGAGATAACCCAAAGTAATGTATTTATTAATAGAAAACTGCATGACTTTACTTTGTGGCTGTTTCACTCACAGATACCTTAAGAATAATTTGTTAAAACAAAGCTTATCTTCTACTTTCATCCGTTCTTCTATCTCTATGCTCAATTCTCTACCTACCAAGCCACCCAGGCCCAAATTCTCACAATTCAAAGACAATTTGTCACAAATGTCATCAATTCTGTCCTTGGACTATTTTTCAAATCTGTGCCTTCCTCTTCATCCCCGTGACTGCTATTCTATTTCAGGTTCTTACCTTTTCTTACCTGTGCGCTTACATAATCACGTTCTCTCTGCCTCCAGTTTCGATTTTGGAAATGAAAAATAGAAGAATTTAGAATGACCTCCAGGCATGTGGTGGTTTTGAGAAAGGCATTACAGAATAGGGAGAAGGTTTAGAAGAAAAGATGTTGAAATTATTTTCATATATGTTGAGTTCGAAGAGTATGTAAGCCACTAAAGTGGAAATAGCTAGTAGTTGAGCAAATAATCAGCCAGAAGATCATGGAAGTGGTCTTGTTTAGGAAATTTATACATACATTTGAAGCCATGAAAATGTAGGAAAACACACAGAGTGAAAAAAAGAAAAGAACTAAAAGCAAAATCTGAGGAATACTAAATTTTAGAGGTAACCGAAGACTAAGATCTAGCACAGGAAACTAAGAAAGAATAATGTGAAAAATATGATGAAAACCATGAGAGAGGAAGAAGGTCAAGATGTTATGAAAGCCTAGAAGAGCTAGAAAATTTTACTAAGTGTGAACGTCTCAGTGAAAACTTCCCAAATCACTCTATTTAAAATAGGATCCCCCTGACACCCGGAAGTTCTCATGCCCCTTCTCTGTTTTATTTTTTCCAAAGTACTTTTTAACCATCAAATATCTATATATTGTTACTTCTTTATTTTATGTATTTTTCTCTATCTCAATAGAATATGGACATAGAGGTTTTTTTTTTTTCTGTTTTATTATTCTCAGTGTCTAAGGTATTTTCTGACAAGTAG
>NW_012144633.1:1181488-1183927 GCF_000956105.1 Propithecus coquereli | reverse complement strand
TCGGTTTCTTTGCATAATCCCACATTTCTTGTAAGTTTTGGTCTTGTTTCTGAGTTCTTTTTCTTCATTTGATTTGTTCAGCAAGTAGACATTATCTTCAAGCTCTGAGATTCTTTCCTCTGCATGATCCATTCTATTCTTGAGGCTTTCCACTGTATTTTGATGTTCCTTGAATTCCTCCTTCATTGACAAGATTTCTGTTTGGTTTTTCCATAGTATTTCAATTTCTTTGGAGAAATTTTCATTCATTTCCTGGATTGTTCTTGCGGTTTCTTTCAGTTGGCATTCCATTTTCTTTTCAATTCCATTGAGTTTCCTTACAATCCATAATCAGAATTCTTCCTCTGTCAGTTTATTCATGTCCTGTACGTTGGTATCAATTGATCAAGATCGAATATTTTCTTTTGGAGGAGACTTTTCTCTCTGATCTTTCATGTTTTGTGTTCTTTGGCTGATTCTTTCTCATCAGGCTATTTTGTCAAGGACTGGGGGTGCTGGGACTGGTTTATGGACTTAATTTTGGAACTCTAAAGGGACATTCCTTGGCAGAGCTGACCTGTATTGTCTTAGTGGAGTTCTGGCCTGTTGGGTTATCTCTGGCTTGTTATCTTCACCTTCTGCTTACGGAGATTAGTGTCTTTCCCTTGCTTAGAATCCCTGGAGTTGGATCACTTTTGTGTATATGACTCTGCTATTGACCACTTGTTTGAGTTGTAAGGCACTGTGTTGAAGTATGAGGTTACTCTCTCTTTTGTTGCTTGTATTTTGCATGGAAGAGTCGGTTATCAAGGTATTCCAAAACTTTTGTATTGAGCTCTAAACCCCCAAATGGGACATACAGGTGCCTCAGTCTTTGGGGAATGTCATGCCACTCCCAAGGGTTACTTGAGCCCTGTTACTACTTTAGATGGGGTCAGAAGAGTAACAGGAATCAGCGAGCCTAAGAGAATATACATCAGTGCTTGATCGGCAGCTAGGAAAAAGCTGCTAATATGTAATTCAGGGCTCTTTCACCACTCTTGCGGAGCAGCTCCTGATGGATGTGTCAGTTGGTGCAATTGCTAAGGACTCTGGTTGAGATTTTCCTTCCCAGACCACAAGCCCCTAAGATGACAACAGCCTGGGCACCAAGGGCAAGCCTTTGTGTTATGATCTTACCAGATGATCAAAACTAATCAGCTGTACCAAGTCAACAGACTGTCCCCTTTTGCTTAGATCCAAGGTCACACAGATTCAAGCTAGTCCTATGGAGAAAGTGACTTTTCTCCTTTTTCCCTTCCTTCAAGGGCGAAGTCTGTCCTGGAGGGCTGTGGGAGGGGCGTTGGCTGCGACTGATGCAAGACCCAGCCTGAAAAATGTCTTCTCTCATTTCTCCCCTCCTCCAAGGGTGGGTTTTGCCCTGCCAGAGGGGAAGATAACCCACCAGACCGGGGTCAGGGCACTTCCTGGGGCTACCAGGCATCTCAGCTCAGGAAGTGGCTACTCTCATTGTTCCACTCCTTCAAAGGCAGGGTTTGTCTAGTTGGTAGGAAGTGCACACCTCAGGGCTGCTGGAGAAGCCCTTCCCAAGACCACTGAGGGACCCAGACCAGAAAGCACCCTGTCCAACTATTCCTCCCCTGCAGATGTGGGGTCAGTCCCTTTGGTACGAAATGCCAGTGGCCTGATCGCAGCCAAGGGCTGTCGGCAACCCCTGCGAGTCTCAGCCCAGAAAGCAGCTTCCTTCGGCCCTCTGCACTTCCAAGGGTGGGGGACTATTTCTTTGGCGGGAGGCGCAAGCTACCAAGTCACAACAAAGAAGCAGCCGCAGGTCCCAGCTGGGAAAACAGCCTCCTTCACTACTCTACCCTACCCATGGTGGAGTCTGTCCATTTGGCAGGCGGCACTGGCTACCAATCACAGCAAAGGAGTGACCAGGTGTCTCAGCTTGAAAAGCGGCCTCTTTGGTTACTACACACTCTTGGCGGTGCGAACTGTCTCTTTGGTGCAAAGTAGCCCAGCCACAAAGGAGTGGCAGTGATTGCGGGTTTCAGAGATACAAAAAAAAAAAAGCGACCCCTTTTACTACTCCAACCAGGGGCTGAGTCAGTCCCTTTGGCGCGAGGCATGGGTGGGGGCCTAGTTGCCTGGGAGTGGGGGTGGTTATGTCACTCTGGGTCAGGGATGCACAAGCAGCCTCCTTCAGTACTCTGACTTTTTGGCGCAAAGCGCTGGCAGCTGGGTGGAACATGGGCCGCCAGAGACCACCTGGCAACTCAGCCAAGAAGGCGACCTCTCTCTCTTTTTTGCCCTTTTAAAGATGTAGCTTAAGCTGTGGGCTCAGAAAGATTGTCTGCAGGGTTGGGAGAGAAAGTGGCTTTTCTCCTTACTCTCCTAGTAGGAGGGCGGGACCAGCTCTGCCAGGCAGAGGCAGGGGTGATGACTCAGACTGTAGCCTGG
>NW_012144633.1:1179463-1181438 GCF_000956105.1 Propithecus coquereli | reverse complement strand
TGTGTCCTTTCCTGGCTTTGGTATCAAGGTGATATTGGATTTGTAGAATGAGTTAGGAAGGATACCATCTTTCTCAATATTGTGGAATAATTTCTGTAGTATAGGTATGAGTTCTTCTTTGAACGTTTGGTAAAACTCTGAAGTGTAGTCATCTGGTCCGGGACTTTTCCGTTTTGGGAGGTTTTTAATTGCTGTTCCATTTCTGAGCTTGAGATTGGTCTTTTGAGATATTCTGTTACCTCCTGGGTGAACTTAGGGAGGTTGTATGTTTCCAGGAATTTGTCCATTTCCTCCTTATTATGTAGTTTTGGGGCATACAGGTTTTTATAGTAATCAAAAATAATGTTTTGTATTTCCGTGGTATCTGTTGTGACCTCTCCTTTTTCATTTTTGATTCAGTTTATCAGAGACCTTTCCCTTTGGATTCCAGTCGATCTAGCAAGAGGGCTGTCAATTTTGTTTATGTTTTCATAAAACCAGCTTTTGGTTTTGTTGATCTTCCGTATAATTCTTTTGTTCTCAATTACATTTAGTTCTGCTTTGATCTTAGTTATTTCTTTTCTTCTACTGGGATTGGAATTAGTTTGCTCTTCCTTTTCCAATTCCTTGAGTCTATTTATTAGGTTGTCAATTTCTAAACTTTCTGTTTTTTGAATGCGAACATTTATTGCTATTAGTTTTCCTCTCAGGTATGCTTTTCCTGTATCCCACAGGTTTTGATAACTTGTTTCTCCATTATCATTTAGTTTGAAGAAGTTCTTGATTTCCCTCAGTATTTCCTCCTTGACCCAATAGTTAGTCAACAATAGATTGTTTGATTTCCATCACTTTGTGAGGTAGTGAGTATTTCTGTTGGAATTGAACTCTAATTTTATACCACTATGGTCTGAGAAAGTATACGTTATAATTTCTATTTTTTTGAATTTGTTGAGGTCTGATTTGTGGCCTAGTATGTGATCAATTTTTGAGAAATTTCCATGGGCTGATAAGAAGAATGTAAATTTGGCTTTGTTTGGTTGGAATTTTCTGTAGAGATCTGTCAGACCCTTTTGTTCCAGAGCTCTGTTTAAGTCCACTATTTCCTTGCTTATTTTCTGTTTGGAAGATCTGTCCAGTTAATTCAGTGGAGTATTGAAGTCCCCTGTTACTCTGGCATTGTTGTTTATCATGCTTAGATCTGACAAGGTTTGCTTTATGTATCTGGGTGTTCCTTAATATTTATGCATTGGGTGCATAAATATTAAGAATTTTTAACTCTTCTTGTTGGATCTTCCCTTTCACTATTATATAGTGGCCATCTTTGTCCTTTTTTACTTTTGCTAATTTAAAACTTATGTTATCTGAAAATAGTATAGCTACCCCTGCTTTCTTTTGACTTCCATTTGCCTGGATGATAGTTTTCCATTCCTAGACCTTTAGTCTGAAGGCATCTTTGTGGATTAGATGCATTTCCTGTAGACAGCAGATACTAGGGTTGTGGATTTTTATCCACTCTGCCAGTCTGTGTCTCTTCAGAAGACAGTTCAAGCCATTCACATTTATGGAGAGGATTGAGATTTGAGGTAGATTTCTATTCATATCATTGGGTGAAATCCTGTTGTTTTATTTTGCTCCTTGAGCCATCATGAAGTCCACGTTCTAGGCTTTAACTCTTGAATGATTTTACTTTGAAGAGTGTCTATTGCGCTGTTCGGTGTGTAATGCAGGTCTGAGTACTTCCTGTAGGCCTGGTCTGGTCTTTGCAAGTTCCATCAGCGATTGCTTGTCTGAGAAGGAATTTATTACTCCCTCATAGATGAAACTTAATTTTGCCGGATAAAGAATTCTAGGTTGGGCATTATTCTGTTTTAGTAGATTAAGGATAGGGGCCCAATCCCTCCTGGCTTGTAAGGTTTTAGTTGAGAAATCAGCAGTTAGTCTGATAGGCTTTCCTTTGTAGTTTATACGTTGCTTTTGTCTCACTGCTCGGATAATT
>NW_012144633.1:1175821-1178463 GCF_000956105.1 Propithecus coquereli | reverse complement strand
AGAATATACATCAGTGCTTGATCGGCAGCTAGGAAAAAGCTGCTAATATGTAATTCAGGGCTCTTTCACCACTCTTGCGGAGCAGCTCCTGATGGATGTGTCAGTTGGTGCAATTGCTAAGGACTCTGGTTGAGATTTTCCTTCCCAGACCACAAGCCCCTAAGATGACAACAGCCTGGGCACCAAGGGCAAGCCTTTGTGTTATGATCTTACCAGATGATCAAAACTAATCAGCTGTACCAAGTCAACAGACTGTCCCCTTTTGCTTAGATCCAAGGTCACACAGATTCAAGCTAGTCCTATGGAGAAAGTGACTTTTCTCCTTTTTCCCTTCCTTCAAGGGCGAAGTCTGTCCTGGAGGGCTGTGGGAGGGGCGTTGGCTGCGACTGATGCAAGACCCAGCCTGAAAAATGTCTTCTCTCATTTCTCCCCTCCTCCAAGGGTGGGTTTTGCCCTGCCAGAGGGGAAGATAACCCACCAGACCGGGGTCAGGGCACTTCCTGGGGCTACCAGGCATCTCAGCTCAGGAAGTGGCTACTCTCATTGTTCCACTCCTTCAAAGGCAGGGTTTGTCTAGTTGGTAGGAAGTGCACACCTCAGGGCTGCTGGAGAAGCCCTTCCCAAGACCACTGAGGGACCCAGACCAGAAAGCACCCTGTCCAACTATTCCTCCCCTGCAGATGTGGGGTCAGTCCCTTTGGTACGAAATGCCAGTGGCCTGATCGCAGCCAAGGGCTGTCGGCAACCCCTGCGAGTCTCAGCCCAGAAAGCAGCTTCCTTCGGCCCTCTGCACTTCCAAGGGTGGGGGACTATTTCTTTGGCGGGAGGCGCAAGCTACCAAGTCACAACAAAGAAGCAGCCGCAGGTCCCAGCTGGGAAAACAGCCTCCTTCACTACTCTACCCTACCCATGGTGGAGTCTGTCCATTTGGCAGGCGGCACTGGCTACCAATCACAGCAAAGGAGTGACCAGGTGTCTCAGCTTGAAAAGCGGCCTCTTTGGTTACTACACACTCTTGGCGGTGCGAACTGTCTCTTTGGTGCAAAGTAGCCCAGCCACAAAGGAGTGGCAGTGATTGCGGGTTTCAGAGATACAAAAAAAAAAAAGCGACCCCTTTTACTACTCCAACCAGGGGCTGAGTCAGTCCCTTTGGCGCGAGGCATGGGTGGGGGCCTAGTTGCCTGGGAGTGGGGTGGTTATGTCACTCTGGGTCAGGGATGCACAAGCAGCCTCCTTCAGTACTCTGACTTTTTGGCGCAAAGCGCTGGCAGCTGGGTGGAACACGGGCCGCCCGAGACCACCTGGCAACTCAGCCAAGAAGGCGACCTCTCTCTCTTTTTGCCCTTTTAAAGGTGTAGCTTAAGCTGTGGGCTCAGAAAGATTGTCTGCAGGGTTGGGAGAGAAAGTGGCTTTTCTCCTTACTCTCCTAGTAGGAGGGCGGGACCAGCTCTGCCAGGCAGAGGCAGGGGTGATGACTCAGACTGTAGCCTGGGCAACAGGCCCCGGTAATTCTAGGCTATGGCCTCCCAAAATGGTGGCTGCCCACCCACTGAGAGTCAGCGCTGGAGGCAACTATGGTGATTTCTGAGGGCAGAGCCTCCTTTATGGTGTTGGCCTCCCCCGATCTGGTCCTGGCGGAGTCCTGAGGCAAGAAGCCTGTCTCCAAACTCTGTCCTGTAGGATCGGGAAGGGTCTGAACTGGGAAGTGTCCGCTAAGAGCAGTCCCTCCCCAGCCCGAAGCAGACCTAGCACAGCGCACAGGAGAGTTCAAAACGTTTCCCACTCCTGTCCCCACACAGCCTGTCGGCCCGTGCTACCACTTTGCACTGACTTCAGGAGCTTCCCTGCCTGCGTGGGTGTGGGGGTCGGTGGAGGAAGAGTCGTCCTCCTGTGGGTCAGATCACACTGTCCCGGCCAGCTTGCCGACGGGCCGTCCCACGCTCCAATCCCCACTGTACATCCCGTGCTCTCCAGACTTTGCAGTGGATTCTCCAGTTCACATTTTTTTCCACAGCGCGGCTTGTCCCTCGCTGCTTCTCTGCAGATTCACGAAGCTGATCCTGTGGGAGAGCGATTCACTCGTATGTGGTTGTCCGCGTTCTTCACTTCCTATTCTGGGAGCAGAGAGCAAGGAGGTCACCCTAATCTGCCATTTTTTTTCAAAATCTCCGGAATTTGATATCTGTCACTAGTTTGCTGAGATGTTTTTGTTTTGCTTTTAAAATCATTAATGGGTATTGGATTTTTTCAAGTGCTTTTTCTGTATCCTTTAAATGATCTGTCATTTTTCTTTTCTATTCTTTAATATGATGAGTTACATTGAATTTTAAAACTTGCATTTCTGTAATAAACCCCAGGTGGTAACTAATGATATGTTATCATTTTATGTATTGGTAGATTCAATTTGTTATTACTTTATTTAGTATTTTTACATCTATATTCATGAGAGCTATTTCTATTTTTTTGTAAAATCTTTGTCAACTTTTGACATTAGGGTTATGCTGGCTTTAGAAAACAAGTTGGAATGTTTATTCTGTATTCTCTAAGAGTTTTTGTAAGATTGGTGCTGTTTCTTCCTTAAATATGGAATTTACCAATAAAATAATTGGGCCTGGAGTTTTGTCTGTGAGAAGCTTTTTTTT
>NW_012144633.1:1173483-1174876 GCF_000956105.1 Propithecus coquereli | reverse complement strand
GTTATTAGCTGTGTATACCATGTGCTTGAATTATTTCTTTAATCATCATGAAATATTTTTTTTTATTTCTGGCAATATGGTTTGTCTCGATGTCTATTTTTATCTGATATTAATATAGTGACTGCAGCCTTTTTCTGCTTACCTATTTTCATGGTCTATCTTTTTTCCTCATTTACTTGCTTAGAGCTTCTATCTCTGCTCACATTACCTGTTATTACATATTGCCTACTTTTTCCAATACAGCCCTTAACATTTTAATTATAGTTAAATACCCCGTCTGATAATTCCAACATTTGCATCATAACTAAGTCTGGTTCTGATGATTGCTTTGTCTCTTCTCACTGTGTTTGTTTTTGCATTCTGGCATGCCTTGTAAAATTTTTGTTTAAAGCTGGACATGTTGTATTGGATAATAAGAACTAAGGTAAATAGGCTTTCAGTGTGAGCATTTATTGTAATATGGGTAGGAGTTGGGCTATATTTAGTCTTTGTTGTATGTATTGGTGCCAGAAGCTTCCACTTCCTCTAGTGTCCTTGTACTATATTTGACTCTTGACTTTGAGCGTCCTTAAATATTTCTCCTCAGAGAGAGTCTCTGTCTTGCAGCTTTTGTACCTGTAATCCACTGTTGTTATACTGTTGGTGTGGTGGTAAGGTGTGGGAGAGTGGGAGTGTTTTATAATCTTCTCATTAAATCTTAGTGTTTTAATAAGCCTGTGTCTTGGGGCTGTAACCTTCACAAGTGTTTATCCAGTGAAATATCTTTTTTGCCCACCTCTATCCTCACTTCCTATTCCCTTCCTTGGCTATAGTGTCCTAATCTATTTCCTTGTAGCTCTACCTCTGTTGACTATGTTGTTGTTAGGTGAGATAGGAAGTCCAGAAGTAGTTGGAGTGGGAGGAATGCTTTCTCCTCACTGGGATATGGCTCTGGGAAAGTCTTTTCCCTTGGAGAGTAGACATTTGTTATGGAGTATGCTTTGGGTATATTTTAAAATAATTACTTTTCCCCTTCACCTGCCAGAACCACGAGGTAATCTTTCTTCGATCTTCATTGTGAGAATGTGGCGGGGTTCCTGGAGATGAAGCCCACAAAATGTACAGTTTCAGGGGTTTGGCATTTTCAGGCCAGTCCACATTTGGCTTTCAGCAAATTGTTAAAATTATTATTTAAGCTTTTCTACAAGTTTATGACTTTAGCAGCTTCTGCTCCAGGTAATCAGATCTGTGTCTCTATGGATTTGCATCTTTCCAGACTTTGAGGCTTTGGTTTGTGCTGCAAGCTCATTTCTTTACTGGGCTCAAGAAAAGTTGTTAGTTTTACAAGATTTTCCTTGTTGTAAGATGGGGGTGATGATTTCCAAGGTCTGTATGTGTCAAAGCTAAAATGGAA
>NW_012144633.1:1166383-1171553 GCF_000956105.1 Propithecus coquereli | reverse complement strand
CTCAAAATTTTAAATTCTCACCTTTACTGGAAGCTTAAATTTGGTTCTTTAACCAAACAGAGTTGTTTGGAGTCTGAACTATACATACCTAGTTCAGGGTCAGCCAGAGTGGTGGGCAGAGTTCATATTAATACATTAAAAGTGGGGCTCCCTTTCTCTGGCTGTCTCCTTCCTGGAATGCTACCCCCACCCCTACTTTCCAGTAGCTGTGGTTGCAGCAAACACTTTATTCTGATTGGTCAGCCCAGAAAGATTGTGTGTTTTCCATCAGAGTTTTAGCTGCTTTGCTAGGTGTCAGCTATGGCCTACCCAAAGGCTAAGAGCAATAAAATTGGGTAACTAAGTCCTGAAATTTCCTTTTTCCAAGTATAACCTCCCATCCAGATTCTGCCTACTATTTTCATGCTCAAGTGTCTTCAGGTCCTTGTATTTTTGTGTACTCGTCTGAGTTTATACTCTTATGTGCTAAGGTTGGATAAGAAAGTGGAACCTTAATAGCTCTTTTAAAATGCTCTTTGGCTAATTACAACACCTCTGTCATTTCTGGGGCTGTTTCTATTTGTTGGTTTTACTTCTGGTTATCGCTCAAATTTTACTACTTCTTCCCTTTTTAAGACATTTTTAATTATATGTTGGGCATCGTCAATGTTTGTTATCTTCCTTTAAGGAATTTTGAGTTTGATTCTGTGGGTCTAGATTGGTCATCAGTTTAGCCTTAGAATAATCCTCCTCCTAAGGTGTGGACCTTCTAGAGAAATCAACTGATTGCCTGTGTTGTTTAGCAATATCTCTCCATTTGGGGTAGTTTAGCTTTATCTCCTAGACCTGTGTGATCTCTGGAATGTTGATTTAATGCAGATATCCCTGATAGTTATTCTCTGCCAGGGCTTGCAGAATCACTCCATGTGCAGTTTAGTGTTTGGCCAACGCTCTAGGGAACCTCTATGCTGATTCTGGAGTTCCTTCTTGGTATGGCATCCACCTCTCTAATAATCTGCCTTGCAAATTTATCTGTGTCAGCAGCACTGAATTCTTATCTCTGTCTCCTAAATTCAGTAAGATTTGTTTGTTCTATTTGTGACCTATTTTCCCAGGATATCTTGTGGAAAGTGATTATGGCACAAAGCTGGTGTAATTGGTTCTTTCCTCAGGTTTCCTTTCTCTCAAGGATCATGATCCTGCACTGTGTGTTTCCCAATATCTGAAAATTGTTGTTTCATGTGTTTTGCCCATTTTTATAGCAATTTATAGTGGAGGACTTGTCTGATACCAGTTATTCTGCTATAGCCGGAAGTGAAAGTCCCTGTTTGCACAAAAGCTGAACAAAGTGCAAATTACCTGGTCTTACCTAAAAAGATTCTGATGAAATATGTTTGTGCACGGACACAAGCGTCTTTATTTTAGTAGTCCTTCCCTTTCATAGTTAAGAGTGTCATATTTAAATAAAGAGGGTAGGAAAAATGATACCATCTGAAATTTTTATTGATTGTGATTAAAGTCAGATTGGAGGCAAACGTCAGTATGGCCATAACTCAAGTAATTCAGATAAAGTCAAGAAAACATGCCAGCAATAGGAGACATACAAGCCTTTTAGAGATTGGCAGGAGTCTGATTAGAATCTGGAACCATAGAAATAAAAACGCTTTTTGAAATATTAACTGGCAATAACTGAAAACAGAAGAGAACAATCATCCTGCCAGATGGGGAAGATGTCAGTAGATGCACAGATTAAGGCGGCTTTGCTCTAGCTTTGGCCTCTGTTCACTCTCAGCACAGCACTCGAGTGCAAACTGAAAGCCAGAGGGACACGTATCACCTTTGATCTCTGGTGCCACATTTCTCACCACAAAACTTTGCAGCCAAGTATTTTCCAGGCTCTCCAGTTTTTCTGAGCAGGGCTGCCCTGCTTCTTGGCAGATACTACTGTTTATGTCAACCTGGTTTCAAGAGCTCCTCTCTGAAAGAGTGAAAGGATTTACTGCTCAAAGGAGATGAAAGATTGGAAGAGGCCAGAGATATTACCCAAAAAGAACCCATCAGGGATATGTTGCTTCATCCGAGATTGCCTAAATGCCAAATCTGTAAAAAGGAACATCTAAAGTCAGAGATTTATAAAAAGACAAAGTGGCAGGTTAGAAGACATCAGCAAAATTTGTTTCCCCTGAAGATACACATAGAATTTACACACCTAAGTTAACTGCCATGTAGGAATTCGTTTTCCTTCCAGATCTATCCTTACCATTCCGTATTGAGATAATTTTTCTCCGTAAGTGATTTCCTGAATGCTGTATTTAGTGGAGATTTTCACCTTCCTTTAAAGTCACCATACTCAACTTTAACTTATGCTTGGAAGACAAAGTTAAATAGGCAGACTGTAAATAATATTTTTACCCTCTGAAACAGCAAACAAGGTCTACTCTTGCTTATCTATAGCTCCAGAGGCTATCCTCAGACTTTAGATCTCAAGTTCCTCTGGTCTATTTGGTCTATTTAGGGTTTTTTTTTTTAGTCCCCCAAACAACCATTTCCCTATGCATCATTGTCCTGAAAAGTGTTGGTATCAGATCCTGGAAAAGCTGGCATTTTAGCACACCACCACCAACCCTGCCTTAAAGTATAGATCTAGCTGTCAAACTTCACTGCAGGGTACAAGGCAGAAAAAGGGGGGTGGGGGAGTGCTGCCATGAGGAATTGCAAATGAACATATCGGCCAGTTTTAAAGGCATTAGATTATCTCCCTAGTTCAAATTGCCAGCCTCAGTCAAGGAGTGACGTGTTTCCTGACGTGTTGAAAGCAGCCCTGCGATGAAAGGAAGATAATGCCCTTATCCAGCTGAAATTTTGAACTGGATACCCTGGGGGGGTTTTGTATACAGTCTTTGACTCATCATGATAACGACTGGCTGCTGACAGCTCATCAACTTTGACTTCTTGCCAAGCTGCAACATTGGGCTTCCCCTCGCTCTCCCCAAATACTTTCATCTCTCCTTTTTTAACTTCTTCCATCTACTATTTAGAAATTGAAGGTTTTCCTGGATCTGAAGGCAGCCCGGACCCTAAAGCAGTATTAGTCCACTGGCTCACTTGCCAGCATGTGGAGTATGTAGGGTCCTTATATTCGCAATGCAGCTAGTGTTTATTGATAGCTCTGCTCGATGCTGGGGATGCAGAAGTAAACAAACACAGTTGTGGAGAACATCCCAAAGTGTGTTCCTAGAGCCTTCTACATTAGAATTACTTGGAGAGCCTTGTTAAAAATGCAAATTTCTAGGTCTCAAATCAGATTTACTGAGTGGAAATGTCTGAGGTTAGGTGTAAGAATCTTTTTCATAAGCTCCCTGAGTGGTTCTTAAGCACACTGAAGTTTGAGAACCACTAGTAAACATACCCATATGGAGTGACAATTTATGATAAAGAACCTAAAATATAATAGGATGACATGGAAAGGTGAATTTAATTTGATACACATGGGTTAAAAAGGGCTGAATGAAGCAACATTTCAACCAAGACTTGAGGCATAAGTGGAATCATTCTGCTAAAGAATGAAGGATAAGCATTTTCCAAGCAGGGTGCCTGGTGTCTTGTCCTAAAGGACATGTTGGTATGTAAAGAACATGCATCTCCTAATCTGGGTTTAACCCCACTTCTTTGCTTTTTCCCTAGCCTGAAAAGTTCTTCACTAGGATCTGAATTAAATTAGAATATTTATCAAATTCAAGCTTTAACAAAACAAAACTAGTGAAATTGAGTTTAAAAACTCTTATATAGGTCCAAATTCAACAAGATAGGGATTTAATTTCAAAGAATGTTCATCACCCCATTCCTTTCTCTCCTTTCTCAGTAATGAACTTGGTATGTAGGTATGTAAAGTACAATAAACGATCAATTGCTGTGTAGTTTACAGGGACCAATGTGTATTTACATGTTACTATTGCCAGTAACAACTTTATATTAATAGTTACATATGAGAGGAATATTTTATATAAAAATAAAATGTCAATGAATTTCTAGGCAAATCCATTTCAGGTTGAATTTTACATAGTCTGAATGCTGTAGAGATTTTGGAAATTCAGAACAAAGTTCAATGAGTTATTGAATTAAATATTTGTGAAGAAAAGCCAGCAATTTGAAAAATAAATATGATCATCCTTACTGATCTTGTGACTTATGAATTAGAGATCAGGCTATTTGGACCTATAGAGAAAGTATCATTCCCACCATTTATGTAGATGAAGAATGTATGCTAGCAATTTGCTGATGGCACCTGGGCTTCTGCATTCATCTACATTTCAAAAGAGGAAATCACCCTGTTATTATTTATAGATGATATAGTTCTGTATCTACATGTACTTAGAAATGTATATGAGAGTTGTACATGTACCTAGGAAATCCAAAGGAATCTATATATATTAATAAGTTACTAGAATTAACAAATGAGTTTGACAAGGTTGCTGGATGCAAGGTCAATACATAAACATAGTTCATATTTCCACTTCGGCAAAAAGCAGTTAGAAAATGACAGTAATATTAAACATGAACTGTATTTAATAAAATATGTGAAAGACTACTGAAAACTATAAAATATTATAGAAAGGAATCAAAGAAAACAAATGAATGGAAGAATATACTGCATTTGTGGAGTTGGTAAAATAAATCCAAATATATCACAATAAATGTTAATTGCTCAAAACTTCAGTTAAAACAAAAAATAACAAATTTCATCTATATGTTTTTTAAAAAACACTCACTAAAGCATAATGACAAAAAATGTGAGACTAAAAGTATGTTAAAAATCTACAGAATAAATACTAAAATAAGTTGTCAGGGTTATATTAATATCAGACAAAACAGACTTTAAGGCAAAATATTAGTAGAAATAAAGAGTCCCTTCAAAATGATAAAAGTTTCACTTCAAGAAGAGTCACTTCAAAATGATAAAAGGAAGATAAAACCATTCTAAACTTGGGTAAATGTAATAACTTCAAAATAGATCAAGCAGGAAGAGAAAGAAATAAAAGTATAGACAAATCCACTGCCTCTCTGAACAACAACAACAAAACATCAAGAACGCAAACAACGATTGAGAAGATCTGGAAAAAAAAAGCAATTTAAATATAAGGAACACATTATGATATAGTTTTTTGCCCCACAATTTGAGAATACAGTTTTC
>NW_012144633.1:1156731-1164838 GCF_000956105.1 Propithecus coquereli | reverse complement strand
CACAATGAGAAATACACAAGAACATTGAGAGCTCACTTTTTACTGTGATATAAAATTTACTGGAGAGATAAACTGCTTACACAGAAATGATTAGCATCACGGGTGTTTTAAGGGATACTCAACACTTGAGCTTACCGCAGTAACAACAGGAGGTGGCTACAAAATTACGACAGTAGAACAGTATGCACTGCAGTTAGTTTTATGCAGTTGTGATTTAACACTGCATATTTTTGTTGACATTTCTCTGGACTGCCAGTGACATCATGTATAGTCTGTAAGTATTGTGTGTGCATAAGTTTTGATAAAATTTAACTTTTCATAGAGATTTGTGTGCATTTTATGGTAGTAAATGATGAAATAGACTAGTATCTATGTATTTTTATGCATTTATGACATATCTTACTTTTTCTTTTTGATATTTCTAGCTATGTGGTTCATTTGCAAGTTTTTTTCAAATTGTTGCAAATTTCCAAAAAATCTTCCAATATATTTACTGGAAAAAGATTTGCATAGAAATGGACTCTTGCAGTTCAAACTCTGTTGTTCATGGGTCAACTGCATATTGCTTAGCCATAAATACATATGTGACAAAACTTTAAATAACAGCAAAGCAATGATAAGCACAACGAAGAATAGTGGTTCCCTTTGGGGAAAAATGGAGAAAAGGACTTTCCACAGTGGCTTTGAATCCTTGTGTTTATTTCTTGAACTGTGTGGTAGGTATTCAGGGATTCATTACACTATTTTCCTTTCTTTGAGTAAGTATAAAATATTTTATAATAAGTTAAACATTTTATATGTCACTCATTTTTGCAGTATTTTCTCCTTTCAACTATCTGATTTCCTTACTCTTTTTTGGCCTCATCACAATCTCTAGTCTTACAAATCCTACCTTTTCATTAACTCTTCTTTCCCTTCACTGCTAACCTTGTTTGCCTTCCTTCCCAACCTAGCCTAGCCCCCTGAAGGATAACTTTAATCACCTCCTTGTACCAGTCTCAGGCTGGTGAACTTTTTGGCCTTCCACCACATTCCCCTTCGTCCATTTCCTCAAGCTACCTGCTTTGACTTTGTAAGAGCCAGGAGTGTGCTTTAGTAATGGTTGCATTCGTATACTTTTCCTTTTCTATCTCCTTTTGCTGCCCCTCTTTCTTTACTTGTCTCTAGTATTGATGTTTGACAAAGCTCTGCAAGTGGCCACATTACATCTAGTTTCACACCTTTTGTCTGTATGAATCATCTACTCCACTGGCTTCAATTACCATCTATGCTGTTGGCCTCAAGTCTCTTATCTCCCAGCAAGACCTCTTCTCTGATTCCCTGACCTCACTATTAGATTGCACAGTGATGGCACCTGTGAAATGTTTAACACTTACTATGAATTCCTGATTCCTTCTCTTTCTTCAAAAATTCATTTTTCTCTTTTACTTGCTGTTTTGAAGAATAGCACCACCCTATAGTCACCAAAACTAGAAATTGGAATCATTCAAAAGTCCTTTTTTTCTCTCACTTTCCACATGAACTCAAAGAGCAAATATGATCTATGTCTCAGATTCATCCTTAACACATTGATGGCCACGCTAGAAAAAAATTTTTTTCCTTGGAGCCACATTGTTTTGTTACAAAAATGGAATAAAAACACTGAAAACCAAACGATCCTTTCTAATTTAATGAAAAATTTGTTATTTTTTATTGTTTTCTCTGTGTGAATTTTATGCAACTTGAAAAATAGTTCACATGGCTCCCAAGGTGAAGAGATGGGTGAGGTACTTGTGCTTCACGAGCCCCGGGCTCAAAATCAGTGTGAATTAAATGCAACTCACATGACAGTTAATGTGTTAAAACTTATCATATTTATTTCCACTTTAATGTTTTATTTCATTCTTAGTCTTGGCCATTGAAATAGTCTTCTAATTCATTTTCTTGCGTTTAACTCTGCATTCTTCCAATCCATCCTCCATATTAATGCCAGAATGTTCTTTCTAAAATCTAAATCTTATCAGGTTTCTTCCTTGCCTAAAACGCTTCCCAACTTCCCATTGCCTACCCAAGAAATTTTAAATTCCAGAGTATGCATATAAAGTCCTCCATGATCTGCCTACCATTTCAAACTTATTTTCCATTCCCTTTCTCTTCCTTTCACCCCCTCACCAACTTCTAATTCTTTCTTTGTCATTATTATAAGCATACTATTAATATTTATTGAGTGCAAATATTCCAGTCATAGTATTCATCATTTTACATGTGCTGTCTCCTGTGATCCCCAAATTAACTCCCATGAGAATGGAATTTCTATCATACCCATTTTATGGATGAGGAAACTAATGCATACAGACAATAATAGGCTAGTAAATGCTAGAGCCAAAATTTGAACCCAGATGGTTCTACTGTCTTCCTTACTGTTTCCGTAATCATCAGACTGGTTTTTACTCCAGGGCCTTCCCCTCCCTCCCTTTACAAGGAATTTTTCCCTTCCTAACCCATAAAAGTTTCAGGACTCAGTTCACACACCATCTTCTGTATGAAGCCCACATTTCTTTCCTAGACGGTAGCATTGGCTTTTGTCCTTCCATTATAGTTTCCATAAGACTTAATCATATTTTTTTTTTATTTTTGTTTTTCTACCTCTTGAAGATTGTGGAGGCTGGTACTGAAGTCATTTGTCTTTATTTCATGAGGACATAAACAAAAATCTGGTACTTGGTTGAAACTCAATAAATATTTATTGAATCAAATTGTCGAATTACTGAAATTGTATCTTCTCCTGTTAGTTATCCACATGTCAGTAACCCGCACTATACTGTAATCTTACAATTATAAATGCTTTATAATTTTTGCATCCTACTTTTTTCTATCCCATTGCTTATCACAGTGCCTTAAATGCAATAAATATTCAGTAAACATCGGCTAATTTAAGTATCACATTCTCCCAACACATGGCAATTTTATCAGTTTACTCCCAGACTTTATTTTCCTTTTAGCACAAAAAATGAATAGAATCAATATTACTTTTTACTAAGGATCTGTCATAAATTTTTAGCCCCACTTTATAGACATGGGGACATCTGCAAAGCTTTTTTATCTTCAGCTACTATTGCCTATTCCCGAACTCAAATAGTTACAGAGTTCTTGTTGTGAATTTACCATTTTAGCTAACCTTATACACTACTTTATCTCTTTAGGGAGAGATTTGCCCTGAAGAGATCACTCTTTTGAGATCAATTTAAGAAAAAGAAAATGTAAGCCAAATGTTAGGACTTCCAGGCAATCATACCTATTGGCCTGGGATACAAAATCTCAAAGAAGAAAGCTGATTACTTGAGACATTTTAAATGAAAAGGAACAAAGCATTAAGCCCACTGTGCTGGAGGAATGTCCAAATCTGTTTTATATAGATGTTTTATCTTTATAGAAGTCAAATGTATATAAGTCCAAACACAAAATGTACACCACAAACATATTAAGGATAATTATTTGCCATATCACCTAATTTTCAATAAGACTCCATGTTTTCTTAGAGAATTTATCGATGCACTTGAATATCCCTGTTTAAAGATTTTCATTATTGGATAGAGAGCAAATGGAAGCTTAATGCACTGTTTATCATGGCATTGTTCGTGGTGGCAGGAAGATGATAACAGTCTAGGTTCTATCCCTGGAGAAGTATTAACACAAGTTGGATGCATATGATTGCTTGGCAGAAATCAGAAGCCACAAACTGGATATATGCATAGCAGTAAGATTATATGTTCAAAGCATATTTCTGCTTAAAAAAGTAAGAAAGCTGAGCTTTATAACACAGTACTAGTGGTGTAAATTAAATGGCATGCACACAATCAATCCTAATTTCCAAGGATATGTAGTAATAAAAGGTTTAAAATCAAGCACATGAGGAAGGTTGACTGCCTACATGGTAAAAGTGAGAAATGGGACTACAGAATAAGAAAGAGAAAGGAATAAGTTAATAAACAAACAAAACGGATGCCTTGTGCAGACCAATGATAATACTATGTTACTGCCTGTGGAGTACAATTAATACAACTCTCTGTAATTGAGGTCTTTATAAAACTAAAATTAAATTAAAAAGGAGAAAATGTCAACTGATGATCTAGAAATGAAATATTTTTGAAACTATGCTGTAAGGGGAAATATGTTGTGCAAAATTTAATTTACTTACTATTTTAGAACCAACTTATGGTTAGCTTGAGATGTGTCATCTCAAATATTAAAATATTGTTCTCCATTCTTCTGTGAAGCAGAGAATACACATTCATTAGTTATAGAAAACATGCCATTCTTATTCTACTTTATTAGGTGGTCTAGACTTGCACTCTAGTGTTAATCTTTACACTGCATAGACTTTCTCATTTAGTAGCCAATTGACTCTCAGTGAACTCTACAGAATTTCTCTAGGTTGGGACACAAAGATGGAAAGGAACCAGAGAAGTTCTTCTTGCCCTTGTTTATCAAAGAAGGGAAGTTGAATAACCTCCTGGCACAAACATGTATATCAGCTCTCTTTGTGGGTATTTAAATGTTCTCTTCCACAGATCTTAGGACAGGAATACATTAGCTGATGATAGTACCAGTGGTAACTATGTTTATAGTATAGCAGTAAAAACAATCATAATCCCAACAGTACTTTGGGGAGTGGACTAAATGCAGGCCCCAAGGTCTGACAACTCTACAGTAAATCCTCAGGTAGATCTATCAGCACAATGATGACAGGGGCTTGTATAAGACTGAGCTAAGGTTTCTTTTGGGCTTGCATCCAACAGCCAGGAATTGTGAAGAAAGTTTGCCCTTGATAATTAACTCCTAATTCAATAATTATTTGAGTAGGAAAGAGTTAAATTCAATGTTGGTCTTTGCATGTTGCAGTTTTCTATTTTCAGAACCTATCAACATGAAAAAAAGCAAAAAAGCAACAACACACAATTCTAATGCCCTTAGCAGATGGATCTGTGTTATTGCAGAACAGGGACCTGGAAAGTCTCCATATACCAAGCTATAAATATTCCTCTGACATTTATTATCCTCACTTGAGTTCAGGTGCCTAAATACTTGGACTGAAGTCATGTTTGTAGCAGAAAAAAGTTGATCTTTAAGCGTACCTTGTCGCTGGCTAAATTATTAGCAACAGACAAAGATGGAGGGTAAGTATGCTGGAGCAAAGGAGCCTCCCACTTAAGAGAGGTCATGGAACCCTTAAGTCAAATTAGTTGAAGTTTAGATTCACTTGTAGTACAAATTCCCAAACACTTCACCTCAGACAATTTGATGGATCACATCCCAGGAACTTCCCACCAAGCTCTAACTTTCCAAGTACTAGTGTGTTGTTCTGTGGTCTTGAATTTGAGTCCCAGTTTCACCAGCTGCATAGAATTATAAATTCAAACTCCTATGGATTTCAATTCACATTGCATTAAGGGAAGGATAGGATTATGTAAACCAGGAGATAATAGCCATTATAAAAAATCTTTCAAAAAAAAATTCAAGCTAAAGGTGTCAGCATCGATTAACAGCCCTTCTTCATTTAGCAGTGTAGATTACTTAAGTGTGGTTATTTTGTGGTTCAGGCTAGGATTTACTAGCATTGTTTTTAATTAGGGACTATTTCATTCCCTTGGGGATGATCACTTGGAGGCTGGGATAGGTTTCATTCTGAGTGGAAAAGAATCCATGCATGACTTTGTCTGAGACGTTGCATAACAAAGTCTTGCAGATATATACATCCCTGAAGCTATTTCTAACCCTTGCCCAGAGGACCCAGAACAGTATGAAGCTGAAGATGGACCCATAGGCCTCTTCCTTCATTCTGTCCTTCTCCCCCAGCATAAATGACACCTTTGTGGCTGTCAAAAAAGCTGATCCAACATGATGCTATACCAGTACATTTATAGTCGTCTGGAACTGGGCAACACATTTGAAAGGAACCTTGCCAAACTACATTGTCTAGAGAAGAAAGAGGGGCCTGGAAGTTATAAAATATAAATACATTCAAAGAAATTAAACTTTTCTCTCCCAAGCTAAACATTAATAAGATAAAATGCTAAGTGCCTAGGCTTAGGAGTGAGATTGTTTACTTTCAAATCTTGGTTCTTCCATTTTAGTAGCTATGTGAACTTGGACATGTTATTTAACCCTTCTGTACTTCAGCTTCCTCACTGGGAAAAGGGAAAAAATAATAGTACCTACCTCATAATGTTGCTATGAGGATTGAATGAGTTAGTAACAAACTGCTTGGCATGGTATTTGAACGTAGTAAGGACTTTATCAGTGTTTGACAACTAAATGAAAGAATATAAAAGCTATTTTTAGATATTCGAGGAGCTGTAAAATTGAAGTGAAAGTAGGCTTTTTTTACAGTTGCTACAGGTCAAGGATTCTTAACTTGGGGGTCCATGGAAAGACTCCAGAGTCCTCCAAACCTATTAAATTGCATGTGAGTTTTGTGTATATGCACACTTGTTTGAGGAAAAGGTTCATAGCTATTCTTCTTATTTCCAAAGAATACCATGACCTTCAAAAAGATTAACCACCAAGAATAAAGCTAAAAACCAATTAATGAAAGTTTCAGGGAGGTTTACTTTGGCTTGTAGGAAAGGAGATTATTCTCAGGCTTTGATTATCAAGATCTAGTGGGTCCTCCGGGGAACACCAGAAGCCCTATCCCATGTGATGCTAGATGAACACACCTTGGGGTTGGCAGGAAGACTAAATGGACTGTCATTAATAGAGACTATAGAGGTGAGAAAGTCTCAACCTCTCTGCCCTGTATCCCTCTTTTCCTCTTCCTGCATCACTCCCTTCCTATAATTAAGGAATATGTGGGTCTCCTGGATCATGGAATTCTGAAGCTGGAAGGTTATATAGCCCACCCATAGCAACATTTACTCAATGACAAGGCCAGTCATATGACCCCCTTGCTGAAAATTTTCTGCCAACACTCCAATGCCTACCTAACTCTTTAGCAGGGAATATAAGTCCACTTACAATGTGACATCATTCTACCTTTCCAGGCATATTTCTTACCTAACACACTCCAAATCTTTCATTAATATCCAGTTGAAAATTTATATTCTCTGTAAAGCCTTCCCTAAATTCTCTAGAAAGAGTGAGCTTCTCTGTGTTTGGAAATCCTCTGGTATTTTATGGAAATCTTTGCTATAGTACTCAAAAAGTAGCATTTCTCTCATACTGTAATATAAGCGCATGAACGGCTGATACTATACAATGTTCAGCATTATATCCCTGTAGTAAATATTGCTAGTTACCTAACAGATATCTTTTTTTCCTACTCTTCCTTGCTAAAAAAGTACGTCCTGGTCTCTCTTACATCTGGAACTGATAATGTGACCTATTAGATGTAAAAGAAGTTCATGTGATTAGATTCTTGCTGGCTAAAAGGATATGGGTGTAAATGTTGTGCCATGCTTCCACTCCTGGCCACGAAACCTCCATGTATGATCCCCTACATGTTCTTTTCCCCTTCTGTGATAACCTGGGCTAAATCTTAAGGGTAAGATGAGAGGAACCTTGGTTCCTGAATGACTACCCCATCCTTACTGACCACATTTGTGTGTGTGTGTGTGTGTGTGTGTGTGTGTGTGTGTGTGTTAAGCTTCCAAGATATCAGAGTTTACTTGTCACAGCAGCACAGCCCAGCATGTGCTAACTAATATACTAAGGTTGATAAACGGAAAAGCTAAAGAATCCTAGTCCCTTGATATGAATCTAGAATGCCTATAATTATCTCTAACTACCTCTTGCTTTCTTATTGTAAAGTAAACTTCTATTTGTAATCATTTCTTCATTATTTACAGGTGAACAAAATACCTTAGTGTTACCTTAGTGTTACTTAGTGTTACTATCTTGAATATTTATAAAATAATAAGCACTAAGAAATGCTCATTGAAGAAACAAGGCTCTAAGAAGATATATAGTAATATCATTTCTGAGTTTTAAAAACTGTAGATTTAATTGAGAAAGAGTAACATTTTAGTTTTTTATGAAGAAATTCTAGCAAAGAAATTAGATCTGAAGCTATCTATTTATCTATAAAATTGGTAAAAAGGAGAGTAAACATCATGTAGTATAAGAAACT
>NW_012144633.1:1139988-1140481 GCF_000956105.1 Propithecus coquereli | reverse complement strand
TGGGTAGAGTGCAATGGCATCGTCATAGCTCACTACAGCGTCAAACTCCTGGGCTCAAGTGGATCATCCTGCCTCAGCCTCCCGAGTAGCTGGGACTACAGGCATGTGCCACGATGCCCAGCTAATTTTTCTATTTTTAGTAGATTTGGGGTCTCACTCTTGCTCAGGCTGGTCTCAAACTCATGAGCTCAAGCAATTGTCCCGCCTCAGCCTCCCAAAGTGGTAGGATTACAGGTGTGTACCGCTTCCGGCCCGAGAAAGTCTATTCTATTTTATCACTATGCTACATTTTATTTTTCTATTTCCCATACTGACATTTAAATGCTTCCAAAATGTTACTTGAAAAAATAAACTTCCCTCTACATATATCCTGGTGCACAAGTATAAGGTTTCCCTAAGACATGAATTTAGAGACTAAATTGCTAAATTATGGGTTGGAGACATTTTTAATTTTACTAGAGATTGCAAAATTATTCTTCAAAGTGGTTGTTCC
>NW_012144633.1:1138342-1139775 GCF_000956105.1 Propithecus coquereli | reverse complement strand
TGAAGAAATTCTAGCAAAGAAATTAGATCTGAAGCTATCTATTTATCTATAAAATTGGTAAAAAGGAGAGTAAACATCATGTAGTATAAGAAACTCGGATATGAGTTTGGTACAAAATGGATTGGTGAGAAGGAATAATCAAAGGAAAAAATGCAGGGTAGAAATGACACGTTAAGTTTCAATAATTGGACTTGGTCCTAAGGTGAAAAATTCTCATAAGAATGGAGAGAAGCTGTTTAGAGAGATGATTCTCCTTTGAATATTTAAAATCCTCACACTTAAAGCAGGCTGGTTTCAATGTAGCACTCCTGCAAGGGACAATTAAAAGATGTGATGTGCAGAATGTGCACACTAGATCTTTCAGTTTTCTTGTATAAATGGTCAGGGATTCCTTGCAGAGAACTTCAGAAACCATCAGTAAAGGTCCTTGCAAGACTTTAAGCCTCAAAGTAGCCACAGCACTGCTATGAATAAAGCTAAATGTGATTTTTGAGATAATGAAATCCTAAGTCCTGGAATACAAACTGTGAGGCTTTGTCTCTGTAAGGAAGAAGAACATATAAAAGTCATTAAAGCTCGGACATCTTCAGAAGTTTAGTTAAGAGACTAAAGCAGAGAAGAGGCTCTATTTTGTGTTTAAGGATTATTGCTCTCAAATTTGCTAAATTGCATCTCATTTCCTATGAATTTATTATAAAATCTAAGTAGCTACAACACACACTTATGTGTTACAAAGTTTGTTTCATAATTTTGATTTACTTTAAAATTCCACCACACATATGAAGAGTCTAACCTCTTTGCACTGTAAACAGCAACATCTGTTGAGAGTGATGGCCACTTCCTCAACTGGAGGAGCCAGATCTTATGGACAATCCAAGTCTGAGTTAAAGAAGAGTGTATCTGTTTTCAGCACGTTATTAGTGGTGAAAAATCCCCAAAATGATATTAGTTAATTATGGTGTCAATTAATAACTCAAGTAACCACTTAAGTTGGCATTTTCTAGGTAAATTGGTCTCAATCTTGCTGAACTAAATAGCACCTGGAGGAGAAAGAAACACAGCTCTTCCCTGATGCCATCCCCCTCCCAGTGAGGAATGATGGAAAGCATGCACTTCAAGTCGCAAGGTGCAGCCACGTGTCCTGTCCCCAAACCTGAGAGCAGTAAAATGAGTCACCTGAGGCCAGCATTTACTGTCAACTGGTACTCAGAAACTAACAGAATCATGGAAAAGTACTGTTTGCCTGGAACATGTGATGTATTATAGTTATTGTACTAGCTAAAATTTAACATCTTAATATGTCCACCAATGGGTTGTCTGGTTTGGACACATGCAGAAAAGTTAAAGAGATGAAAAGAACTGAAAAAATTGTGGAGAAAATTTACCAAGATTTGAAGAGTAAATGCACATTAGTGTGCTGGACGTCGTGGCTT
>NW_012144633.1:1133723-1137381 GCF_000956105.1 Propithecus coquereli | reverse complement strand
GGTCATAAAATATTTTGCTGACATATAAATCAGAAAATAAAAACTTTTAAATGTATTTTAAAAAGTCTAAACATACCCATAAAAGTGAAAATTAAGGTCACGTATTTATGAGTGATGGAATAACTATGAAATAAAAGACAATTTCAAAAATATCAAAATGTTATATCATGTCAGGCATATAGTATCTTTATCATAAAGATATAAGTATAGAACACTTATTATATCGATTTTTCCTAATATGTCTAATTAAATGTTGAATGAATAATTGAAAGATGTCAATTTTAAGGATTCTGTGAATATTAGCTTGCCCAGTGTTGGTTAGATTGGGAGAAGCCCATTTTCAGAGAAAGACGATGAATCAGATTTTGGACATGTTGAATTAGAGGTACCCAAGGGACATTGAAATGAAGAATTTATACAATATAATTGTGGGAAAGGATGATGGTTGAGAGCACAGGCTTTGGAGCCAGACTGTTGGAATTCACATGCTGGCTCTGCCAATTATGTGTTGTGCATCCTGGGACAAGTTATATAACCTGTCAATCAATGCTTCAATTTTCCTCATCTATACCTACTTCATAGGGTTGTTATGGAGATTAAATGGACTAACATTTGTAAAGCTCAGAACCTAGAACATTGAAAACACTATTTAAGTATTGTTAAATAAGTATATGGGATCTGGAACTCTGAAACAAGGTCTGGGATGGAGGCAGGAATTCAAAAGCCACCAGCGTATGATGGTAGCTGAAAGTCTGAGATAATGCAGGATAATTGACCTGGCGTATCATGCCCAGTGATGGAAGTGGGCCGAAAAGTGGTCATAAAACATTTTGCTGACAGATGAATCAGAGAAATAGAATGTTTTAAATGTATTTTAAAAGTCTAAGCCTATCCATAGAAATGAAACTTCCTCCTTCTTAACAGGTCATTTATTGTGTATAAGGACAGAATCTTCAGGAACACTAACATTTAAGGAGTAGCAGGAGCTAGCAGGTTCAGCAAAAGAAACCAAAGAAAAGCCATAGGGAGGAGGAAACTAAGGAGAGAGCATTATCTCAGAAGTCACAAAAGTAAAGAACGAAAATGGGAATGGGCAACAATGTCAAACGCCACATAGACACTGTAAAGTGTTACCTAGATTTGGCATTTTGAAAACCAGGAGAGTTACTTTCTGGACTGGGCTCAGTGGGGTGAATGATTGGGGCAAAGAGAGGCTGCTGTGAGTTTGTTAGCAGGAGAGAGGGAAAGGAAATAGAAATAGTGAATGTAGGCTGTTGAGAGGAACTTGCTGAGAAGCAGGATAGCAACTAGAGAGGTATATTCGGTCAAGAGAAATATTCATTTTATTTTTTATTATTTTTTACTTCTATGAGAGGGACTTGTATATGGTCTATGAGGAAGGTGATAGTCGAAAAGAAGAGAATGTTACTGATGGAGAAAGTCCTGAAGGAGACAGGAAGGGGTGACAGAGCACAGGTAGATAGATTGCTCTGCACAGGAAAAAGAATCTACTTTTTGAAACTGATGGAGGAAGGGAGGGTGGATACAGATAGGTTTGGGGGTAGGAAACTTAGAGAATTCATATCTCATTGATAAACTGTTTCCTCTGTGCTAGCAAAGACAATTGGTAGCTTACCTTGGGTAGCTGAACTAGAGCACAGATAAATGCTGTTGTTGTTGAAGAGGTAAACAAACTTTGAGGCTAAATTGTCAGGTGGGTCACCCACATACACAGTGATATTGCTGAGGATGCCGGCTGCTGGTAGGGTTTGTCGTGGAAAGTGAGACAGGTATGGATGACAGCATTGAAGAGTGGCAGAGGGTGGCATAGTCAGATAACACAAACTTGAAAGGTTTTATATGAAGGTAGAAACATCAGGTCTTCAGGGATATGCTGGTTATTCTCTGTTGGCTCCTTCCCCCATAAAACCAATCTTCACTCCCATTGACACAGTTTGGGGTCCTAGAAGGCTGATGCCTAAGGCTTATGTCACCTGGGTACCCTTCTGACTGACGTGTAGGTGGGTTGGGCCACAGGGAGTCATGAGTAGGAGATTGGAGGGTAAGAAGAAAGACAGGTTGCTGCATTTCTGCATTTTCCTGCTCACTCCTTTATGTCAGAACCAATTCTAGTAGCAACTGAATCCTTCCCAAACTACGTCTCCCAAGGAGTAGCCCTTCCCCTGCATCTCACATTTTCGCTGGGTTCTGTAGAAATATTTCTTTCCCTTGCCTCTTTAGCTGGAGGAGCAGTAATGCCTTCCCATTTTTGCTGATGTCTGTATGTCTTAATATCCCTTATTTTACTCCCTAACCCACCTATGTCTCTGTAAGCAGTCATTTGTTAAACAGCTTTCATTTAGCCAATACGAGTTCGTTCTCTTGCTTCCTAGGCCCCTCAGTGATACAAGAGGCAGTGAGGAGTTTTAGAAAGCTTGTATCACCTAAAGGCTACAAATATGTGATGGATGGGAGAACGAGCATTTTCTACTCCTGGGGTTTGCAGGGGAAGTGAAATCAACACTCTGCTCCAGTTAGAGAAAGGCTTTGCACTAAACCAGCCATCATTTGCTAAGGAGTAACCAACTAGACCACAGTTTTAGATTCCTGTCTAACTTTTGGGAAGGAAGAGGCAGAGGTAAGTTAGAAGTGATGACTCTAAAAGTAGAAAGACAAGGAAAAGCAAATAGTGCTACAAGAGTTAAAATTAAAACAAAGAATAATGACATAACTGAGAAACATAAAGGAATAAGAACTATCAAATATTTGAAGAGAATTAACAACAGGTGGTCTTAATCTGCTATGGGGTGGGAACTGGAAATTGTCTATTTTGTTTATCATAAGCAAATTATTTTGGCCAGAGACCAGGGTTAATTTTCTCCTTTCTTTGTTTGCTCAGGTTTCCCAGCCAGCCGGTTATTGTGAAAAGCTGTTCTGGTGTTTGCAGCCTTCTCACACTCAAGAATAAAAACAGAGTCAGCCTTTTGGATACTGCATGACAGAATATAGCAAAACAGTGGAATGGCCTTCTTTATTGGGAAAAATTGGTGACAGATCAGTAGAAGTGAGTGAACGTAGGAAAAGACAGAAAAATTTAGATAGTGCCTAGTTGATTTGCCTTCTTTTATTTTCTTTTTTTAAAGCCCTAGGCAAAGTTTTATTTTAATTTCTTGATGTTTTTTGAAAAGTTAAATAAATGTGAAAGTGCTATCAAACATCTGTGTATCCAATATCCAGAATTAATTAATATTAATATTTTGGCATTGTTGCTTGAAATACACTTTATATATGAAATAAAATATTACTTAGACATTTGAAGTCTTTCTCATTCTCATTCCCATTCCTTTTTTACTTCTCCTCAAATACTACCTTTTTTAGTTTAGTGTGTATCATTCCAGTTTGTGTTTTGATGTTTTTATTACATGTCTAAATGATATTAAAGATCAAAATAGAATGCTGTACTATGTTTTTAAATTTTACCTGAATGCTTTCATATTATATGCATTTTATTGCATCTTGGTTTTTAAACTGATTCTTATTTTGGGGGATCTGTTCATATTGATAGATGAAGTTCAAGATCATTGAATTTAATTGCTGTTTGGCAACCTGTCTCAAACAGGGTTCTTCAACTTAACTGCAGAACCCAAGTCAGTGATTT
>NW_012144633.1:1128791-1132718 GCF_000956105.1 Propithecus coquereli | reverse complement strand
TCTTTACAAGAACAAGTTTCAAATATCTTCTCAGTTCGTCTTATATTTTCACTATGTTTACAGTATTCTTCTGCATAACAAAGTGTTTAATTTTTATATAATCAAATTTATTAATATTTATCTTTATAAGATATGCCTTGTGTATCATGTCTAGATTAAGTAGAAAGAGAGAAGACTCAAATAACAAATATTAGAATCAATGCAATATACCACATTATCTCAATGAAGAACTAAACCGCATGATCATCTTAACCGATGCAGGAAAAGCATTTGACAAAATTCCAAGGTCATTCATGGTAAAAATTCTCAACAAACTAGGAATAGAAGGAAACTAACTCAACATAAAAAAGGCTATATATTAAAAGCCCACAGCTAACATTATGCTCAATAGTAAAAAACTGAAAGTTTTCCCTCTAAGATCAGGAACAAGGCAAGAATGCCCTCTTTTGTCACTTTTATTTAATATAGTACTGGAAGTCTTACCTAGAGCAGTTAGACAAGAAAAAAAAAAATCCAAACTGGAAAGGAAGAAGTAAATGATCTCTGAAGAAGACGTGATCTTATATGCAAGAAACCCTAATGATTCCACACAAGAACTGTCAGAAGTCACAAATTTTCCATACACTAATAATGAAAAATCTGAAAAGGAAATTTAAAAATATCAATCCCATTTACAATACCATCAGAAAGAATAAAATACTTAAACTTAATCAAGGATGTGAAAGACTTGTCCACTGAAAACTACAAAGCATTGCTGAAAGAAGTTAAAGGTGATGCAAATAAGTGGAAAGATACACCATCATGGACTGGAAGACATAATATTGTTAAAAAAATCAATAATATCCCTAAGTATCTGTAGATTTAATTCAATATCCCTAATAAAATCCAAGTGGCATTTTTTGCAGAGATAAAAAAAATCTAAAATTCACATGGAATGTCAAAGGACACCAAACAAGCACAACAAACTATGGAAAGAAAAACAAAGCTGGAGGTCTCACATATTCTGCTTTCAGAACATATTATAATACAAAGCTACAGTAATCAAAACAATATGGTACTGGCATAAAGACAGACATATAGACCAATGGAACAGAACAGAGAACCCAAAAATAAACTCATACATATATGTTCAACTGACCTTTAATAAGGGTGTCAAGAACACATTTTGGGGAAAAGATAGTCTCTTCATCAAATAGTGTTGGGAAAACTGAATATCCACATGCAAAACAATGAAGTTGGAGCCTTACCTTACACCATATACAAAAATTAACTCAAGTTGAATTAAAGACCTTAATGTAATCCCTGAAACTATAAAAATCCCAAAAGAAAATACAGAGGAAAAATGATAAGACTGGATTTGGCAATGATTTCTTGTATATGACACCAAAAGCACAGGCAACAAAAGCAAAAAAAGATAAATGAGACTATATCTAACTTAAAAACTTCTGTACATCAAAGGAAACAATCAGCAGAGTGACAATGCAATCTACAGAAGGGGAGAAAGTATTTTCAAACCATTTATCTGATAAATGGTTAATATCCAGAATATATAAGGAACTCCTACAACTCATAGCAAAACAAAACAAAACAAAAGCAACAACAAACCAAAAAACCACACACACAAAAACAAAACAAAACAAAACACAACACCTAATTAAAAACGTAAAAATGGGCAAAGGAAATGAATAGACATTTCTCAAAAAAAGACATACAAATGGCCGATAGATGTATGAAGTATTCAACATCACTAATCACCAGGAAAATGCAAATCACAACCATAGGAGACATTATCCCACACTCATTAAGATGGCTACTATAAAAAAAAAAGAAAGCCACATGTGTGCACACACACACACTCAGAAAAAAAGTACTGGAGAGAATGTAGACAAAATGAAACCCCCCGTGCACTGTTGGTGTGCATGTGAAATGGTGCAGCCACTATGGGAAGCAGTATCGTGATTCCTCAAAAAATTAAAAATAGAATTACATATAATTCAGAAATCTCATTTCTGGGTATATATCCAAAAGAATTGAAAACAGAATATTGAAGAGATATTTGCACACCCATGTTCACTACAGCATTATTTACAATAGCCAAGAAGTTGAAACAAAATAAATATCCATTGACAGATGAATGGATGAAGATAATATGATATATACATGCAATGGAATATTATTCAGCTTCTAAAAAGAAGGAAATCCTGTCATATGCTAGAAAAATGGATGAATGTTAAGGACATTACATTAAGTGAAGCAAGCAGTCACAGAAGACAAATACTGGATGACTGCACTTAAATGCATTATCTAGAGTAGTCAAATTCTTAGACAAAACAAGTAGAATGGTGGTCGCTGGGGGAAGGGTAAAGTTAAAGGGAAGTAGTTGGTCAATTGGGATACAATTTCAATTTTGCAAGATAAAAAGATTCTAGAGATCTATTGCTCAAGTTACATATGCTTACCATTGTACTGAACATTTAAAAACGATTAATACGGTACATGTTACATTATGGTTTTTTTTTTAGCACAATAGAAAAAGAGGACATTAGAAAAGTTTCAGGGTCATGGGGCTGTGTTCATGATTTCTATTATGGTGATTATTTCATAGATGAAATCACATGTCAAATCTTACACTTTATGCTTTATGTACAGTTCGTTTGTATGTCAGCTATATTTCAATAAAGGTATTTAAACATTAAACACAGTATTTCTACATTTTTTTCAGATCTGATCTGTTATTTCTCATGGAATGGCTTGATTCATGTTCTTGGTTTAAGTGGTTCCTGGCATTTGAGGTTGCTATGTTTCTAACACAGAGGTGAATATAAGATGTCTACAGTCTGAACTCATTCCTTCAGTTCTAGGAACACTCTGCCTTTTCTAAAACGAGGCAAGATGTTAGCAGAACATGGTGGATAGGCTTGGGTATATGGGGGCTAGTAGCATTTTTTTATACACACGCAAACACCCGCACTCACAGTTGTCATTCCCTTAATCTAACTTCATAATTTCTAGGAACAGGCATGCTAAGTGGTGCTTGGTGGTGGTTGTTTATGGAGTGGGGTTATGATGCCAACTAAGACAGAGGTTTCTGGAGGAGCCTTATAGTTAGCCAAGATATAATCATAAGCCCTCCACATATCTTTAATGCTCTGCTAACCAAGGGTATTGATAACATACCTTAGCACTTCTACTACAAGGCCGGGGCATCTTCTGATAGGAAGACTTCCCAGGAAGACACAATAATACCAAAACCTACTAAGGGCCTATATTGTCACTGAAGTTGGGGATAGGTATCTGGTGTTACTGTTTGCCATTTCTGCCTCTAATGTGCCAGTGAAATTTTTTTAAAGTATTAATATATCAACACATTGTCACTCCAGGTTACTGGGGTTGCTTTGAACTTTGAGTGGACTCTAGTCCATGACTGACTATTACTATAACGAGATAATCCTTACAGTAAGACAAAATCTCAAATCTTTGAGACTACATTTTTGACCTTGATTTGTCAGGACAATCAAGATTATTTCAAAACATACCAGTGTTAGTTAACATTAATGTGAGCTATTCCTTCATCTTGAAGTGTCAACAACCTATCGTATTATACATGTATGGGGTGCTCCTGGACCTCAGAGACAGCAGAGTGTGAGAGAATCTGTGTTCATCTACCCAGGGATATAAGACACACTGTGTTTGGATGAAGCTAAACATTTCAGTAAATTGGAATAATATGCACAAACACCAGATGTTTCTAATAGCCATATATTTCTCCTTTTTTTTTTTTTCTGGTCAGACTCAAACATCTGGCTGATTACATTTTTCTGTGGCTTTGGGTAGATATAGCCTTAGGCATGACAAATGTAAAATAATGACAATTATAATCATATAATTTTTGTAACATTGGGAAAGTTAAGAATGCATATGGTTTAT
>NW_012144633.1:1120435-1128186 GCF_000956105.1 Propithecus coquereli | reverse complement strand
ACTGCAGTGCAATTATTAAAATCAGAAAACTAATATTGATACAATATTATTATCTAATCTATAGGCCTTATTCATATTTTTACCATTTAACTTCTTTCTGGTTCAGGTTCTTACATTACTATTGCTTTTCATGTCTCCTTTAATCTGGAACAATCTCCCAATCTTTCTTTATCTTTTGTGATTTTGACACTTTTGAAGAATACTGGCCAGCTATTTTTTAAAATTTTTTTTTATTTCAGCATATTATGGGGGCACAAATGTTTAGGTTACATATACTGCCTTCGTCTACCCAAGTCAGAGCTTCAAGCATGTCCATCCATCCCCCAGACGGTGCTCACTGCACCTGTTAGGGGTGTATATACCCATTCCCTCCTCCCCCCTCCCATCTTCCCAACACCCGAAGAATGTTATTACTATATACGCACTTAAGTGTTGATCAGTTAATATCAATTTGATGATGAGTACATGTGATGCTTGTTTTTCCATTCTTGTGTTACTTCACTTAGTAGAATAGGTTCCAACTCTATCCAGGATAATACAAGAGGTGCTACATCACCATTGTTTTTTGTGGCTGAGTAGAACTCTATGGTATACATATACCACATTTTATTAATCCACTCATGTATTGATGGCCAGCTACTTTTGTAGAATGTTTCTCAATTTGGGCACGTCAGATGTTTCTTCCCAATTAAGATTACTGTAGGAGTGGTGTTGTGTTTTTCTCTGTGGAGCATCAGGAAGCACATGGTTAAGATTTAACACGTTATTAATGATGTTAACTTTTATGACTTGATTAAGGTCCTGTTTGCCAGTTTTCTCCACCCTAAAGTTACCATTTTTCCTTTTGTTATGAGAAAGTATCTTATAGGTAGATGTTTTGTGACTATGAAAATATTCCGTTTCTCATTACCCTTTTGCCCACTAATATTTTTTAAACCATTGCTGATCCTTGCCTAAAATATTTGGCGTTTGCCAAATAATAATTTTCTATTTCCATCATTCCTTCTACATTTTTTAGTCGGGATTCTAATGTATTGAAAAGCTGTTCCTTCTTTCTCATATATTTATTCAATTCTTTATATCAGTATGAACTGATAGATTCTTATCTTATTCTATGGGTTATAATCCATTACTATCTTTATTATTTATTTTTCAAATTGTCTCAAATTTGGCCATTAGGAACCCCTTCATGTTGTCTATTGTGTCCTTTGAATAAGTGCCCATCATTTTTTTAAGCTTTTCTTTACTTCCTGGCATTACAAGATGTTCCAGGCTCCTCTGCTACTTTCTCTGCCTGAGCCTTCAAATCAGCCATTTCTCTAAGGAATTCTTCTGCCTTTTATTGGAGAATAATATTTAAAATCTAATATCTGGGTGTTAGGGGTGTTCATGGCTACTAAAGGATCATTGCTTTTAGTCCCTCTCAGCACAAAGATTAAGAAATACACACACACACACACACACACACACACACACACACACACTCCATGTAAGTGCCCTCCAGCCAAAGGCCACCAGGAACACACTTGTAGTTGAATAAACTGTTGTTGCTTATTGCAATGAAGGAGGCTGCACACTGTGCAGAGCCTAGGAGCATCTTAGTAAGTTGGTAACAAAGAACTTATTACAATATTTGGGCTCATGTTAGTTGATTTGGGAAGGGTTTAGGGAAGTGGGGCTTTGCTCTGGCATGGATACTGTCAGGAAGTGGGGTAATTCTCTGATCGGGAATCTTAATCAATTTTACCTAGAAGGAGAGAAGATTAGAAGGAAGTTAAACTTAGAGTTTGAAGAGAAGCAGTCATTTGCTATCTTAGCTCAGCCTGCCGTAATAAAATACCATGGCATGGACAACAGAAATATATTTCTCCTGATTCTGGAGGCTGGAAGTCTGCGATCAGGATACCGGCATGGTTGAATTGTGCTGATGGCTGTCTTCCTGGCTGGCTGATAGCCACTTTCTTGCTATGTCCTCATATGACGGAGACGGACTAAGCTTAGGTCTCTTCCTAAGAACACTAATCTCACCATGGGGGCCCTATCCTCATGACCTCATCTAAACCCGATTATCTCTCACAGGCCCCTCCTCTGACATGGGAGTTAGGGTTTCAACATATGAATTTTGGGAGAACACAAACATATAGTCCATAACACTTATATTAGCCCAATTAGGGGGATGTTTGGTTATTTTCGTGGTTTGCACAGTGCTCTTGTTTCTGTCTGTGCTTAAACAGGGCTGCAAAGTGTCTTGTTTTTCATATGACTTCAGGATGTGTTCTTGGATGCCATGAGACAGTCGCAGAGTAGTCTCATCTGATATTGATGCTCTGTGAGATCATTTATACTCAACAGGAGAACATCAAGGCCTACCTATGAATGCCATCTAGTTCCTGGATGTCATGAGGCATTTTCCTCTTTCTCGGTATATACACACCCACATCCATCTATCTATCTATCTATCTATCTATGTAGTTTAAAACCATGAGTTCATATCGATACTTCCAACTATGTGTTTAAAAGGCATATTTCAAAAAAGAGATGAATGATGTTCAGTTTTGAATTTCCAGAAAAAGTGTATAAAATTTATATTAATATCTCAGTGGAAAATTATAAAGTTGTGGGTTATAGAATAGTTCATCAAAGAACTAATATATAGAATTAATATATAGACATCACACCATCAGTTCCTGAAATAACGTTATTTCTCTGAAGACAGGAGCCTGAATTTTCCTTTCAGAGTCAAGTATGTGCCCAATAAGTCTTCTACCAGGTTTTGATAACGGGTACAATAAGCCGTGTTGGAGTGTCTGCCCAGCTCAGTGGGATCCCTTTTATTCTATCACAGCAGTTGCCTCCTAAAGACCCCGTTTATGACCCTGCCACACTATCCATAGTAGAAAAGACCAGAAATGGGCAACTAGAGCAATTAAAATTTTCTTCCTGGGAGTTGGAAATTGGGTCTGTGAAAGAGAATCAGATATTCTTTGAGATTCGAACTATTCTTTGAAGTTGAGAGACATCTTATGTCTATGATGTGAACCAGAGAAAAAAGAGGAGGCCAATTTACATGGAGAAAAAAAGAATAAAGCGGATCTTTGGAAAAAAGCAGAGACAGAAAGTCTCCACAGATTTCTGGACCCTGGTTCTGTCATTTTACTGAGACTCTGGAACATCCCCATCCTTAAATGTATGAGACAGCTCTGCACCTTCATCATCGTTTCAACTGTTTGTGTTTAGCCTGGTTTCTGATACTTGAAACCAAAAATTTCCCAAGGAGTAAAATGGAAAAAAATGATATTTCAATAGTTAAGAGTGTGCGAGAGATAAAATTATAAAGCAGACAACTTTGAAGTTATTGAGATTTCATACATCCTCAGTGGCTTCCTCTCTGGATACAATGTTCCCGTGCGTATATTCTAAGTCTTTTGAAGCCTGAGGACAGCCTTGCTCTTCACTCAGGACTCACAGCCCTATGGCCTTATCTTCTGCTTTGCTTGGTAATTTCTAAATAGCAATTACTGTTCTATAAAATTGTAAAATAAATTCTAATTATAGAAAGGATGTTATTTATAGAAAATAAACAAGGAAAGCAAATGTCTTACAAATATAACCAGTCTTATGCTGTGGTGTTTTAAATTCTAGTTATATATTCATTTTAAACAAAGTTGACATCAAACTCAGTTCAGACATATGAATCATTCTTTTCTCCCCGTTAACATTACATTATAAACATTTTCCCATGAGATTCAAAATATAATTCTATTGGCCGTAGAATATTCCACTGTGTGGTTGTTACATAAATTATTGAATAATTTTCTTATCATTGAATATTTTCCTTTCTCTTACTTTTCTCAATCTTCATCTGTAATGATTTTGTAAGACTAAATTCCTTGAGGTGGGGTTACTGACTCAAAGAGTAAAAACATTTAAAACCCTTTGCTATGCATGGCCAAATTGCTTTCTAGAAAAGTAATACCTACTTATTCTTTTTATCCACAATGTTTAAGAATGCTCATCTCATTATATTCTTTTTTTTTCTTTTATTTCAGCAAATTATGGGGGTACAGATGTTTAGGTTACGTATGTTGCCCTTGGTCCCCCCCCAAGTCCGAGTTTCAAATATGTCCATCCCATCTCATTATATTTTTATCAGAAATTATAATTTGTGAAAATCTCGACCAACTTAATAGACCAAAAAAGACCATTGTACTATTGTTTTACTTTACATTTATTTAGTTTTTTATATTTGTATTCTCATGTTCTGTGAACCATTTTTGCTTAGGTATTATGGCAGAGCCTTAGTTGTACCCTCAAAATCTACTCTCCCCTTGCCTGGACATGTGATCTCCCAATTTGGGAATGCATTTTCCAGTCTCCCTTGTAGTGGGTATGGCTGTATGATCAGATTTTCAGAAATGTAAATGGAGTGGAAGATGCGTTCAATAGTCTCTTCTCTTGTTTAAAAAGAAATCTCTTGCTCTGGTTTGTCTCTCTTTCCCCTTGTCACTGCTCGGAAGCCAGACCAAAGGGCAGCCCTGCTGGACTCTGCAAATAGGGACGACACCCCAGAGGATACTGCATGAGATGGAAGAAACCTAAATGACTACCTAGAGCAGAGTGGGCCTGCTACCCTCTTTGTTCCCACCTGAGAGAGAAATGAAATTCTATCTTAGTGAAATCATTTTATTTTGTCATGTTTGTGACTGCTGCCTAGTCATTATCCTAATTTCTATTAGATTGACTAATGTGTTCCTCAGGGATTTTTACAGTCTTTATTTAAAGTTTTAATCCTATTTTGTATGTTACAAATATTTCTCCCAATTTGTAACTTGCTCCTTAATGTGGTTTGAGAGATTTGAATAAATAAAGTATAAAATTGTTATATTTAAAAATCAACCACTTTCTTTCTGTTTTATTGTATTATTTTGTAACTTATTTCTTTACTGAACCATAAATGTTTTAAGTAGAAATTGCTCTATTTCAATAAAATTAAACTAAAATTCAATTGGTTTTCAGAACTTCGTGACATCCTTGGAGATCATTGACAACTTGTAGGATTTTTGAAAGCTGGTCTGGGACTCCCTAATTCAGAGGATTCCAGACAATGGCTAAATAGTCTAGTGGCTTTGCTGGCACTACCATTATAGCTCCAGTGTTTCCAATTCAAAACACTTGAATAAACGGAGCTTGAAAAGCAATTGAGTTCTAACAAGCTCTTCTGTTTCTTGGCTTTGTGTTTTCAAATTAATTTTTTAACATCAAAAAAATAGAAAAAGACGTGCCTCAGTAAGAGTAATCTTGTTGTCCTCTGAGTTGTCTTTCTGGGTAGGATCGCTTTCTCAGACCTCCAGCCTCACTCACTGTGGCTGGACCCAAACATGAGCCCTGTGACGGGATAAATAAATGCAACCCAAAGAATTCATGCTGTAACTAGTTCAAGCAGGCATTCTGCAGAAAATTGGGAGTGTATAGATACTTGAAGTGAAAAGAATGAGGCTGAACACTTGGAAAGTTAAGTCTGGGTTCTCAAAAGTGGTCCAGGACCTCCTGATCAGCATCATTTAGCTCACTTAAATGCAAATTCCCAGGCACTCCACCCTACTCATTCCCCAAGACTTAGTGAATCATATTCTCTGGAGGTGAAGCCAAGGAATTTAATTCCCAGGTGATTCTTATGTGCACTAAGGTTTAAGGACCAGTAGTTTAGATTAGATGTACAGTTTGGTCTGTTTGATATCCAGTTACATCTCGTATGTGGCCTCTTCTCTGGCAGCTCAGGTGAAGCAAGTCTCACGAGTGATCACCAAGAACTGAGCAGGAACACGTTGCACAGATACAGAGCTGTGAAAGCAGAATCATGAAATGAGCCAAGACCAGGGCAGGTATGGTGAGCACCAAAGTCCAGGGCGCAAACTGCATCGGATGAGCATAGAAGTATAGCCATAGGCCCAAGTTATGGTTAATACTAGAATCAGTTCAAGGACGGCAATTCTGAGGCATCGAGACGTTAAAAAGGTGCAGTGTCTATAATATGCAGCCGTGGGAAAAGCAGCCTAGGAGGCAGATAGGTCAGCTACATTTATCAAAGAATAGGAATCATGCCCTGAGATGTACCAGGCCTGGGGTGACCAAGATAGACTAAATCCTTGCTCTTAAGGAGCTGACCTTCTGGCAGAAAGACAGTGGGCAATTTAGCTCTCAGTAGTCTGGAGTGATTGCTGGCTGTGGTCATCTGCACGGCCATCTGCCCATGAGAGACACAGGGGGAGGGGAGTCACAACTGGATGCAGAAGAAACTTAAGGGAAGACAGGGTGCATTCATTTCCTATCACTCTTCAATGTTTTGTTTCCGCTTCATTGAATATGAAACCACAGTGGGAACTGAACTGGTTTTGAGAATGAAGAACATAGCCAGACCTCAATCATTTGGATTTTATTAGTTAGAATTTGTGATAATTTGGAGAGTGGGTTAGCTGAAGTTTTTCTCAGTTCATCTATGGAAGAAAATTCCTAAAATTTCCCAAACAAATTGATTTTATAAACTTGCAAACCTGCTTTCAGGCCTATTCAGAGCTCTCTATGAGATACAAGCAAGTGAAAGCTAATTGCAAATCATTTTAGAGCTGTCCCTGAGTTTGTCAATAGTATGTAGGAGTAGGTAAAATTATGTAACCTAATTTGCAATAGTTTGGGTATCAAAGTAACGGAACCACATTTCTTTCCAAAATATCCTACAATTCTTTTCCCTAGTTTCCCTGGTTAAGGCTTCCCTTTCTCCTCCTCCCTTTTCTCCTCTCTCTCTAGACAATGATCCTTCCTTCTCCCCTTTTCTCCCACTTTCTCCCCTTTCTTTATTTCCCCTTCTCTTTTTCTTCTTTGTGCTGTCTCTCTCCCTCCCTCTCCCCCTCTCTGCCTCTCTCATTTCTGTTTCTAATCAGATGCAGAGATGTTTATAACTGATGTATGCATCACCAAAGGAGACTGAACAATCAAAATGTTTCCAAGGTGCTAAACCTTTCTCTCTCCCTTGCTTTGGAGTGAGGGAGGCAGACATTGAAAATGTCTGTCTTCCAAGTGGCAGCCTCTGGACTAGCCACACATCATGCCTGACAATGGTTGAAGAGCTCCACACACACCCAAGGGAGGCTCTGTCTTGGCTTTTTCAACCATTTTATTAATACATAAGCCAATCTGTAATTTAAATGACACGCATTAATTACTGTAGAAACATTCAGCATGCATTTTCTTATAGAAATAAAGATTTCTGGTGGCAATTTATTAATACTAAATTGCCTTTACAGTCCAGAAGGAAAAAAAGCCTCTAATTTGCACACACATTCTTCTTGAATGAAAGAATCTTTACCATCATGAAGCCATTTCGGCTGTCTCATCCCTAATTGCCACTTGGTATCTCTCTCTCCCTGCTTTTCTAGTGTTCTCTTTGTTTTTGATTGGTGATTCCAACCATCTGGATATGCTAGTTTATGAAGGCATGAGAGAGAACTAGGACATAAAAGAAAACAAACTTCACCCATTTCAATCAAGTCCACATCTGAAACTCCCATATTCCACAGCATTTCTTATGCTATAGGAAATATGTTGTCAGAATAAGCCAAGTTGAAAGAATGTCTGAGGGTTAATGCAAAAAATTACTAATGCCACATTAGTGTTAAGGCCTGGGCTCCAAACCATGTTTGGGAGAGGCTGCCCAGCTGCACGTGGGTTTACCACATGGTGGAGGAGAGAACCTA
>NW_012144633.1:1114226-1117512 GCF_000956105.1 Propithecus coquereli | reverse complement strand
ATATGTTAATTGACTTGATTTAGCTATTCCACAATGTATACATATATCGAAACATACATAATGTTGTATACCTTACATATATACAATTTTCATTTATCAATTAAAAAAGAAATAAAGTCTAATAAAAAGAAATGAAGGCTCTACATATACTCTGGCCAATGTTCATCTCTCCGAAAGTGCTGAGCACTGGCATACCTTTGCTCTTTTCTCTAGTTACACTAGACATGTCTAAATCCATGGCTGTTTCATGCTGTTTCTCATCTCAATGACGTTCCCTCTGGAGTGTGTTTCTTTGCTCTCTTCACCTTTCTGATTCCTATACATCTTCTATTATATAGGAGAGTCATCAGTAGCTGTTGAAATGTCATAGCAACACGAAAGCCTTCTCTGAGGCTTAGATAATTATGAGAGTACACAGCACATGCAATAGTTTATTGGTATTTGTTCATTCATTCATTCATTATCATAAAAGATGTACATATTTTATTCTGTGGAAGAGGTTAAATCTACAATATAGTACAATGAAAAACCTTGCTTAGCCTTGGAATCACAAAGGGAACCTAAACATTTCTGATGCCTGGCCCCCACCTGAACCCAATTAAAGTAGAATTTCTGGGGTGGAGACCAGGTGTCATAATTATAAAAGATCTTCCTGACGATTCGAATGTGCAGGCAGGATTGAGGATCTCTTCCTGGGGCTGTTGTTGCAAGTGCATGGTTGTTGCTCATTCTTTCTGTGCATTCAGTTTACCCTTCCTGCATACATGCCATAGGACCTTCTGGGCTACTTCAGTTCATGTTGCTCTCACTCTTCTTGGAAGAAGTGGGGCATTTGTGACTTTCACTCATTCTGCTCTTAATTATGCCCTGGAAAGCATTTTTTCTTGGCTCTTGCATGTGTTGGCCTTGTGTTCCAACTGGAATATAAGGCCTTGGTGATCAGGACTAGAATCTGTTCTCTCTCTTTCTGTTTTTCCCCCTCTTTCTTGCTCCCCTTCTCTTCTAAATCACCAGTCCTAAAACCTATGTTTTTATTGTTATTAAATTATGGTTATCCTGCTATTTACCTACAGTTGAAGCAGGGTATATTTATGGAATGGCTTTGAAGACTAAATGTGATACAAAGTGAATGTGAGTGTTCTTTGGAAGCATGACATGCTATGTACATACAAGAGATCATATTGCTAATATAACTAGGAAGAAAAACAATCATTCCTATTTTTTCCTTCCTGGGAAAAATGCTATAGGGAATTATAGAAGAATGGAATCTCAAATCCCTTTCTAGTTTAATTCAAATTGGCTTCAGTAGAAAAAAAGGCACTGATATTTCGTGATTGTCAGGGGATTAACATTTAATCCCCACGGTAGTTTGCCAGGGATTACCTACATTTTATAGATGAAAAAAATATAATTGTTTAAGACCCCTCTTATAAATGGTATAATTTGAATCCATGTTTGTCCCACTATAAAACCCATACCATTTTATCATATCCACATGTTCCTTTAATTCTAAGACTTAGAGTATGTGGTGGTTACAGTTGTTGTGGTAGAATTCCTTTTTCCAGGTTGTATAAAATTGACATGGTAGAAAATGTTTTAAGTTTTTATGGAATAGTCTGAAAGGGATTTCCTGCAAAGTAAACATAACTGAGACTAAAAGATGGAGGGGTCTTAGTGGAGAATTATCTTCTGACACAGGCTCACCATCCATAACTCAGACCTTCCCTCTGTGGAGTGGTTCTGGGGGCTCATACCTTCCGCTTTTTCCCACTCTTTCTGTGGGTCCACTCGTTGCACCAAGTATTGAATGCAAGATCCTCAGAGGGGACAAGCAAGGAATGGAAAGAGACATGTCCATTGTTCCGACATGTTTTCTTTTCATCTGGAGACTCTGGCCAGCCTCTGAGCAGGAAGCATGATAGCTACCCATGTATAGCACTCGAGAGACTCCAGAATGGCCTCCTTATATAAAAATATTTCTCCACAAGCCCTAGAATTCCAAAACTAGAGACATATCTATAGCTCTTTCAAGGTTTTGAGGAATCCAAAGAGTGCCTAACATAAATAAAATGGCTTTGAAAGGGCTGGCAACGCAAGCTGACTGTGATGGGAACCAGGTTAGAGGCAGGAAGAGCAGCAAGCAGAGCAGTCTTCATTAAAGAGTGGAGGCAAAGAGTGATAAGGACAGAGGACTCATTCCTCCATCTCTACCCCAATCAGTCCTCGGCACTGCATCCTCCAGTGTGGCTTCCTGAGAGCCTCTTGGAATTAACAGCTCATTCCAATCACACTTGGATGAGCCACTCTTGAACAACCAATGCTCCCTCCAAGGCCAGATTCAAACACTCCTTCTTAGCTCCAGACTCCTTCTCAAACAATCATCCCCAGCAGAATAATGAATGAGAGGCTTCTGGCAAGCACCTGAGGGTAACTCCTGTCTTTCAGGCTTGGGTTTCAGGAAACAGCTTGGGAGGATGCTCTCCAGGCCTGGGTACTCCTGGGACTTGTCTTAGAATCCGTGGGAGAGTGGAGGCTAAAAGGGATTAAAGCTACCCTGAAACCCTGTAGCCTGAGGGGAATTGGGGAGTGGAAGAGGAGGGGGTAGATCAGCTCAGCTGCTTCGCCTTTCTAGATAATCTATCACTGCCACTGTAGCTGCAAGAAAGCAGTCCCACAAACTGTCTGCCTGGGAGGAAGGATAACCTGCCGCTGGCTTTTATTTTCAGTTGAATTATAACACTTACCTTCTCATATGGCCTTTCATCAAAAGGTTTAAGTGTTTTTCTTTCTGTGGGCCTTACTGGCCACGTTCCCCCCATTCATTATCAGCATAGGAGCCTGCCATGCTGAACCCATGTGCAGTCCCCTCCCCAACTCTCCATCCCCAGGGCCTCCTTAGCAGCAACAATTTCTAATTCAGAACAGACTCTCTTCTAAGCAATTGATCTTACAAGCACATTACAACTGCCTTTAACAGGAGTTACCAAAGGCAGGGATTTCAGAAACAAGATACGAACTCCCCCAAAAGATGAGGAACCATAAATACCTCCAGTATCTTTGAGTTTACCTGTAGTACTTACCTATGAGTCTTGGGAATTTTCTGTGTGTTCGGGGCTCCAGGGAAGGGTGGGCTGGGAGTCTGTGGTCACTTGAAGATTATCATTAATAGGCTCGTTTCCTTTAGGAGAGAACTGTGGATTGTTTAGGGCCAGTAGGATAAGGGCTTTGAAATCAGAATGCCTATGTTCTCGTCTTGACTTGACCTCAAATTATTATTTTATTTTTA
>NW_012144633.1:1100725-1102991 GCF_000956105.1 Propithecus coquereli | reverse complement strand
TATTTAGAGGTTGGCCTGCAGGAAGTAGTTAGGATTAGATAAGGTCATCAGAATGGGCCCCCCATGATGGGAATGGTGGCTTTATAAGAAGAGGAAGAACGCACTGGCATGCTTTCTCTGTCTTGCCATGTGTTGCCTTCCACTAGGTCATGATGTAGATGTGGGCCCTGGACCTAGGACTTCCCAGTCTCCAGAATGTCAAGAAATAAATTTCTTTTTTTTATGCGTTACTCAGTTTCGGATATTCTGTTATAGCAACAGAAAATAGACTAAGATATTCATTGAATGATATTATAAAATTTTGTTTAAAACTTATACAGGTTGAGTATCCCTAATCCAAAAATCTGAAATCCAAGTGTTTCAAAATTCAAAACTTTTTGAGCACCAACTCACTGCCACATGTGGAAAATTCCACATCTGACCTCATGTGATGGGTCGCAGTCAAAACATAGGCACACAAAACATAATTTATTCAGCTTTCTTGAGCAGAATGCTAACAGCAGTGAACAGAGGCATGGGTGTGCAAGGCTTTCAAAAGTAGTTTAGCATTAAGGATACCATATATGCTGTTGCCAACACTTGAAGCACGGTGATTATAGACACAGTTGTGCATGCCTGGCACAACCTCTGGCCTGCAGCTGTGTTCAGTGATGATGATGAGCAAGGTGGTGAATTTGAATGATTCCATATGTCAGGTGAGAAAAAATGATGTCTGACTTCTTTACATATGAAAAAATATACCTTTAGGGTCCACAAGTAAGCTGGAAGAAGTGCATATTGAAGAAGTTTTTAACATCAATAATGTTGCTCCAGTTGTTCGTTGACTGACCGATGGCGAAATAGCCAAAATGGTTCTGAATCAGGTGGTTGTGATAATAGTAATGATGAAGATGATATTAAAACTGCAGAGAAAGTGCCTATAGAAAATGTGTGATGGGCTTATTGAAGGACTAGAGCAGCGTGCATTCATAACAGAACATGAAATCATGTCAGTTTATAAAATCAAAGAGAGACTTCTAAGACAAAACCCGTTGTTAATGAGTCAGATGACTCTGGAGGAAACATTTTAAAAAGCCATCCAGTACAATGCCTCCTCATCCCTGGAGAACCCACCTCCTGGTCCCTCAACTGCTTCTGATGTTTCTTCCCACCTGAAAAAAAAAGAATACAGTATACAGTAACCTTTTAATTAAAACACAGCATCATATGTGGGGCCTGAAAACCTGCTGTTTGCTGTTGCTGCTGTTCAACCGCTGATACAGGTATTCTGGAGATGCTACTGTGCCTCTTAGTTACCTTGAACACAATATTTTTCAGTGTATTAATGTTATGCCATATTTCTTACCGTTAACTATTTATGCATGAATAAGTTTAAGGAAATGATTCATCATCAGTAGTATATAAATTCATTCAGGGATGATGGTGAAGCCAAACAACCACAGATTGCCCACATGGGTGCTGAGATAGTCACATCTTTATTTTCTGATAGTTCAAGGTACACAAACTTTGTTTCACGTGCAAAATTATTAAAAATATTGTATAAAATTATCTTCAGGCTATGTGTATAAGATGTACTAATATATGAAACATAAATGAATTCCATGTTTAGACTTAGGCCCCATGCCCCAAATATCTCATTACGTATACGCAAATATTCCAAAATCTGAAAATATCCTAAATCTGAAAGACTTCTGCTCCCAAGCATTTCAGATTAGGGATACTCCCAAGCCATCATCTATGTACTGTAGTAGCACATATGATGGCTTCTTGGGACCAGGTTTGTATAGGAGGAACTTAGGGGTTGAAAGGAATTGCTGCAAGACTTTGCATTGTACGTAGCACACTGTTTTTTTACCTAGATTGTGTTGTCATTCAGGGTAAAGGACATTATGCAGTAAGGCCCAGGGCCCTTCAAAGCCACTCCTTGCTATTGCCTCTGCACTTTCTAATGATAACCATTCCTGACAGTGTAGAGAAATGTTTCTCTTTCAGCCTTCACTACGGCCCCCAACACTATCGTGAGTATTTATTTTCACAAATCATTATCCTATATTTTTTCATCTACTTATTTTCATTTCTATTCCAACTACTCTCAATACAGACTATCGCAGCCAAGCCACAGCCATGACCTCCAAAACTCTCTGTTCTCATGTTCTCTTCCATTCTTCTTATTTAAGCCTGAGAAGTCTTTTCAGTTTTTTTAAACACCAAGTATGGCATTTAACTTGTAAAAACTGTATTGGTTTTCACTGCCCATAGAAATAAA
>NW_012144633.1:1091020-1097305 GCF_000956105.1 Propithecus coquereli | reverse complement strand
GGAGTACAACATGATGTTTTGATATATGTATATATTGTAGAAAGATTAAATCAAGCTAATTTAACATATCTATCACCTTATCTACTGATCATTCTTTTTGTGGTGAGGACATTTAAAATCCACCCTTTTTATTAAAGAAATTTTGAAATATACATTACTATTAACTATGGTCATCAGGCTTTATAGTAGATCACTAAAACTTATTCCTCCTGTTTAACTGGAATTTTTTATCCTTTGATCAACATCTCTTTCCTCATTCCCTCACCTCCAGCCTCTGGTAACCACCATTTTACTCTCTGCTTCTATGAGTTTGTTTCCATGTATAAATGAGATTATGCAATATTTGTCTTTCTGTGCCTGGCTTATTTCACTTAACATAATGACCCCCAAGTTCATCCATGTTGTTGCAAATGACAAGATTGCCTGTTGGTGGGAATGTAAATTAGTACAGCCATTTTGGAAAATAGCATGAAAATTCCTCAAGAAATTAAAAATAGAACTAACATGTGATTCAGCAATCCCACTTCTAGGTATGTATCTAAAGGAATTGAAATCAGTATGTTGAAGAGGTATGTCCACTCCTATGTTTATTGCAGAGTTCTCCACAATAGTCAAGATATGGAATCAACCTAAGGATCCATGACCAAATTAACGCATAAAGAAAATGTGGAATATATGCACAATGGGAATACTACACAGCCTTATAAAAGAATAACATTCTGGCCTCAAATTATTTGTATAACCATGAGCAAGTGATCTAAACTCTCTGAGCCTCAATTTCTTCATCCGTGAAATAGACTTAATCATAGTACCCAATTTATAAGATTGTTGTAAGGATTAAATGGAATAATCCATGTAAAAGCTCCTACTACAGAGTCTGACACAGGATGTGTTTGGTAAATGTTGGACATTATTGTTTATTCATTCATTCATTTATTCATGAAATGGCTACTAATCATCTATACGCTTGTTGGTTTTACATGCAAAATATATCTCAAATCCAATCACTCCTTTCCTTCTCTTCCACCAATATTCTTCAACAAACCAGTTATCTTTGAGCTAAACTTTTCCAGTAGCCACTTAACCTTCCACTCTTGCCCCTCTCATATTCATTGCATAGCAGAGAGGTCTTTTAAAAAGATAAAGCTGATTACATCACTTTTGTGCTTACAGCTGGCTAAAAGCCCTTGCCTAATTTTTCTCCTGCATACTTCTCAATGTCAAATTATTCTATTCTTCTCCCTCCCTTCCTCATTCCTTCCCTTTCTTCCTCTTTCATCTCCTCCTCCTCCTTTACCTTCTCCTTCCTTTCCACTCCCTCACTGATTAACCTGCAGCCACACTGGCCGTCTATGTCAGAGACTGGCTACCTCCTCAGAAAACTTGTCCTCTGGATGTTCAGTGAGGCTGAGATCCTAAGACCATGTTTTCCATGACCCTTTGCTATTAGTTGTAGCCATTGACTGAGGCTGCCAGTGAAAGGGAACAGAAGAGACAGGCATCACTTCTAAGGCTGAAGGCCCTCCATGCACAGTCCTTTCTTTCTTCATCTATTAGTTGCATGTTGATGTTGATGAAAACCTCAGCCATTGACTCTCTCGGCAAATTACTAGTATACACTACAATGTTGTTGACTATAGTCCTCATCCTGTACATTAGATCTCTAGACTTATTCATCTTACATAACTGTGACCTCGTACTTTACTCTTAAAACACACATATACACAGAAAGAGAAACGTGATGATATAAGATGATGGGTATGTCAATATGCTTAATTGCAGCGATCACTTCACTGTGTATATGTATAGCAAGATAAGTATATCAAAACATTATGTTGTATACCTTAAATATATATGATAAAAAGAGAAAGTCAATTAGACTTTAGTGAATGGAAAATAAGTTTTTACTGTTAAGTCACTGAGATCTTAGATTTAATTATTATAATAGCTAGCATAACCTTAACTAATATATCTTCTTTCTGTTTCTCAAACTCTTCAAGCTTTCAGTCTCTGCAGTTGCTATTGCCTCTGCCTGAAATATTTATTCCCTAGCTCTCTATGTGGCTGGGTCATGGCTTCTTCACATTTTAGCTCAAATATTAATTCCTCAGACAGGTTTTCCATAATCCCCCTGACTAAAATGGCTATTCTCTGTCTCTTATCACCTTCAGAGAATTTCTCTCAGGTTATATTTCCTTTTTTATTGACTGTCTCGTTAACCAGAATGCAAGAAACAGGTTCCCATCACCTGTCTTGTTCACTAGAAAATCCTCAGGGACTGGAATATTGCCTGGAAATAAATAAAGGAATTGAGTGGACAAGGGAAAAAATAAACTATTTAATAGACGCTGAGGAGTATTTTGTGACTGAAGGAACTTTCAGTCTATTTGGCAATAAGAAAATGAAAATGTTTTATGACAAGTTCCTAAGAATGTATACATTTATAAAGGCCAGCTCACAAAAAAAAAGGGAGAATAAAATGAGATGGTATGCATTTAAAAGAAGAGTTGAAAGAACAAAGAAAATCTTTCAAGAATCTGCAAGGCAGTTAACTATAATTATCTCCATTTTATAGACAAGGATATAGGCTTGGAGAATGTTCCTTACTTTGCCAAAAATTAGGCATTTAGTAAATGGTTAAGTTAGGACTGCAAGCCAGTCTTTTGACTCCAAATCCTATGTTTCTCGCAACAAGATGTAACTTCATTTTCTATTAAATTCCTGCTCAACATTCAATACCCAGTGTAAGTATCATTTTTCCCCAGAAGATTTTCTCTGATGTATATAATACATACCTCTACTAATGAAGCCCTGATCAGTAAATATATTGCTACCTTGTGTGGTAATTGCACATTTAATTATACCCTCACCAGACTTTTTCTTCATTTGTTTTTCATTCATTTATTCATTCTTTCAAGTAGTCATTTATCCATTTAAAAATACTGTCCAGAGCCAATATGTACTAGATGCTGTAGCTGAAAGTGTAAATAAGAAACAATCCTTGCCCTTGAGAAAATTACAACAATTAATAGAAGTGATAGATATGCAAGCTTCTTGGATCATGGAGAGAGAAGTAGAGCCAGGGTCTTGAATGAAACCCTCATTACCATCTTGGACTTCCCATTCCTGGACTCATTTTACAAAATGGAGAAATCAACTTCTATATTACTTAAGCTACTTTAGATTGGTCTATTTTACTATAGCCAAATACTATTCCTAATTGATTCCTGGACCTATTTAAGAATATAAAATATTTAAACAGCAAGAAAATAATACTCATTTAACCATAGTTTTTATATGTCTGCAGGAAATATGTAAATCAAATAATTACGGAACAAGAGAGGGGCAATGACTACATATTTGTTTCAATTTAACTGAATTGCATAAACTAAGTGGCTACTATTCATATCAAGAATATCAAGTTCCTATGTATTATTCTTTAGTGTTAAATTTTGTCCAAATAATTTGGTAAATAGCCTGGGCCATTTTAAAATCCAGCCTGTCCCATTCACTTGGGACACCGAAGAAAACCTCCAGTGGCAGAATCGATATGACTGAGTGCCCACCGTGTGATGTCATCACATAAATGATATACACTTGTTAGTTCATGCAGTTCACCTCTGCTTGGGGGAAGGGATGGGTTTCTTGCTAATTCATTTATATCTTAATTGAAAATTGGCATCTATTAGGGGAAAAAGCAAAATCTTGGATGTCTTTTGATACTGAATGGACACCCTACTTTAAAAGGTGAAGACTTAACAGGGTCTGGAATATGTAAAGGGAGGGCAAGTGCAATGTCATTTTCCTTTCAATTAGGACGCAGTGGTAGGAAAGGTAGAGCTGGGCAAGGGGACTCCCACTTGTGCTTACCTGATTGTTCATCAGTCTTTTGTGGAGGATTTTGGTCTTGTCTCTGCTAAGTACACTCTGCGATAAGTTCTTCCCCACCCCTACTCCTTAATTTCTAAGCCCTTGTTTATCTTGAGGTATTTGGGGGCAATAAAAAGTGAATGCATGTATTTTTGTTTACTTTATACTTAACTTTTCAAATATGTTATCTCATAAGAAAAACTGAAGTCTTATTTGTCACCTTCTTTTCTTAGTAACAGAAAGTCCTATTTTGCCTGAAATGAATTACAATCCTCTGACATTTCAGTTGGCTTTGAACCTACAGCCCAGTTGAACAGAGTGATTTGGAAATTGGGTATAGTACTTAGAAATAGAGTTGAATTCAGACTGCTAGGCTTAGCAGGCATTTCTTATTTGTTTCAACAAAAAACCCAGTATCTTGATTCTCAATTTCACTTTATAGAAAGCTTCAAATGAGAAGACCAGTGATCAAGCTAAATCATTAATTTGAAAAGATGGTAGTTTGAGCTACTTTGAACAAAGGATGTTGTTGGAAATTAGAGCTGCCTGGAAAGTTTGTATGAACCACAGAACTTCTCAGAATCTTAGTTTAACAGCCTAGCCCAAAAACATATGAAAAAATTTTTTTTTAAAAACACAATGTAATTTAAATCTCTATTTGGAATAACTATTTCTTTTGTTTTGTTAAATTCAGGAAAGACTCTTCTAGTGCTGAAATGTTCTTTTCCATTTATGGAGATGTGAACACCAGAAGGGGACACAACTTGGGATGTAACCTAGGCAGGTTGCTATATTATGGCCCTCTTCTTTTGTCTGGGCATTCACTTTTCTGATGGAGAGGAAGGGCTTGGGGTTGGGGAAGGCCTGGTGGGACAGAGGCAGTGTTACCTCCTCTGAGTAGATGGGGTGGGAAAAGGAAAGTGAATACATCATGTCCAGAAAGTGAATGCATCATCTGCACCTAAAACCTGTTTTATTCCTGAAGGCAAGGAACTGAATGATTGGCAGTGAGAAGCTAAAGGGGTAATTGTCTCTGTGTTTGATATGTAGTACAGCATATGTGAAGTAGTGTTCTCATAAATTTGGCCACAGAGGAACTTTTCATATGGGTCATGTGACAAATTGTATTATCCAATTATGGCTGTGTATATATATTACATTCCACATAGTCTTTATGTAATGTGACATTGACACTCCTCCATTGAGAAGTAAGGTCAATGTTCCCTACTCTTAAACCTGGGTGGATCTTTGTAACTGCCTCGATCAATAGTATGTGACAGAAGTGATGTTGCATGACTTCTGATGTCAAGGCACTAAAGGCAATGTTGCTTCTGTTGGCTTTCTCTCTCTTTGGATGCTCAGCTTTCAAACAAGACAATAGCCATGAGAAAGCCCAAACTAGCCCACACACAGAGGCCACATGGAGAGATCCATGTGGAGAGGAACTGAGACTCCCAGCCAATAGCCAGAATAAACCACCAGATGCGTGAGTAAGCCATGAGATATTTCCATCCTCCACCTTAAAAGCCAGTCCAGTTGACATCAAGTGGAGCAAAGATTAACTATTTCTACAGAGCCCTATACAAATTTTGGATTTTGTAGCAAAATAAATAATGCAATTATTTTAAGCCAACAATTTTTGGAGTAGTTTATTACACAGAATTAAATAATAGGAACAGAGAACTTCTGATACAATAGGCCCTTGGTATCCTGAGGATTAGTTCCAGGACTCCCCAAAATACCAAAATTTGTGGAGGCTCAAGTCCTTTATATAAAATGGCATACTATTTGCATATAATTTACACACATCCTCCTATATACTTTAGATAATCTCCAGATTACTTATAATGCCTAATACAACGTCAATGCTATGTAAATACTTGTTATACTGTATTGTTTTTATTTGTATTATTTTTCATTGTTCTATAGTTTTTTCTTTATTATTGTTTAATGTTTTTGATCCACAGTTGTTTGAATCCACGAATGCAGAACCTATGGTTATAGAGGGCCAATTCCCAGGTATTTATATGAACCTGTCTTCTTATCATAGCCCTTAAATGCCAGCAAAAGAAAATCTATTATTAACAAAATACATTTTTAGTGACCTCAAATTGTGTGTGTGTTTGCCTGAATGTGACAGCCTCATTTATTCTTATGTCCATAAAATCTAGGAAGAAAACAAATGTAATTATACTTGGTGTCACTTTTATGCGAACCTGTTTGAAATAGGCCCCCAGGTACAGTAACAGAAAAGAAAGAACCCTTTGGTAATAGTAATTACATTTCCAGTAGCTACCAGCAAGCTGTTAGAGTAGCTGTTATAAGTTTTCAATCATAAGCTAAATTTACCTTTGCAGCAAAACAATCTGGCCAATTTTTGCCTAAAGGCAATTCTGTAAAATTAAAAAAGAAAAA
>NW_012144633.1:1086233-1089360 GCF_000956105.1 Propithecus coquereli | reverse complement strand
TGAAAATTGAACATGACAGAGGCTAAAAGATGCTTTCCAATTGGTATCAATACCTTGATGTGAAAAAATTACAACTTCAAGAAAGACAAGCAAAAGAGGATTATCAAGTGACGTAAAAACCAGATGAGATGTAAAAAATCTTATGTCACCACTTCATCCTAACAAAAAGTAAAGAGCTAAACAAATTGACAATTCAACAACTCTTCTTAGATCTTCCAGAGAAGAAGGTCATAGGGAAAACTGTTGCCCCCCCAAATTTGAGAGATAGACAGATAGATACAGAGAATCACAACTTATTACATCAAAAACCTATGAGCAGAAACTTCTGTGGAAACCAATGCGGGGATAGGAAAACCTAAAATGTAATTGACAAATTGCTGGAGGCTCAGTGTGGACAACTCTGAGAGTTAAAAACTCCAGGGTGACCTAGTAATGAGGGGCCCCCACACTTTTATAAATTTTACCTACAAGATCTCTTTCAGGTCCTCACAGTGAATATTGGAGAAAAATTCCCTTGCGCTTCCTGTAGGGGCAGGGGAAAAGACACCATTCTGAAATACACCAGAGCGTTCTGTTCTTCCTAACAAGGCCTGCCCTCAGTGGAAACTATTTTATCAGAACCTCTGCTGCTGGGCTTTTATTAGAGCCCAACTTGCCTGGGGAAAGGGAAATATCCAACTCAGCCCCTTCTAGCCATCCTGCCCCACCTGAGGGGTGAGGATGGAGGGGCCTGCTAAGCACTGGTGAAGTTCATAGTCTCGGGGGACAGGCTCACAGGCTCACCAAAAGATTGAGACCTGGTTATAGGACTACAGAAACCTTTCCTGTCCCCATACCTTGCCGCTATATTACTGCAAATATATTTACCACAGTTTCTTTACCAATACACTATGCACACCTTTCAATGAAAAATTACAAGGCATACTAAAAGGCAAAAAACACAGTGTAAAGATATTGAATAAGCATTAGAACCAGACTCAGATATGTCACAGAAATGTTAGAATTATCAGACTAGGAATTAAACAAAAACCAAGCACACAATGATTAATATGTTAAGGACTTTAATGGAAAAAGTAGACAACATGCAAGAACAGATGAATACTGTAAAGAGAGGGATGAAAATTCTAAGAAAGAATCAAAAAGAGATATGAGAGGTAAAAAACACAGTTAGAGAAATGAAGAATGCCTGTGATGGGCTCATTAGTAGACTGGACATGGCTGAGGAAAGAATTTCTGAGATTGAAGATATGACAACGGAAACTTCCATAACTAAAAAAAAAGGAGAAAAGAAGACCAAAAAACAAAACAAAACAAAACGAAAAAACAGAACATCCAAGAATTGTGGGACAACTACAAAGATGTAACAAATACATAATGGCAATACCAAATGAATTTAAAAAGATAGAAAGGAACATAAGCAGTATTTGAAGCAATAACAACTGAGAATTTCCCTAAATTAATGCCAAACACCAAACAACAGATCCAAGAAGCTCAGAGAACACCAAGCAGGATAAACGTCTGATCAAATCCCTATACCTAGGGACATCATATTCAAACTGCAGAAAATCAAAGATAAAGAAAAAATCTAAAAATACGACAAAAGAAAAAAAAAACAACACCTTACCTAAGGACCTTGTTTTGTTCCTAAGAGGAACAAAAACAGGAATTACAACCAACTTCTCTCTGAAACCATGCAAGCAAGAAGAGAGTAAAGTGAAATATTTGAAACGTTGAGAGAAAAAACCTACCAACCTGGAATTCTATACCCTGTGAAATTATCCTTCAAAAATGAGTGAAATGAATACTTTCTCAGACAAATAAAAACTGAGGGAAATTCTTGCCAATAGACCCATTTTGAAAGATATATTAATAAAAAATTATTCAGAGAGAGGGAAAATTATATAGGTCAGAAACTCAGATCTATATAAAGAAATAGCATCAGAGAATAAATAAGTGAAGGTAAAATGAATACTTTTTAATTGATCAAACAGATAATTGTTTGTTCAAAATAACAACAATATATTCAACTATGCATGCTTGTGTGTGTATATATATTTATGCATGCTTGTATATAAGTTAAATGAACAACAGCTCTGATGCAAGAGATGGGAGGGAGGAATTAGAAATATTTTGTTCTCATAAGATATTTGCATTACCCATAAGGTAGTATAGTGTTGAGTATGGACTTGGAGTAGTTGCAAATGTATATTTCAAACTCTAGGGCAACCACTAAAAAAAAAGGTTAAAAAGAAATATCATACTTAAAGTTTAGAAACTCAAAGTTTTCTCACTCAGATCAAGAATAAGGCAAAGATGTTCCCTTTCATCACTGCATTTTAGAATCATACTGGGAGTTCTAGCTAATGCAGCAACATAAGAAAAGGAAATAAAACATTTACAAATTAAAGAGGGAGAAATAAAACTTTCATTGACAGATAACATGATCATCTACATAGAAAATTGAAAAGAATCAACAAAAAAACCTTCCTGAAATTAATATGCAATTATAGCAAGAATATAAGGTTAATATACAAAAGTCAGTTACTTTCCTATATACTAGCAATGAACAAGTGACATTTGAAATTAAAAACACATTACCATTTACATTAACTCCCCCCAAAATGAAACACTTATGTACATATCTAATGGTATATGTGTATCTATACATATCTATCTACATCAAGAACATTACGAAATTCTAATGAATGATATCAAAGAATGAAATAAATGAAGAAAAATTTCATATTCATGGATAGGAAAACTCAATGTTGTCAAAATATCAGTCATTCCCAACTGAATCTATAGATTCAATGAAACTCCAATCAAAATTCCAGCAAGTGATTTTGTGGATATTATGGTTTGAATGTGTCTGTCAAAAACCATGTGTTAGAAACTTAATCCCAAAGCAACAGTGCTGAGAGGTGGAATGTTTAAGAGTTAATTAGATATGAGGGCTGTGCCCTCATGAATGGATTAATGCCATTATTTCAGGAGTGAGTTAGTTATTTCAGGAGTGGGTTTCTGACAAAAAGATGAGTTTGGCCCCTTCCTCTGTTGCTCTCTCTCTGCTTTCTGCCATGGGACAAGTAGAAGGAGTACATTCTCAAATAGCAATAAAAAGTATATT
>NW_012144633.1:1083851-1084473 GCF_000956105.1 Propithecus coquereli | reverse complement strand
TTGCTTAGTTTCTACCTATTCTAGAACTTCATGTAAATTTAATTATATAATATGAATGATTTGATGTTTGACTTCTTGTGCTCAACCTAATGTTTCCTAGGTTGATTCATATTGTTGCTTATATCAGTAGTTATTTCTTATTGCTGCATAGTATCACTTGTTTTTTCATTCACCAGTTGGTGCAACTTTGGATTGTTTCTACTTTGGGGCTATTAAGATAAAGCTACTCTCAATATCTTGCACACATCCTTTTATGGACAAAGTTTTTCATTTCTCCTGGAAAAAGCTACCTAGTAGGACTTGCTGGATTATGAGGTGGTAGGTTTATAATTTACCTTTAAAAGAAACTATTAATCCAAATTGATTATGCTATTTTACATTCTCACCAAAACTATATGAGAGTTGCTGTCGTTCTACATCTTCATCAATGCTTGATAGTTTATTGCTTTTAAATTTTATTTAGTGGTCATTTTAACTTGTATTTGCATGATGACCAATAATGATGAGCATTTTATATCTTCTTATTGACAACTTATATATCTTTTTTTACTAAATGTTCGTTCACAATTTTTACCCAATTTTATTGAATTGTCTGTTTAGTAATGTTTTGTAGTTCTCTATA
>NW_012144633.1:1081431-1083801 GCF_000956105.1 Propithecus coquereli | reverse complement strand
CTAAAAAGAAAACCTTAAAAAATAAAACGTTAAAATGAATGAACATGTGGAGTGTGGGGATAATACGAGTGACAGAAAGTGCACAAGAGAAAAGGTAAGAGAAATCACAGCCCAGTGGCTTGAATGTGGTATAAGATAAATGAATGAGAGTCTGTGGTGATCATGAATCATGATAATGGTGAGCATTATAGTCAGATAACTTAAAAAATCATGCATTATTCTAGAATTATTTTTATTAAGCCTTACCATGCACTTAGAGTCATTGAGTTTCTAGATCTGTTACTTTAAGAGACCCAGTAGGGGCCAATCCTTCCTCATCCTCCTGAACCAACTTCCATGTTTCCAACAGGCACAGATTCTTGTCAGCTTGTTCTCCTTCATGGCTTATATATGTCTTGAGCTGATATTTTATTTTTGCAATCTGCTTTCCAACCTCTTCCAGATCTTCTTGGTTCCCAACAAATATATGTGCACCCTAAGACTTTGGATTTGAGAATTAATACCTTTCCTTTGGCTCTGATCTGTGGCTTCCCTTCAGAGCTATACTTTGACCTCACCAATTTGATAATGCTGTTTTCAGTTCCCCTGGGTCCAGTCCAGGGCTATCCCTGTTCTCCTACTCTTGGCATAGTTCATATGGCTAGCACCCCTGGCTCTGCAAATGGGATCTAATAATGGACCAATTTAGGAATCATCTCAGCAGACTCTTACTACACAGATATGAAACCAAGACCCCCAAAAGTTGTGGGCTCTGTACAGGGTCACATACACAGGATTGAAAGGATCAAAGCTTACCCCTAATTTTTGAATTCACTTATATTCCAATTTTATCTTTACATATCACCGTGTTTTCTTCCGTACACTTGAAAACTGGTGTGTGTCTGACTTTTCAAAGTAGTCAATGACCAGTTCTTTGTAGGAAGATACAATAAGAGTTGATAAAATGTTCCTAGACTTACACCGTTTAAATATTATTTCCCATAATGTGTACATGGTTAGACTTGATAAGCTGTCTGCATGGCTTATAGTCAATCTAGAGTTTATCACTTTAGCCCTATGCTCCCCAAAGGCCAAACTGACCTTGGTTTTTCTTTCTTGGTTTTCCACACGTCAAAATAGTTAAAGAACAACACCCCATCATATACTGCAAGCAGGCAGACTATTTGATTCTGAAAGGAAGAATTAGCATAGACAATAACTTTACCATAGTGTAAGTTTATACCCACCAAAATTAAGGGCTGTCTGTAATTGTTCTGACCACTGTGCCTCAGCCCAGAGAGATTGGGAGGAAGAGAAAAGCCAGTTAAGGGCAGCTAGCACTGCAGGGCCCTTCCGCAGGGCTCACTGATGGGGTTTCCCAGAGTTCTGGGAATTACAGATCTGTGTGGATGCAAGATGGAAATTTTATACTTAAAGCTTGAAAATTGAACATGACAGAGGCTAAAAGATGCTTTCCAATTGGTATCAATACCTTGATGTGAAAAAATTACAACTTCAAGAAAGACAAGCAAAAGAGGATTATCAAGTGACGTAAAAACCAGATGAGATGTAAAAAATCTTATGTCACCACTTCATCCTAACAAAAAGTAAAGAGCTAAACAAATTGACAATTCAACAACTCTTCTTAGATCTTCCAGAGAAGAAGGTCATAGGGAAAACTGTTGCCCCCCCAAATTTGAGAGATAGACAGATAGATACAGAGAATCACAACTTATTACATCAAAAACCTATGAGCAGAAACTTCTGTGGAAACCAATGCGGGGATAGGAAAACCTAAAATGTAATTGACAAATTGCTGGAGGCTCAGTGTGGACAACTCTGAGAGTTAAAAACTCCAGGGTGACCTAGTAATGAGGGGCCCCCACACTTTTATAAATTTTACCTACAAGATCTCTTTCAGGTCCTCACAGTGAATATTGGAGAAAAATTCCCTTGCGCTTCCTGTAGGGGCAGGGGAAAAGACACCATTCTGAAATACACCAGAGCGTTCTGTTCTTCCTAACAAGGCCTGCCCTCAGTGGAAACTATTTTATCAGAACCTCTGCTGCTGGGCTTTTATTAGAGCCCAACTTGCCTGGGGAAAGGGAAATATCCAACTCAGCCCCTTCTAGCCATCCTGCCCCACCTGAGGGGTGAGGATGGAGGGGCCTGCTAAGCACTGGTGAAGTTCATAGTCTCGGGGGACAGGCTCACAGGCTCACCAAAAGATTGAGACCTGGTTATAGGACTACAGAAACCTTTCCTGTCCCCATACCTTGCCGCTATATTACTGCAAATATATTTACCACAGTTTCTTTACCAATACACTATGCACACCTTTCAATGAAAAATTACAAGGCATACTAAAAGGCAAAAAACACAGTGTAAAGA
>NW_012144633.1:1078394-1080511 GCF_000956105.1 Propithecus coquereli | reverse complement strand
AAGATATATTAATAAAAAATTATTCAGAGAGAGGGAAAATTATATAGGTCAGAAACTCAGATCTATATAAAGAAATAGCACTAGAGAATAAATAAGTGAAGGTAAAATGAATACTTTTTAATTAATCAAACAGATAATAGTTTGTTCAAAATAGCAACAATATATTCAATTATGTATGCTTGTGTGTGTATATATATTTATGCATGCTTATATAAGTTAAATGAACAACAGCTCTCATGCAAGAGATGGGAAGGAGGAATTAGAAATATTTTGTTCTCATAAGATATTTGCATTACCCATAAGGTAGTATAGTGTTGGGTATGGACTTTGAGTAGTTGTAAATGTATATTTCAAACTCCAGGGCAACCACTAAAAAAAAGTTAAAAAGAAATATCATACTTAAAGTTTAGAGACTCAAAGTTTTCTCACTAAGATCAAGAATAAGGCAAAGATGTTCCCTTTCATCATTGCATTTTAGAATCATACTGGGAGTCCTAGCTAATGCAGCAACATAAGAAAAGGAAATAAAACATTTACAAATTAAGGAGGAAGAAATAAAACTTTCATTGACAGATAACATGATCATCTACATAGAAAACTGAAAAGAATCAACAAAAAAACTTCCTGAAATTAATATGCAATTATAGCAAGAATATAAGGTTAATATACAAAAGTGAGTTATTTTCCTATATACTAGCAATGAACAAGTGACATTTGAAATTAAAAACACATTACCATTTACATTAGCTCCCCCCAAAATGAAACACTTATGTATATATCTAATAGTATATGTGTATCTATACATATCTATCTATATCAAGAACATTATGAAATTCTAATGAATGATATCAAAGAATGAAATAAATGAAGAAAAATTCCATATTCATGGATAGGAAAACTCAATGTTGTCAAGATATCAGTTATTCCCAACTGAATCTATAGATTCAATGAAACTCCAATCAAAATTCCAGCAAGTGATTTTGTGGATATTATGGTTTGAATGTATCTGTCAAAAACCATGTGTTAGAAACTTAATCCCAAAGCAACAGTGCTGAATGTTTAAGAGTTAATTAGATATGAGGGCTGTGCCCTCATGAATGGATTAATGCCATTATTGCAGGAGTGGGTTAGTTATTTCAGGAGTGGGTTTCTGACAAAAAGATGAGTTTGGCCCCTTCCTCTGTTGCTCTCTCTCTGCTTTCTGCCATGGGACAAGTAGAGGGAGTACATTCTCAAATAGCAATAAAAAGTATATTATAGTAAATACATAAACCAGTAAGGTAGTTGCTTATTATCATTATCAAGTGTTAATATTGTACATAATTGTATGTACTAGACTTTTATATTACTGGTAGCACGGTAGGCTTATTTATACCGGCATCACCACAAACATGTGAGTAATGTCTTGCAGCTACTGCATCACTAGGCAATAGGAATTTTTCAGCTTCGTTATAATCTTATAGAACCATCATTGTATATGCAGTCTGTCATTGACAGAAATGTTGTTATGCAGGGCATGGCTATAGTTAAACTGACTCTTTGGGCATTTACTTCCACATATCTAAATATTGCCTATACCACTACTTGATTTTCCAGGTTAGGAACTATCTTTTGCCTTTCTACTATGGCATATAGGATTTATCTCTCTTTCATATCAGCTGCCCTCATCTCTCCATTACCTTCATGCTTACTTTTCATTCCTTTTCTTCCTCAAATATTTACTTGTTTGTATTAGATCAATATTCATTTTTACATTATAACTTCATAAATTCTGTTTACAGTCAATCTGTAGAGTACATCACACTTACTTTTACTTTTTTGCACAACATTTTGTTTTTCCTGGAGTTAAAATTATTTTGGTTTCTCCCCCACCCCCTTATGCTTTGTATTCTGTACCTATCACTAATTCCTCCTGGAAGCTCTGAAATTGTAAAAGTCCTATCAAATGGTCAAATGCAACAGGTCATGCTTTTTTTATTTTTATTTTTTTAAATTTTCTTGGCAACTTCCCTCAGGGTCTTCTACCCTCTGCTTTAGTGTGGGCTGGTGACTTTCTAGACTATAGGAAGATTTTTTCCATGGACTTGTCTTTATTATTAACCTGGAAATTACCTTTA
>NW_012144633.1:1070533-1071774 GCF_000956105.1 Propithecus coquereli | reverse complement strand
AATGCAATTGATTTTATATATTTTCCTAAAAGCTTGCTAAATCCATTTATTAATTTTCATAATTTACTTGTGGAGTCTTTAGGATTTTTCGTATAAACAATCTTATTTTCTGGGAAAAATGACGGTTTTGTTTCTTTCCTATCTCTATGCCTTGTATTTTTCTTTCTTGCCTTATTGCTCTGGCTAGGAACTCCTGCATGAGGTGAAATGCAAGTATTAAAGGTGGACTTCCTTGTCTTGTTCCTGACCTTTGGAGATAATCATTATATCTTTTTATATTAATTATGAGATTAGTCATGATTTTTGAAGTTTACTTATATTACCAGTTCTCTCAGTGCTTTTATCATAAATAGGCATTTAATCTTGTCAATTTTTTTATCTATTGAGATGATCAAATGCCTTTTGTTTTTAGTCTACTAAGGTGGTAAATACATATATTGATTTCAGAAGAATAAACTAACTTTGCATTTTTGGAATAAACGCCAATTGCTAGGATGTATTATCATTTTGATAATTTTTGTTCATTTTCTCAGGGATTTGTGCATCTATGTTTATGAATACTGTTGGTTTGTGATCCTAATTTTTGTTATGTCTTTGTCAGGTTTTAATATCAGGATCATGTTGGCGTCATAAAATCAGGGAGTGTTGTTTACTCCTTTTTCTACAGTGAGCCTATTCAGTATGTGTGAAATGAATGTCATGGTAGGGGTAGAATCAAGCTTCTTTTTCTACATTGCTACCTATTCCATTCATGACAACCTAGGCACTTTTACTAGGTTCTCCAACAAACAGTCAAATAAACGACTGAGAAGTACAACTCACACAAAGCATTCGTAAGTGCACAAAATGTTATTTAAGAGTTTTGACCCGAGTGTCGCAAGAAAGAATCATATTTCACATGATAAAGAAAATAACCTGAAACACCATCTAAAATATTATATACTCAATTATTCTTTTTGTTCACCCTTCTTCTCCAATAAAGATGTTTTTCTTGGGTTTTCTTCCACATGGCACCTATTTTCTTCACCCTCCTTTGTTTTTTCACCTTCCATCTTCTTCTTTTAAAAATTAAATTCCTTGTTCTCATCCAATGAAGAACAATTGTATCATTATTTATGAAATTTTCACCACAAAGATACATAGTCTTTCAATAACTTACACTTCATTCTAAGCACAGATCCAGATATTTTTCCAAATAGAGAACATTCTTTTTGTAAAAAGAATTCTGATACCAGGTGATA
>NW_012144633.1:1068485-1070483 GCF_000956105.1 Propithecus coquereli | reverse complement strand
TCATCATATAAGCGGTATCATGCAGTATTTGTCCTTCTGTGTCTGGCTTATTTCATTTAGCATACGTCTTCCAGGTTCATCCATGTTCTCGTACATGGCAGGATTTTCTTCTCTTTAGCACTTCTTTTAAGGCTGGTATAGTGGTGATAAACTCCCTCATTTTTTGTTTGTTTGAAAAAGTCTTTATCTCTCCTTTATTTTTAAAATGACAATTTTGTTGGTTGTAGCAATCTTGATTGGCCAGTTTTTCCCTCCTTCAGTGTTGAATACATCATCCCCCTCCTTTCTGGCCTACAAGGTTTCTGATGCAATGTCCGTTGATAATTTTACGGCTACTCCTTTGTATGACAAGTCATTTTTTTTTGTTGCTTTCAAAATTCTCTCTCTGTCTTGTCCTTGAAAATTTAATTATTATGTCTTATTGCTTTCAAAACTCTCCCTCTGTCTTGTCCTTGAAAATTTAATTATAATGTCTTGTTATCAGCCTCTTTAGGTTCAACCTTTAGGTTTGGGGTTTCATGAATTTGGGCTTCCATTTCTCTACTCAAATTTAGGAAGCTTTCAGCCATTATTTATTTAAATAAGATTTTTTCCTCTTTGTCTTTCTCTTCTCCTTCTGGTGCTATCATAATGCATTTGCTAGTTCACTTGATGATGTCATGTAATCTCATTTGATTATGTCCCATAATTCGCAAAGGTTTTCTTCACTTTTCTCTTATTCTTTTTTTCTTTTGTTCTTCTGATGGTAATTTCAAATGACTTGTCTTCAAGGTAATTGATTCTTTTTTTCTGCTTGATTGAGTCTATTGTTGCAGCTTTCTACTGATTTTTTCAGTTCAGTCATTGTGCTTTTCAGCTCCAGAGTTTGTTTCTTTTTAATGATTTCTGTTTCTTTGTTAAACTTCTGTTTTGTCCACGTATTGTTCTCATAATTTCATTTAGTTGTCTATCTTTATTCCCTTTTGATCATTGAGCTTCCTTAAAATTACCATTTTGAAGTAGTTGTCAGGCGGTTTGTAGATTTCCATTTCTTTAGGGCCAGCTTCTGGAGCTCTATTTTGTTTCTTTTGTCATGTCATGACTTCCTCATTCTTCATGATCCTTGTAGCCTTACATTGGGATGTGCTTATTTAAAGAAGCCATCATTTCTTCCAGTCTTTACAGACTGACTTCAACAGGGAAAGCTCTTCCACAGTCAGCCCAGCTAGGAATTCTGGACATGTGTCCTGCCATGTCCAGAATTCCTAGCACCAGATTCTGCTGGCAAATGAAACTGGTGCCAAGGTTTATGGCATGCATGCCTGGGGCTAGTGTCCATGGGTGAGTATGCCTGGTGCTGGGATTCAGAGTTGAGTGGGCTCAGTGTCTGGATTCGTGGCAAAGCTGGACATTCACATCATTCTTACTTTCCTAGCCTGGTGCCTAGATCAGCAGCAAAGTTGGACACTAACATTGCTCTCACTTTCTCCCTTGGGAGAACTCCCAGCCTCAGGGAATCTCTCTGTGATGCATTGTGTGAATTGAATTCTGGAGCTCTTGTGAAGGTATTTTTATTCATCAATGGTTATGAAATCAATTCTTTTGTGAGGGAATTGATGAGAGATGGAAACTTTTATTCTGCTGTCTTGCCGATGTCACCAGGAAGTTTTTATTTTGAGGAGGTATAATTGACAATTTTTTACGTTTAGTGCTTGGTGTGCCCTATCTAAGAAATATTGCCTGTACAATTATGACAAGAATTCTTCTATATTTTTTTAACTTTTTTATAATTTTAGCTTTTAACATTTATGGCTACAATCCATTGTCAGTTAATTTTGTGTGTGGTGTTAGGTAGGTATTAAAGTTTATTTTCTTTTATATCAATATCCATTGTTTCCAGCTGCATTTATTTTAAAAATTATCATTTACCTCATTGGATTTTTTTCTTAGTCGGTTTAGGCTGCTATAACAAAAATACCATGGACTGAATTGTTTAAACAATGGGAATGTATTTTTTAG
>NW_012144633.1:1062488-1064055 GCF_000956105.1 Propithecus coquereli | reverse complement strand
CTCCTAACCCAGGCCCTGCTCATCTCCTCCCACTTGAACCATGGAAATACCTTACCAATTTGTCCCCAGGTTTCCACTCTGGATCCCTGCAGTTCATCCTCCACACAGAAGCCAGAGGGTCTTTTAGAAAATCTAAATCAAACTATATTATTTTCCTGCTTAAACTCCTATAATGGCTTCCACTGCACTTAACATAATATTCAGTCTTAAATAATCTGCAAAGATCTCTGACTCTTGTCTCCCAACCACTCCATACAGCTTCAGCTCCTCCCACTCTCCTGCCAATGTTACCACTTCCACCGGCAGGACTTTCCCCTCTACACTTAACCTTCATCTCTCAGCTCCAGTATCACTTCCTCTATGGTCTTTGCTGACTACTTTCCTAGCTTAAACTGGCTACCCCCACCTCTATGATTCTCCCTCACAGTAACTGTTATTTCACATCATAGCATATACCATTTATAAGTGTATATTTAGGATTGTTTATTTGTTGACTATCTAGAGTTTTACTAAACTTCATAAAGGCAAGAATCATATCTGTTTTCTTGGTCACTGCATCCAATGCCCTCTATAGTGTAGGTATACAGTAAGTGTGGAATCAATGCCACAGTCGGGAGGAGCAGAGCTAAGGAAGGTATCAGGCCTGAAGCTCACTTTGCCTTTGCCTAAGGATACCTTGTAACATGCTCTGGATGGATTTCACCCACACTACACATCCTTCTTTTTGGAGGGACAGCATGGTGCCATGATGAAGGCATGTTGGTATATCATTGTGGTTTTCATTTTCTTTTCCCTGATGACTAGTGAGCTTGAGAACTTCTTAATGTATTCATTGGCATTTGCATCTTTTCCTTTGTGAAGTGCCTATACAAATGTTTTGTCCATTTTTTTAATTTGTGTATTTCTTAAAATGTTTTCTCCCATTCTTTAGGCTGCCTTTGTAACTCTATTAATAGTGTCTTAATGAGCAGAAATTCTTAATATTAATTTAGCCTAGTTTGTTCTGTTTTTCTTTTATGGCTAGTGCATTTTGTTTAAGAAATCTTTGCCTACTTCAAATTATGAAGGTGTTTTATGTTTTATTCTGAAAGCTTTATTGTTTTGCATTTCACATTTAGATCTGCAATCCATTTAGAATTGGTTTGGGAGCACGATGTGAGATGGGGGTTAGGACTCCTTTCCCCCCATATGCTTATCCAATTGACGAGCATCGTTTACTGAAAAGGCATGCTTTCCCCACAGCATTTCAGTGGTGCTTTTGTCAAGGTCTGGGTTTGTTTCTGAACTGTTATTCTATTGTGTTATTTACTTAGTTTTTATTTATTTATTTCAGGATATTATGGGGGTACAAACATTTTGGTTACATGATATGACTTTGCCACAACCAAACCATGATTTGAGGCATGTCCTTTCCCCCTACAATGCTCACCACGTCCATTAGTTGTGAGTTTACTCACCCCAAGCCCCCAACCCCCAAAGAATATTACTACCATGTGAATACCTTAGTGTTGATCAGTTAGTGCCGATTTGATGGCGAGTACATGTGGTGCCTATTCTTCCATTCTTA
>NW_012144633.1:1060046-1062438 GCF_000956105.1 Propithecus coquereli | reverse complement strand
CCTCCTTTCTTTTTTCACCTTCCATCTTCTTCTTTTAAAAATTAAATTCCTTGTTCTCATCCAATGAAGAGCAATTGTATCATTAATTATGAAATTTTGACCACAAAGATACATAATCCTTCAATAACTTACACTTCATTCTAAGCACAGATCCAGATATTTTTCCAAATAGAGAACATTCTTTTTGTAAAAAGAATTCTGATACCAGGTGATAAGATACTTCTATTACATAAATGATCACATGAAAAAAATATATATGTGGCATGTTGGTGTTTGAGGAAATGTCTGCTGGAATCTTCCCTTAAGGCCGGGTAATTCTCTGTAACATACCCTTGATATCACTGGAGGAGCAAGATACCCTCATCCTGCTCTCAATACCTTCCATACTTCTTGATGTCACCTGGACAAATGTTGGAGAATTCTTGTGTTCTTAGTTGAGCACAGGCAGACATTGTGCTGACTACAGTTTCCAGACTGGCTATAAAGATTGCTTTGATAATTGCCAGAGTAGAGTGGATGGGGTAGGGCAAGCATCTGGAGCCTTATATGTTTTCTTATATGTGGCAAGATCTCTTAACTGGGGGATCTATGCTAGTTCTGCCATGAACCTGCTATAAAGTCTAGCATGTTTCTCCTCCTTCTGATCCAGGTTTTCTTGGACATGAAATGAAACAGATGGCTTAGATATAAGTATAGAGTCTAAACTTAAGCCTCTAAATGGTATTCAGTTCTAAAATCTTATAAGCTTGTATTAGCGAGCTATATACCTCAAGCTTGCCCCAACATCTATTTCCAAACACTTGCCTATGTAAAGTTCAGTAGTAACCCAAGGGTATTTTCCTCTTGCTTGACTATGAAATATTTACAGAGCCTCATCTTTCATCTAAATAGACAATGGTTTTCCCTGTAAGCCAGCTTTTTTCACTATGTAAACTGTTACTAGTAACTTAGGCTCTTTAGAACTTGCTGTAGTTCATCAGGAAATGGCTAGAAAGTGATAAGAAATTCAACTTTAAAAATATGTTCCTAAAAGCATCCATATACTGTCTATAGTCGAATTTGTTCGTAATGAGTACTGAGTTAGAATTCATATTCCCAGACCACGTTTTCTACTTTTTCTCTCTGTCTTATGTTTGAGGTGGGGAAAAATGGGGAGTGGTAGCATCCTAAGAAAAGCATGCTGTACTAATGGGCATTGCTTTGCAGTCAATCAGGTCTGGACCTGAATACTGCCTGTGCTTACTGCCTGGTCTTGTGCACATGATTTATTTTCTCTAAGCTTCATTTTTCTCCTCTGTAAAGTGGGGTTAATAACTTCTACCTAAAACCATAACAATAAGGAAAATGTATTGAAAGGGTCTATTATGATGTGTGATACATATAAAACACCAAATAAATTTGGTTTCTTTCTTTTCTTCCTCCTGATTCTTGCTGCTGTGGTCTTTAATAATGTAGCACCAATGTAGAACTCCATTCTTTTAACATTTATTGAATGTCCATTATATAATAGACATTGCTTTAGGTTCTGAGGTTACAGAGATAAGGCAGGGATACTGTTCTCAAACACAGCCTAGTAGAAGGGTCATATCTATAAACAAAGAGCTGAACCCCAATTAGTGTGCTAAGTACCCTGTGTCAAGACACAGAGGCAGTATGAAGGAGAGAGGATTAGCTCTCAATTTCCCTTGTCCTTTTGCTTTTCTGTCTCTTCCGGCCTAATCTCTTCCCTTCCTGCAGCCCTTCCTTTCCCTGCAGCCCAAAGTGACAGATGGGCAGGGCTGTGGGGAGTAGGAAAGTTTCAGTTCCTTTTTCTCTCCACCTCAAGCCCAGCGTATGGTAACATTACACAGGGAGCCATAAAAAAGTTCTTTCTTGCAGCACGTTTCAGGGATTTTTCCAGTGACATCATGGGCCATCTGGATTTGCAGCCTCATCCAGAACACACACAAACGCTCTCCCCTGCCAGGCCCTGAAGGCCTGCCCTCTAGGATCAGGAACACTATAAACGTCCTGTAAAGCTGTCTTTTTAATAGCCTCCTCAGGAGCAGTCTAAGGAAGATGGCCTTTTCCTCCTGCAGTCCCACGTATGGCAGACAAAGTGAATTCTCAGCATAGAGGCCTCGGAGGACAAGGTGAGAAGTGAAGTTTCCAGATTTTTGCAAAAAATATCATACTGCCTCCTGCTGGGAAGAAGGAAGCCATTTTCCAACAGGATACTGAATTTTAACCCTTACACCATACAAAATTTTGGGTAGATGTAAGTACACATATTTAATATAAGAATGTTTTAGAAAGTGTTTCTAAAATTATTTCAGGCTTGAAGCTCTGACTCGGGTGGGGCAAAGGCAATATATGTAACATAAACATTTGTACCCCCATAATATGCTGAAAT
>NW_012144633.1:1028978-1057606 GCF_000956105.1 Propithecus coquereli | reverse complement strand
CTCACCTATCCTTCTTTGCTATAGTGGACACAACCTAAGGCAACCCCCAATGAGTCATGCTCTTACATAATCTCCTCTCCTTGAATATAGGTGGAACCTATGATTTGCTTTTAGCCAATAGGATATGGCAAAGATGATGGGAAAGTCACTCCTTTGTTTATGTTACTTCACATAAGATTCATCTTGGCAGATGAAGAGAGAGATTCTCTTGCTGACCTTGAAGAAGTGAGGGGCTATGTTGTGGCAGAGTCTCTGACAGGACCACGTGTTAAGGAATGGAAAGTGGTCTGAAGGAATTGGAAGACAACCCTGGCCAACAGGAAGCAAGGAAACAGGACCTCAGTCCTACAATTGTAGCCACTGAATTGTGCCAACAATCATGTGAGTGTGAAAGAGAATCCCGAGGTACAGAACGGAATACATCCAAGGGACACCTTGACGGTGGGCTTGTGAGAACCTGAAGAGAGGACCCAGCTAAGCCACTGCTGGACTCCTGACTCGTAAACACTGTGCAATGATGAATGTATGCTGTTTAAGCTGCCACATCTGTGGTACTTAGTTACACAACAATAGAAAATGTGCTTCCCTTTGGGCTCTGTTTAATATTTCACTCTTTCTTTTGATTCTATATCTTCCTGTTTTATCTAGAATCTTGTTTCATTAATTCTCCTCTCAGTTTCTTTTACATCTAATCTTTCTTCTAAATTGGTGCAATTCCACTCTCTACATGGTCTCACTCCTTGACAACTGATTAAAATTTTTTCTAGTTAAATGTCCATCCACAAAACAAACAAAAAATTTTCCTTCAACTCTTTATCTTCTCTTGGGAAGAAGCTGGTGCTGTATTTCTCTTCTACCTTAAAAGTCACACTATTTAAAAGAGGGGTCTCCTTGTCTTCCACTTTCTTGTCTTCCATTTACTTCTGGCCCACTGAGGTCTGGCTTTTACTCTCAAGACCTCTTGTGGGGACGTGAACACACACATATCACACTGCCTACTGGCTAAGTCATAGATGCCCTTTATGTGCCACACACTAAATTCTACATAATGAATTCATTATCGTCATACATGCAATTAGTTATTTATTATATAATATATGTTTTCACAGAAAATTACACCAAGATACAGTGGCTTGAAACAACAAATGTTTATTATCTGAAGTCTCTAAGTCAGGAGTATGGGCTGAGTTTAACTGGGTGGCTCAGGCTCTCTCACAAGGTTGAGATCAAGGTGCTGGCTGGGACTGCAGTCATCTCTTGACTTGGGAAGATTCTGCTTGCAAGCTCACTGCTTGGGTAAGTCTCAGAACACCCACTTCCAAGCTCATTCGTGTGAATCGAGAACCTCATGCACCCACTAGTTATTGACCAGAAATATCAGTTTTGTGCCATGTGGACATCTGCCTTGGGCTACTCAGTACATGGTAGTTATCTTCACTCAGAGCAGGGGCTGAGAAGAAAGAGAGAGATTGGGAGACAGAGAGGAAGGATGAGCAAGCCAGGAATCACAATCTTTTTGTAATCTAATCTTGGTAGTGACATCTCATCACTTGCACCACCAATAGGTCTGGCCCTCATTCAGGTGGAACGGATTCTATAGTGACATGAATACCAGGAGGTGGGAACTTTTGGGAGTCATTATAGAAGCTGCCTACCACATACCCAAACCTGTCCCTCCTTGAGTATTCCCTATCTCGGTTTATGGAGCCATAATCCTTCCAGCTGATCCATTTAGAACCTTAAGAATGATCCTTGTTTCTGCCTTTGGCCATCCCACCACCCAAAGCATTTGATTTCCTAATCAAAATAAATTATATCTTCATAATCTCTCTTGAAGTGATCATTCCTTTCAATTTTCACATCTTTGTTAACGGGAATATCAACTATCTTTTGTATGTATGTGTGTGCTTAGTATATGCCCCTAGTATGTAAGCACCATGTGGGTAGGGGCTTAACTGTGTCCTGTTTACTGATCTAGTCCCACTGCCAAGCCCGGTATCTGGGTCATAATAGGTATTTCACAAATATTGTTAGATAAATAAATAAGGAATGAGTTCCAAACACTTCGGACTGTTGACATACATTGTTTTTCAACCTTTACTACCCTGTGAAGTAGCATTACCACCATTTTATAGATGAAGAAGTGAGCCTTAGGATGTTAATTTGCATGAGCTTGTGCAGTGAGTAGGGATGATATGTAATAATATATTTTGCAGGCTTTATCAATGGTGAGGCACTCTACAGATGTGAGTTGTTATCCTTATTATCTTTTGCTTTTGTTTTAAGCTCTTTGTCTTCTCAGCTTTTTCCCAATTCACTTATGCTTCATATGGAGACAGAAGGAAGCCAGATTCCAAGAAAAGGAGAGAAAGTAATAATATTTAATGGCTGCCAAGGGATCTGAGCAATGGATTCCACAGGCTGGATCAGTCCAGCTCACCGGGGTGGCCATTCCCTAACTGGGATCCTCAGCCCACCACATGCTACTTTATGGCCTGAGAGAGGTGATGACACAATTTAGTGTTAGTGTTCTGCCTCATCGAAGACATGGCATTGTCATTATTCATTTTGGAGAATAGCCTGCAGTGCAGAAAGAAATCATGTCAGTCAGAGAAGTAGAATCTTTCAACATAACATTCCATCCTGAGGGAGAAGGAGAGAGAAAAGAACCAGAATGAATGGGCAGTACTGACATCAGACTCTGTCCTCCAATGGCAACACACACATGCTGAGCATGAGCTGTCATCCTGTGCCCCATGAAGAAACGGCAATGGGAAAGTGGCACTTTACATTACTCAGTGATTTCTAATTTGCAGAGCTCTTTGATGCACATCTTATCTCATAATCCCCACAATTAATTATGAAGAAGGCAGGGTAGCTATAATTATTGTCACTTTATGATGGGAATTCTGAGACTTTGCAAGTTTTAGCTTTATTCAGGGGCCTGGTTGATATGAAGTCAAGATACTTTTTGCATATATTATTTTATGAGCTGCTCACAATAAAACTGCCAGGCATTATTGTTATCCCCATTTTACAGATGTGGGAGTTAAGGCCTAAAGGAATAAAGTGTCTTGCCTAAGGTCATGCTACTAGTATACAGTAGAGCTGAATTTAGAACCCATCTTTTAATTCTCTGCCCAACATTCTTTCCAATAAACAAATGATGTACTTAGTGTAAGCCTGGAGATCTAAGTCTGGTGACCTAAGAGGGAGAGGAAAAGAAAGGAGAGAATGAGGAGTGCAGGAAAGATTAGAGAGAAGGAAATAATATAGGGAAGGAAGAGGTAAATGAATCATGTAGGAATGCACTGGAACCCCCAAAAGGCTTAAAGGTATTTTGGATTTAAATTCTTAAGAGTGAATGGGATGGGATGATACCACCAGAAAAAGCATGAAAGAAGACAACTGTGTATCACTCAAGTCATGAGTGGTGAAATCTCAGAGAAATCTCAGTCCCAAAAGGGTCCCCAAGGAATATGAGGCCATGAGAACAATTCTACCAAAGAATCCCCGAAATATTCAATATGAAATGTGCCTTGAGTTTACTGTACACTCAGCCAAAGCAAAGTGAAGGGATGGCCAATAATACAGTTTGCTTATAGTGCCTGTGTTTACCAAATAATTTAAAGTCTAGCTCTCCCTTTGCTTCATCCCCTCAACATTTTGTTTTGTTTTGTTTAAATCCCACACAAGAAAAACTTGCAAGAAGAGACTTTATTTTGTTTTCAGACTCTTTAAATCCCTGGGAAGACACAGAGAACTTGTTCGGACTTCTAGGCCCTAAACTATAGGCATGAAAATAAAATAACAGGTCTACATATAATCCTGTGCTTGAAGCTAAGCAAAGGCCAAAGTAAAAGCTTTAAAGTAAAATCCCTTGGTGAACTACAGCTCAAAAAAATCCCAGTTGGTGATTCTAGATTCTCTATAAATATTTGCTGCAGGCTTGAAGTCAATTCTGAGACGTTGCTGGTTGAATGTGTGATGATGTAAGTGTTATAGCTACCCGGCCTGTGTGGTTGAAACTTCAACTTGCTCAGGTCCTCTTATGAAGAGACTCCAAAGACTCTGCCTTTGCCTTAATTCACTGTCACAGATCCTGGGAGGGAAAGATGAGATCCTGCTCCCATTTGCTAATGAGGAAAGTGAGAGATGAGGCCATTTATGCCCAAGGACACCCAGAAATTCCAAAGGAGAGACACGGCCAGACCACCCCTCCCCTGCTCATACTCCCAGCCACACTCTCAGACTAAAGATTGGCTTTACTCACTGCAGAAAGGGAAATTTAAACTCATCTTTATGCAAACATGTCTCCCAGGACACCATTTTATTTATTATTCCTTTTTGCTTTTTTGGACAAAGTTATCTGACCAGGAATCATTTTTTTTTCTCATTTCCCGACCATCAGCAATGTGCTACACACTGGTATAGGACTTGGAAGTTAAGATGTTAAAGTCCCAGGGGAAAGTGTACCAGGGAAGGAAGTGTTAACCAGAAAACCCAGATCAATTGGGAACAAAATTTTTCATTGTTATCTGGGCTGCAAGTCATTCTTAGGGGAGCGAAGGCTTTTGTTCAATGTTGTATGTAGAGTTCTCACCTCAACTGACATTTTAATGTTAATGTAATAAAGTTACTAAAAACTTTGACACACAGATTTGAAGAAAAAAGAAAGTCATCAAAGGGAGTAGTTCAGTGGGTGAGGAGTGGTTTCTGAGATGATGGCCTCAGGATCTGGTGAGGTTTGTTTTGCCCCAAAAGGCCGGTGTACTTGGCTCTTGTCACGCACTTCAGATAAGAACAGTGATGCTTGCGGCTGCTGCTCGAGTGGACACAGATGTGGGCCTTTGTGGGTAGGTGTTATTATTAACTTCATTTCATAGATCAAGAAAGACTGAGGCACAGAAAGTTCATAAAACATGCCTAAATTCACACAATAAGTAGCAAAGCAGGAATCAAATTCAGACAGTCTGGCTTCAGAATCAAGATGGAAGATTTAAGTTATATCTATGCCTGGGTAAAATAAAGAGGGTGCTATGGATAAGTTGCAATTTTCCTCATTGTGTAATCAAATGTTTAAGTATATTGAAAATAAAAAGTATCACTAGTAGGCAGTGAACTAGAAGGGGTCAGTGTGATGCTTCGAAAGTATTAATAGAAAGGATATTTAGATTGGTCCTGTGCTATGTACAGTTTTAATATTAGCTCCTAGGTTTATACTATAATGCAGTGATTAAAAATCTGAGCTCAAAAGTAGACAAAGCTACATTAATCCCAGCTGGAACTAGCAATATATTTGTTAAATTTCTCATGTTCCATTTCCTTATCTGTAAATGGAGATAGAAATGGCGGCCGGGCGCGGTGGCTCACGCCTGTAATCCTAGCACTCTGGGAGGCTGAGGAGGGTGGATCGCTCAAGGTCAGGAGTTCGAGACCAGCCTGAGCAAGAGCGAGACCCCGTCTCTACTAAAAATAGAAAGAAATTATCTGGACAACTAAAAATATGTATATATAGAAAAAATTAGCCAGGCATGGTGGTGCATGCCTGTAGTCCCAGCTACTCGGGAGGCTGAGGCAGAAGAATTGCTTAAGCCCAGGAATTTGAGGTTGCTGTGAGCTAGGCTGATGCCATGCCACTCACTCTAGCCGGGGCAACAAAGCGAGACTTTTTTTCAAAAAAAAAAAAAGAAATGGTACCTATATCATGAGGAATGCATGCAAAGCACCTAGCAAAGTACCCAGGAAGTAGTATTATTTAATGGATGCCATTATTACTATTAAAATAATATTGAGCTTCCACTGATACCAGCTGGCACCTGTGTCAGTAAAGGAATAAAGGTCATTCATATTTACTACCTCATATCTTTGTGTCTGTTAAGTTCTAGGGTAGAGATAATACCCCAGATAGGTAGAAGTGTTTTTTGTTTATTTTTTTATGTGCTGTTGGATTTGCTTTGCTAGTATTTTGTTAAGGATTTTTGCATCTATGTTCATCCGGGATATTGGTCTGTAATTTTCTTTTTTGTTGTCGTTCTGTCCTTGCTGGCTTTCGTATCAGGGTGATACTGGCTTTGTAGAATGTGGTAGGGAGAATTTCCTTTTCCTCGATTATTGGGAATGGTTTCAGCAAGATTGGTACTAGTTCTTCTTTGTATGTCTGGTAGCATTCAGCTGTTAATGCATCTGGTCCTGGGTTTTGTTGTTGTTGTTGTTGTTGTTGTTGTTGGGAGATTTTTTTATTACTGATTCAATCTTACTACTCACTATTGGTTTGTTCAGAATTTCTGTTTCTTCCTGGTTCTGTCTTGGGAGATTGTATGCTTCTGGGAATTTATCCATTTCCTCTAGGCTCTCTAGTTTGTGATCACAGAGATGTTCATAGTAGTCTCTGATGAACTTTTGTATTTCTGTGGTATCAGCTATAATGTCTCCTTTTTCATTTCTGATTGTGCTCATTTGAATCTTCTCTCTTCTTGGTTAATCTAACTGGCAGTCTATCCATTCTGTTTATCTTTTTAAAGAACTAACTTTTTGTTTCATTGATCCTTTGTATTTTTTTGTGTGTGTCAATTTCATTTAGTTCTGTTTTGATCTTCGTTATTTCTTTTTTCTGCTAGCTTTGGGTTTTGGTATGATCTTGTTTCTAGTTCTTCGAGGTGCCACATTAGGTTCTTAATTTGTGATCTTTCTATCTTAATGCAAGCATTTAACACTATAAATTTCCCTCTTACCATTGCTTTTTCTGTATCCCAGAGGTTTTGGTACATTATGTCTTTATTTTCATTCATTTCAAAAATTTTAAAATTTCCTTCTTAATTTCACCATTGACCCAAAGATCATTTAATTTCCATGTATTTGCATAGTTTTGAAAGTTCCTCTTGGAATTGGTAAGGGCCTTCTTGCTGTGTCATCTCATTGGAATAAACATTTTAAATATGTTTAACAGCAATTCTGATGGTTCCATGGCTATAGAACTCTTGCTCACTGATTAAGCAGATTTAAAACTTATTCTGGTTGCTACTTATTACCATGGCTATAGAATAATTAGTCTTCTTCTAGGAGACTTCTGTAGAAAATTAGATATCTTTTTTCAATCACCATTTTAGGTTCCCTCAACTGAAGTTTCAGGAAAGACATCAAGGGTTATCCACATTTTCACCACAATTGTTGATTCTCCTTGAAGATGCAGTTTTGTTTGCAGATATCTGAATTTCACTTGGGTGTTAATCAGTGTGGCTTCATCCTCTTCTTTGTTTTTTTATTTGATGGGCCAAGTTAGATGTATGTAAGTTAAACTAGTAAAGAGGAACATTATGACTAAAAGGAAAATGGATAAAAGCATTCACATGAGATTTCAGAAATCAGTGCTTTCAAGTATCTAGACTAGAGCTTGGAAATTTATAGCCTGTAGGCCAAATCTAGCTCACTACCTGTGTTTATAAATAAAAAAGTTGTATTGACACACAGCCATGCTCATTTTGTTTATGTATAGTATATGGATGCTTTTACACTATAAGGCAAGAGTTGAGCAGTTTTGGCAGAGATTTTATGGATTAAAACCTTAAAATATTTATTATATCTGGTCAATTATAAAAAAATTTTTGCTAACCCTAGTAGACTAATCATGCCAATGGTACTGAGTGGAAGCTATCTAGTCAGTGTAGTCATCAACTTTTTCCAAATATATTGAGTTAATAGTCAACTTCCATGGATCATGTTTCTCCACAGAACCTTACTTTAAGGTTTCTAGTTCCTTAAAATAAGTTTGGGTCCTAGGGTCTAGAGCAGTGCCTGCTACATTGGAAACATGTAATAAATAGTGATCAGAATGGCTTCGAATCCCTGCTAATGCTCCCAGCACTGAACTCAATGCTGTGAGAATACAGGGGCAATACAGACATAGAGCTTTCATCCAGTAACTATATGGAATAAAAGTATACAAAGTAGCTCTAATACAAGATTAAAAGTCATAAATATTATAATAGGGTTATAGACTAAGTGCTATGAGGATTCAGAGTAAAGGAAGCATTTGAGATAGGCCATGAAGAGATGAGGGAGAAGGGTATTCCTGGCAAATGGACCATTGTGAGGCAAGGCATAGAAGTGGGATAGAGAGCATGTCTGGGGTATAGTGAATAATCCTTTGTGTACCAGTATATAAAGTACCTACTGGGAAGCATTAGAAGATCCAGGGAAAGTGAATTAATTTTTTCTGGGATTGGATTTACACAATGGTATACTGGAACTGGCTCACATTTGTTTATGAGAGCTGATTGTTAATATTAAAGAATCTTGTAAGCTGGTTGTTAAGTCTTTGTTAGCTTGAAATTGGCCGTCATGAGAGTATTCCCACTACTGAAATCTGCAAATGCTATAAATCAGGGCTCTCTCTCTCTCTCTTTCTCTCTCCTTTACTTTTTATCTCTTTCTTTTTAAATTTTCGTTTTTTTTAAATTTCAAAATATTAAGGGGGTACAAATGTTTTTGGTTATATGGATCACTTTTGTAATGCTTGAGTCAAAGATATAAGTGTGCCCATCACCCAAATAGTGTTCATTGTACTCATTAGATAGGTTTTTGCTCCTCCCCTCTTCCCACCCCTCCCCCATTTGATTTTGATGAAATTTACTTCCCTCTGTGCACATGTGTGCTCATTGGTTAGTTCCAATTTAATATTGAGTACATATTATATTTATTTTTCCATTCTTTAGATACTTCACTTAGGATAACAGTCTCCAGTTTCATCCAAATTGTTTCAAAAGGCATTTATTCATCCTCAGTATACATATACCACATTTTGTAAATCCACTGGTGAATTTATGGGCATTTGGGTTGATTCCACATCTTTACAATTGTAAATTGCTGTACAAACATTCAAATGCAAGTGTATTTTTGATAAAATGACTTCTTTTCCTTTGGGTAGGTACCCAGTAGTGAGATTGCTAGATCGAATGGTCGGTCTACTTTAGTTCTTTGAGGAATCCCCATCCTGTTTTCCATAGAGGTTGTACTAATTTGCAGTCCCACCAATAGTGTGTAAGCATTCCTTTCTCTCTGCATCCATGCCAACATCTATTGTTTTGGGACTTTTTAATAAAAGCCATTCTGACTGGGGTAAGGTGATATCTCATTATGGTTTTGATTTGCATTTCTCTGATGATTAGTGACATTGAGCATTTTTTCATATGTTTATTGGCCATTTGCCTGTCTTCTTTTGAGAAGCTTCTGTTCATGTCTTTTGCCCACTTTTTAATGGGGTTGTTTATTTTCTTCTTGCTGATTTATTTGAGTTCTTTGTAGATTCTGGATATTAGCCCTTTATTGGATGTATAGTTTCTGAATATTGTCTCCCATTCTATAGATTATTTGTTCTGTTGATTATTTCCTTAGCTGTCAGAAGCCTTTTAATTTAATCAAGCCTCATTTATTTTTGTTGTTTCTGTAATTGCCTTTGGGGTCTTAGTCATACATTTTTTGCCCAGACTGATATCTAGAAGAGTTTTTACTATATTTTCTTCTAGAATTCTTATGGTTTTATGTCTTACATTTAAGTATTTTATCCATCTTGAATTAATTTTTGTGAGTGGTGAGAGATAAGGATCCTATATCATTCTTCTACATATGGCTAATTTTTGCAGCACCATTTATTGAATAGGGCTCACTGTTGTCTGATTTGTCAAAGATTAGTTGGCTGTATGTAGATGATTTTATATCTGGGTTCTCTGTTCTGTTCCATTGGTCTATGTCTCTATTTTTGTGTCAATACCATGCTGTTTTGGATATTTAGCCTTGTAGTATAGTTTGAAGTCTGGTAATGTGATGCCTGCAGATTCATTCTTTTTACTTAAGATTGCTTTGGCAATTCAGGCTCTTTTCTGGTTCCAAATGAAGTACAGAATTATTTTTTCTAGATCTGTGAAATACAATGCAGGTATTTTTATGGGAATTACATTGAATCTATAAATCACTTTGGGTAGTATGGACATTTTAACAACGTTGGTTCTACTGGTCCATGAGCATGCTATGTTTTTCCATTTGCTTGTGTCATCTGCGATTTCTTTCCTCAGTGTTTGTAGTCCTCTTCAGTGTTCATAGAGATCTTTCACCTCCTTGGTTATGTACATTCCTAGGTATTTTATTTTCTTTGTAGCTACTGTGAATATTATTGAGTCTTTGATTTGACTCTCAGCTTGATTGTTATTAGTGTATAGAAATGTTATTGATTTATGTACATTGATTTTGTAACCTGAGACTTTGCTGAATTTATTTACCAATTCCAAGAGTCTCTTGTGGAGTCTTTGGGGTTTTCTGATTATATTTCCCTCTCTCCTCTTTTCTTCCTTCTTTCCTTTATCCAGAGAACTAGCACGCTACTAGATTTATGCAACACCAGATATTAAATTATTATGGACCACCTTAAAAGCTGAATTATTTCACTTTTCATTCAGATGTGAAATGTTGCTTGTGGGTGCTATGCCTTAATTGGTGCTACTTCCTAGCATGACAGTTTGTAGGTGAGAGGAGCCATGGAAACTATCGAAGAGAAGAACTGCTGAATTTTTGGGATCTCCAGGATTATGTGCAAGCTGATGCTCCCTCTTGAAGGTAACAGAAATTCTGCTCAAGTCCTCAGAAATAAAACTTTAGGCTGTGGATGGGAGTTTTTCAGCCCTATCAGTGGTCATAAGGCAATTGTGAGAGACAAAGGAGACTTGGAAGTATTTCTGTAAGAAGAATAGCAGAGAGAAAGGCAGGGAGAGAGGGAGAGAGGGATGAAAAGGAGAGAAAGAGGAAGGAGGGCAGGGACAAAGAGAGAAAGAAGAAAACAACGATAACAATAAGGGAATGAATGGGTTGAGGATGGGGTAAAGTCCAAGGGGTGGGGTTGGGGACTAAGAAGATGACTTTATATTTGCAGGTAAGATGTCATGTTTTTGAAAAAGGAAAAAGTCTATTTTGAACAATCTCTAGTGGGGAGTTCTCATTACTTTATGGCACTAATTTATGGCACAGTTCTAGGCAGAAAATTAATAGCTCAAGCCTCAGATGAATAACTTTGTTTTTAATTATTTAAATAAAAAAGTGTGATTGGGAAAACCCAGGCAATATAAGAAAGTAATCAGCTGCCACCTCTTTGTCTGTGGGATTTAGAGTTGAATTAATTTAAATTTCATATCTATGCTTCTATATTGATATGCTGATCCCATATTTCTTTTTTTAATAAAAGTGCATAATAATACCCTACAGGGTTACTGTGAAAATTAAATAAAATAAACTGTTTTCCAAATTTTCCTAATGATAATAATTACATAGAATGTTATAATTCACAAAAAGAGGAAAAAAATCACCTAGAATACTTACAAAACTCACCAATTCCCGGGTCCCATCTCAGACCCACTGAATGAGAATGTCCAGGGCAGTGATCAGTGATGAAGTTTGTTTAACAAGAGCCCCAGGTGATTCTTATAATCTAGCAAACTTGGGAAAAAATGAATTAATATGTGAAAATATCTTACAGTACAGTGATAAAGATATAATTGGAAAAAAAAAACCAAAAACATTTGAGTGAATGAACCGTCTCATGACTGGGTGATATTCAGCAAACCATTACAAGTTCCTTGACTCAATCTTCCTCTTATATATTCAGGGGAATAATATTAGTACCTATTACCACCCAGAGATTGGGAGGAGGATTAGAGTTTGCCACTGGAAATTGCTCTGGGCTCCCTGGAAGGTAAGTGCTGTGTAAACACCAGCTGTTAGGTTTATTGGTTCATTGGAAGCAGGCAGGAAAGGTTGAAAAATATTTGTCTCAGAGAGCTGCTCTCTTAGAGAGAATTGTGTGCTTAAGTTGTAACTCTAAGAGACCAGGCACTGCTCGGGGTACGTACAGTAGGGAAGAGCAGAGACTACAATAATGCACAGAAGTCAAACCTCAGAGCTCCATGGGCCAGGCAAGGAAGAGAGAAGAGCCATCCTGGAGAGAAATTGGTCCTGTCCCATTGACAAATGTTTGCCGGAAGAAAGGCTGCTTGATTTTTCTAGGTGAAATAATCTAGTCCTCAGGAAGAGGATCATCTTTTATGGCCTGGAACACCTCACTGACAGTTCTCTCTGGGGAGTCATGAAGAGGGATGAGGCTCAAAGACAGGCAAGCCAGGCCTTTGCCCTTCACCAACAGCAGCACGTGATGGAGTCAGCAAAATTGTACCTCTGTCTGGGCAAGGTAAGGACAGCCTGCTCCAGTTTCCACAAGGGTACCTTTTTGCTTCAGAGAAGTTTTGAAAACATCTGCTAGTGAGGAGGAAGTCTGCTCTGAACAAATGCCAATCACCACTGCCTAGGACTTTCTCCCTTCTCTCTGTCAACTTTATCCTTCCTCAGCAGCCTCTAAAATCCAATTAAGAACCTGTCTGAATAGATTTGGGCTGCTATTTCAAAATGTCACAGACTGGATAGTGTATAAACAACAGAAATTTATTTACCATGGATCCAGAGGCCAGGAGGTCCCCCATGTCAAAGCACCAGCAGATTCTGTGCCTGGTGAAGGCCAGCTTTCTGGTTCATAGATGTTGCCTTTACATGGTGTTAAAAAAAAATGGATTATTAAGGTTCACTTGATGAAAGGGGCAAGCCAGCTCTCTGGGATCCCTTTTGCAGAGGCACTCATCTCAGTTATGAGGGCTCCACTCCCATGGCCTACTAACTCGCAAAGGCCCCACCTCCTAATACCATCACCTTGGGGGTTAGGATTTCAACATATAAATTTTGGGGGGACACGAATATTCATACTATAGCAGGACCTCTGCTTCTGAATGCCTTCCCTGACTCTTCCTGCCTCAGTTTCCTTCTCTTTCTGGATTCTACTCAGTTCTTGAAACATAGTTTAATTTATAAGCCACAGAACAGTTTAAAAAACAGGATCTAAATCCAACCTTCTCAGTTCCATGGCCTTTTTATATTTTGAGTATTTCAGCCAAAACCACACTATTTCCTTTTTATACAAGATTGTGGATTATGTGTATGTTTCATCTGATTTGGTTACTAACAAATCATTGTAAAAATAGGAGCAGTTTTCTTCACTTTCCTATAGCCATCTTCAAAAGTGATGAGACAATAAGGTTTATTCTTAATTATTTAGGAAGAGGCATGATACAAATAACTCCTAAATATCAAATAATTTGAAAGTGAGACACTTAAAGCTAGTTGTTCAATTCAGTCTGATATTACATTAAATATTTCCATAAGCTCCCCTACCAGCTAGGGGGTAGAGAACAGCTGCCAGAAACACACTATAGAGAGAATCCATGACTAAAATGTAAATAGAATGTATGTTGGCAATGGAAAAATCACAATAAAAAATTCACTTGGACATCAAGAGTTAACAGTAACAAGGCCTGGTTTCCTTTGGGAAATTCATTATAATGATGAATAATTTTAAAATATAAGAAGTAATTCCTATTCACCAGAAAAAATGTTTTACATATTACTTGGATTTTCCCAAAGGGCAAAGAAGTAGTACAATAAAATCTTCATCATTCAGAATTTATGATTACTTGCCTAGGAAATGGTTTAACATTCACCTTTGTCCTCACTATCATTAAAGAACAATTTGAATACAAATGTTGTATGATGGTAATATCATCTGGAAATATTAAAATTACTTGAGAAAATATTTTGAAGACTTGTTCAATTGCATTTAAAAGTTTATTGTAAGTTACCTTCATCTATTTATTATGTAAAGATCTTTAGGAAAATAGATAATTGGGGTAACTGGAATAATTTTATAAACCTTCTTAGAAAAAACACAATTGCGTTCTCTTAAAAGCTGCTACAATTCAACCCTCTCACTATTCAAGTTAGCCCTCCCCAATCGAGCTTGTCTTTAACATTTTTTAGCTCTTCCTACACTTAGATCAGTATCGCAGCAAATTCGAAGTTGACAGAAATCAAATAATGGTAGTAATGGTAATGATGCAAATAATGCAGATAATTGCCCTATCTAACCCAATTATGCTTAAAATTTGTAATAAACTTATTATTTACTGATAATCTGATTTCTTTGGGATTTCTCTTAGTTTTTAGGGTGGTTGGTTTACAGAATTTACATAACTCTGGGTCTATGAACCCCATGTTCCTATTAAAGGATTAGTGAGTTCTGTGAATCCCTGTGGGGAAAGCTGGTCTGACTCACGTCAAACTTGATGGGAGGCTGTGATAAAGCGGGTGAAGAAGGAAGGAATGTAGATTTCATCATTGCCCAGCCTTAGCTGGAGGAGGGGATAACTTACAGCATGCAGGAACCAGAGGCAGTAAGATCAAAGGCTAACTGCCATGCATCCAGGAAGCATAGGACTGTGCGGGGAAGAAAGAGGAAAGCAGATGTTAAAATCAAAGAAAGCTGAAAAAGATTTGGTAAATGGCTCTAAATAGGCCACAGGGGACATCTTCATAGGAAAAGTTGAGAAGAACCCTGACAGGTTTGGGAGATTAGTTGATTTCTTTTTCCTCATCTCTTCCTTTGCTCCTCACTCTTCTTCCACTCCCCCTCTCCCCAAAGAGCCAACAATTAATTGACCAAACCACAAGAGGTCCCTGGATAGATGTCGACTTTCATCACTTCACCATCCACCTTTATCAGCTGGGCTGAAGATGGTGGCTGCAATGAAAAACAGGTCATGCCCTAGAATGGAAAGGGAAATTTTTTTTTCCAAGGGAGAGAGAAAAATATGGAGCTGGCATTCATGATCTAACAATAGATCCAGAAGCCTCTTCTAATAATCTGTAGGTCTTTTGTCACCTCCGGGACATCTCTGTTTCAGCCCTCTCACAGGTTAACCAGGAGTACCAGTGTGGAAGGGGATACTCTCTCTTCTAGTGTCAGCTTCTCCATTCCTCCCTTATTCCCCTGCCCGTGAAGACGAAAGCAAAACAGGGTAAATAAGCCTGGCTTTGCAGCCACATACATCTGAGTATGAATTCCAGTTCCAATAATTGCTAGCTGTTACGATGCAGAACCAGTTATTTGACATTGGACTCTCAGTTTCCACACATTTGCCTTGCAATCTTGCTGTGAGGATTAAAAACAATGTACAAAATACTGAGGCACAGTGTTGGGAGAATGTAGGTAGACAGATCTTGGGAAAGTGACATAACTGCTCTAAACCTCAGTTTTTCTCCCATCAAACAGGAATAACAATAGTACTTACCTTATAGGATTACTGGATGGATTGAGAGAGTGATAACATGACACAGTGGTTAAGAACACAGGCTCTAGGGTCAGACTGAAGGTTCAAATTTTGACTCCACCCTCATTGGCTGCATAACTTTGTGCAGTGTTGAATCTCTTCATGTCTGGGTTTTCCAATCCGTAGAATCAGGAAGATGATAACACATTTAAGGGATTGTTACAAGGATTAAATTAAGTTCTATCCTTATGCCACCAAGAACAGTGCCTGGTATATAGTAATGCTATATAAATGTTTGTTAAATTTTTTAAAATGAGAGAGAGATAGTATATAAAACATGTTAACACAGTATCTGGTATATAATCACAATTTTAATATTAGTATTATTAGCTAGTGATTATTATATCATTGCTTTAGTTTAATATTCAGTAACTTCTCCTCACGTGACTTTTGAAAACCTCTGCAGGTTTATAAATCCCAGGGTGGTGGAACATAACTAAAAGATCGTCTTGTGTGGTGGTTGTAAAAAATGACTGTAAAATTATTTGGCTTTCATCCCATGAAGAGGTAGGGTTTACATTCCCTTCCACTGAATCTGGGTTCTGTAACTGCTTTACATGATGTGATAGTGTACAAGTGATGCTTTAACCTCCTGTCTCCTGGGATACCTGCTCTTGGAAGGCAGCCGCAATGCTATGAGAAAGCCAGTCAGGGGCAGGCCTATGTGAGGAGGAGCTGATGCTCCCAGCTCAGCAGAGCACCCAGCTGACGTGAGAATGAACCATCTTGAAGGTGCATCCTTCTTACCCCAGTCAAGCCACCAGAGCTGACAATGCATGGAACAGAGACTGCCTGTTCCTGGTGTGCTCTATCCAAATTGCAATTTTGTGAACAAAAATTTTGTTGTTTCCAGCTATTAGTTTTGGGAAGGTTTGTTGTGCAACAATAGGTAGGTAGAACATCTATTTGTTCCCCCCATGATGTTTGCATCTCCTCTACACTATCACTTCAGTTATTTAACTTCTGCTTAACTATTCAGTCATTCAACAAGTATTTATTGAATGTCTATGTACGGACATTTTTTTAGGCACTAGGCATCGATGAGTAACACAAAGGTCTTGACTACAGATTCTTCATTCTAGGGAGAAAGAAAGACAAAAAATGAATATTATATATATATAGATAGCGATAGATATGTATTATGAAAGGGAGAAGGGATAAAAAGTGATAAAGTGTGTGTGTGTGTGTGTGTGTGTGTGTGTGTGTGTGTGTTTTGAGGACAGGTGTTCCTATTTTAGAAAGGGTGTTTAGGGAGCACTCTCTCGTGAGGTGACATCTGAGAAAAGATCTGAAGTAAGTGAGGGAGCTGATACACAGATCCACACAGGAGGAATGTTCCTAGCAGAAGAAAGAGCAGTGTCAGGTCTTGAGTCAAGAGCATGCCACAAGGACTCAATAGAGTTTTGAGGTTGGAAAGGAGGGTGCAAAGAGAAGATTGATGGGAGATAAGGTCTAAGCAAAGACAAGGCTTAGATCACATAGGTCTTGTACAAAAAAATGTAATTTAATTCTAAGTGAGATGATAGATAATCCATTAGAGGGGTTTGATCACTTCATTATCTTAATTGAGGTAAAATCTACATAAAATTAAATGCACCAATTTTAGGTGCACATTTTGATGAGTTTTAACAAATGCATATTCCTGTGTATATAACCTCAGTCATCCAAAAAATTCTCTTTTGTCCCTGACCCATTAATTCCCACCTCTGTCTAATAGGCAATCACTGTTCTGATTTCCATCACTGTATGCTAATTTTGCCTATTCTTGAATTTAATATAAATGCAATTGTAAAGCGTGTACTATTTTGTTTCTGGTTTCTTTCACTTAAAATGTTTTTGAATTCATCTGTGTTGTTTCTGCTGAATAATACTCTGTCTATGAATATATCACAGTTGACCTATTCATTCATCTGTCAGTAAATATTTGGGTTGTCGCCAGTTCTTATTCACTATGAATAAAGATTCTATAAAAATTCTTGTACAAATCTTTTTGTGGGCATATGTTTTTGTTTCTCGTGGCCTAAGTGTGGAATTGATAGGTCATAGGGTAGGTGTATGCTTAACTTTATAATAATCCAAACAGTTTCCAAACCATTTGTGCCATTTTGTACATGCACCAGCAGAGTATGAGAATTTAAGTTATTCAACACATTAGCCAACATTTGGGGTTGTCAGTTCTTTCCTCTGCCCTGGTTTCCTACTTTCACAGCAGTCATGAGAACCTATGTTCACCATGCTTCACCATAGGGCCAAGACAGGAAAAGAGGGTTTTGAGAAAAAAGACATTAAGCTTCTAGAAGAATTTCAGTAATCTTCATAGTTGGTCACATGTTAAACATATCTGATGAACTGAAACAAGCTCTTAGTTTCCACTTTTGTAACACAATTCAGTATTTAACTAACCTCCCTGGCAAGGCAAAGTTCTCTGTATATGTCTCTGTATATGTCTAATTCTGTATATGTCTCTTCTATTCTATTGTCAGAAAATGTGAGTTATCATCTTCTATAATATACCGTTTGTCTATTTCAAAAAAAAGTAAGTTATCACTCAATTTGTTCTTTTCCATGGTATGTAATCTCAGTTTCTTTAAGATTTTTTTGTAAATCTGATTTTCTGATACTTTTAGTCATGTTCGTGACTATTCTAAGAAATACTTCTAAATATACTACATCCAGTTGTTCTATTAAAGCAATAGTTTCAGGTTTCAAAGCAGTGATTTCAGCTATAGATTTACTTTAAGCATCTCTCCAAATATATGTGCATTAAAGCCAGTATGAATTGGTTTTTGTGGGTTGTAACAATTTTTCTGCTTATACTCTTTGCAAGAATGAAGGTATGAATGATTTCCAGCCACATGTGTGCTGTATGTATATGTGTAGTGTTACATAGTTAAATAAACACAGCTGCACTTATTAAATTGTATGACCACACAAACACACATACAGGCATGTGCACACACACACACTCTTACACACATGAAGCATTCAGATAAACCCAGTCAGGGTGTTTATTTGACTGGGTTATGGTGTGGTCACTTGAGTAAGTGTTTTTGCTTGGTTTATTAGGCTCTTGTGTTGTTTGGTAACATAAACACCCTGTACTAGATGTAAGAGTCCTTACTACAGCACAGGTCTTTCACATTTTTATCCTTTACCTTGCCTTCTTTTCTGTTACAGGAAATAAAAACAATCACACTACCCCATACAAGTCTTACGTGAATGGATTGAGACAATGGCCAATAACTGTAAAACAAGAAAAGCATTTGCAAATGCGAGACTTCCATATGTAAAACCATTTAATGATTATAAATATCTTGTATAAGTTGAGGGAGAAAAGAAAATGTTTTTTTCTGTTTCCTAAGCCTCTGAAAGTTTTCAGATGGATTAAATGCTCATGAAGAAAAGTGACTGAGCACCTATTGGATACATTTTATTCCAACAAAATTGATTTGTTTACCATATTGGGTTATAATTTATTATTTTGCTTGTCTATGTCTCCTGCCTGGTAAAAAAACCAATGCTTCAGTAACCCATTGTATCTCAAGTGAGAAGCACAGTCCTTGGCACATAGTAATTGCCTAATTTAAAAAAATGCCATGCTGAATTAATGAATTCTCAAAGAATCTCAAAGCTAGTTCATGAAAGAAGCAGTAGGTAACTGACTGCACAAAAAACTTTTGTATCCACTAGTCTAATAAAACTGCTCTTGTCAAGGTCACCAATAATATCCATGTGTTTAAGCTAATGGTCAATTATAAGTTCTTTATTTTCTCAGCTACTTCTGCTTTTCTCCCCATTTCCACTCTTATGCCCCAACCCCGTGCCTCACGCTTCACCCTCCACATAATAGTCAGGGTTTTCTTTCTAAAACAAAATCAGACTGTGCCAGTTTTTTTCATCAAAACATTTTAAGGGCTTTGTGTCTCATGCAGAATTCAACCCAGAGTTCTTACCATGACCTTCAAGGCACTACGTTTTTTGCCCCCAACTATCTTTCTGACCTCATCTGCCTCTTCCCCCTTGCTCACTCTGCTTCAAACACCCTGGCCTCCTTGCTGTTCTTTGGGCTTGCCAAGTATGCTCTGCCTTCAGGGCTCTGCATGTACTGTTTTCCTATAATTTTCTTCCCTCAGAATCTACATGGCTTCTTTCCTCACTTCGTTCAATGTTAAATTGTCACTGTTGTGATGCTCCGTCTAAAATAACCTGTGTCATTCTCTAGCCAATTGCTCAATTTTCATTTCTACCGCCACCTACCATAAAATACCTTGGTGTTTGTTTAACATTCTTCTTTTCCACTAGATTACAAACCCCATGATTATAGGGACTTGGTCAGATTTATTCACTTTTATTTCCCAGGAGCCTAAAACAGTGCGTGGCAGATTACAGGCATTCACAAAGGATAATTGTACAAATGAATGAAATAGAAGTCTATTAGCCACTTACTGTCCTGGAATGTGGTCTAAGTAATTCCTTAGGGCCTCAAGAAACAGCCTTTCTCAGTATCCCTTGGTATGCAATGTTGATTCCTAGGAGGAAAGTAAGTAAATTTACACAGAATAAAAAATCCTCCCGGAAACAGAAGAAAAGAGACTCCTTTGAGGTTCAATATAATCATTAGGAATAACCTGTCTGAGAGTCCCTGGAAGAAAAGTACCTCAATGGTCCCAAAACTAAATTCATAAAGATGGAAAGAAGGATTCTGATGTTGACTGGGGTTTTTGGAGGAGAGTTGGTGATGGCTCAGTGTGTGGCTGAAGCTTGAAGCTTCCCCAGGCCCAGCCATCTTTGAATATCTGACATGCCTGGAAAAGAATGGCTGAGATTAGACACATAAGGTAAACACAGCCATAACCTGTGAATCTCAAGAATGTTATGTTACCTAATTAATGAGGTGGCTAGCCATGGATAAAAACTCATCAGGCCCCGCTGTGGCAGCAGCAGAAGGAATGGAAACTGAAAATGGCAGACATTCAGTTCTTTGTCTGGTATTTGGGAGAAGATTGACTCCTTGAGGAGTGACATCAGCAAAATGGTGGATTGGCAGTTCTCTGGCCTCTCTCCCCACTACAGAAATCCAATTAGCAACTTTCCGGAGGCAAGATTTACCACCTTGAACATCTCAGAATTTGGAAGTGAAGCTGTGACAACCCTTTAGACTATAATGCCAAGAAAAAACACATGATTTTTCAGATAAGGGAATAAATTACCATTGACTGCAGTGTCCCTCCTCCAAGCCTTCACAGCACCATACATAGAAAATTTTACTGGACTCATGGTTTGTACAGTGGAAAAAGAGAGGTGATATGGACATTCAAGTTCCTCATCATTCTGAAACCCTTTGCAGGAGGCTTCCTCTGATTTCATCCCATGGGAAGCATTCCAAGTGCTAGCAGGGCTAGCCCATCAGGAGTCATTTTGAAACAAAGATTGGGTATGGGGCTCATAGCAACCAATGCTCAAACCTCAGTACCAACCACAGCAAACCCGAGCTTAGGGTGCCCTCCTGCACTGCAATAGCTGCCATGGTCATGGCTTACAGACCAAAAAAGACAGTTAGCTCAGAATTTCTGGACAGGATATTTAGGTGAGGGGCCAAGATGGCAGACCATAAGCAGCCTGCACATGCTGCTTTCATAGAAGGGATTAAAAGAGACAAGGACACCTTTGATCAGTTGGCTAAGAGAGAGCATTAGGAATCCACAGAGAGGTGAGAGCAGGCTCTCAAAGTGAAGGAGAGGAAGAGAGCTGACCCATTCTGCAGGTTAGGAGGTACATGGGGAAGGCACCCACACATGGGGAAGGGACAGAGGTGAGAACCCTGGGCTCCACTCTTCCCCTGTGGACACTGATATCTAAGCTGCAGGAGGGTCCCTCTAACAAAGCAGGCCTCTGGATTGACATAGGGAGCTGATTGGAGACTGCAGCAATGTTTCTCTGGAGAGAGGGCACAGTGGGGATCCACTGGCTTGCAAACCCTGCGTGCTGTGGCTGAGATCCCAGGGCCGGAATGTTACATCTACCCAGGGGTCAGATCCATTGCTGCTGACTTCCCATCACCCCTGCTAGACTGGGGAGTAAGCAAGGAGACCTGGAGCTCTTACATGTCCTGTGGATAGTAGTCGTGTGCCCCCACCACTGCCAGGGGACCTGGGTAGGACAGATGTTCTGGTCACAGAGGGCTGAAAAACGCCACCACCCACAGATCTGAGTGGGGCAGTGCTCAAGCCAATGTGAGACAACAGTCACCTTTGCCTGCAGATGTGGGTGAAGCAGTGCTCACCGGACATGGCTCAACACATGCTGCCACCCACAAATCTGAGTAAAGGAGCACTAAAGCTGACACAGCCAACAATCACTGCCATCTGCAGACGTTAGTGGGGAAGCTCTCAAGTTGCCGCAGGGACAATCAATGCTGCTGATGGAACTAGGCAGGGCAATCATTCAGTCTGCAGTGCACAAACCACCCATAAAGCCCTAGGGGAATGGTGAGATATGAGATGCAGGAGAGCAGCAATGTTAAAAGCACACAGTGCACCCACCCCTCTCCTGCCTGGCTAATCTTCTGGAGTAGGACTTAAGAGCACCATCCAGGGAACTCTCCCTCTTTTCACTGAGCAATAGAGTTCCCAGCATAGGAGAACAGGTGCATCACAAACCTGTCTGTCTTGAGCTGAAAGAATAAGTTTCAGATGAGAAGGAATCAGCTTAAGAACTTTAGAAACATGAAGAAGCAAGCTGTTTTCACACCATGAAAGGATCACAATAGTCCTCTAGCAAGGGACTCCAACACAAAGAAAATTGTAGAAATGTCAGATATGAAATTTAGAATATGGATGACAAGTAAAATCAATTGACTGAAGAAAAAAATTGAAAACCAAAACAAAACAAAGAAGCCAAAAAAATATTTCAGAACGTGAATGGGGAAAAAAAAAAAGAAAAAGTCACTAAAGAGATAGATGACATGAGAAAAGATATAACAGAACTTAAAGAAATGAAAGAATCATTTAGGGAATTTCAAAATACAGTAGAAAACCTTAATAACAGGCTAGACAAAGCTAAAGAAGGAATTTCAGAGCTTGAAGACAAGGCTTTTGAACCAATCCAGGCAGTCAAAGATGCAGAAAGAAAAAAATAAAGAAGAATGAGCAATCACTGTGAGAAATATAGGACTATGCTAAGTGAGCTAGTATAAAAATCATAGGTATTCCTGAGGGAGCAGAAAAAAAAGCAAAAGGCATGGAAAAACCTATTTGAGGGAATGATTGAGGAAAATGTCCCTGGTATTGCTAGATATTTAGATATCCAGATACAAGATTATCATCAAACACCTGGAAGATGCATAGCAAATAGGACAGCACTAACGCACATAGTCATCAGTATGGCCACATTCAGAGTGAAGGAGAAAATCCTACAAGCTGTGAGACAAAAGCAACAAGTTATCACATCAGACTAACAGCAAACTTCTCAATAGAGATTTTACATGCCAAAAGGAATTGGGGTCCCATTTTTAGTCTTCTTAAACAAGATAACTGCAGGACAAGAATTTGGTATCCTGCAAAACTAAGTTTCATAAATGAAGGAGAAATAAAGTCTTTTCTAGATAAATAAACAATAAGAGAATTTTTCACCACTAGAAATACACTACAGGAAATACTTGAAAGTGCTCTCTATATAGAAGAGAACAATTGATATACACCAGTGTAAAAACACCCCAAAGTTAAATCTCAAAGCTCTTATAAAACAGTAACATAAGGGAGAAAACAAAGCAACTATCTCTCATTCAATATGGTGAACAGAACAGTATCTCACATATCAATACTAACATTGAACATAAACAGTCTTAATGCTCTACTTAAAAGGTATAGATTGGCTGAATGGATAATAAAACACAATCCAAATATTTGCTGTCTCCAAGAAACTCAACTAACTTAAGGATTCTCATAGACTCAAAGTAAAGGGATGGGAAAAATTTTCCACACAAATGAAAGTCAAAAGCAAGCAAGAATAGGTATTTTCATATCAGATAAAATAGACTTTAAATCAACTATGGTAAAAAAAAAAAACTAAAATAATCATCATATGATGAGAAAGGGAACAATTCACCAAGAAGATATAACAATCCTAAATATATATGCACTTCACACAGGAGATGCCAGATTCATTAAAAAAAAAATTCTAATAAACCTAAGCAAAGAAATAAACAGCAGCATCACAATAGCCAGGGACTTTAATATTCCACTGCCAGAATTGGAGAGATTATTGAAGTAAAAAATCAACAAAGAAACATTTAATTTAAATGGGACTCTAGAAGAAATGGACCTAACAGACATTTACAGAATATTCTACCTCAAAACTGCACTGTTATCATCAGCACATGGGACATTTTCCAAGACAGAGCATTCATTGGGCCACAAAACAAGTCTCAGCAAATCTTAAAAAATCTAAATCATACCAGGTATTATCTCAGACCACAATGGAATAAACTAGAAATCAATTCCAAGGGGAGCTCTCGAATCTACACAAAGTCATTAAAATTAAACACCTGCTGCTGAATAATCCTTGGATCAATGAAGAAATTAAAATGGAAATGAAAAGTTTTCTTAACTGAACGATGAAGATAACAGAAGCATGCAAAATCTGTGGGATACAGAAAAGCAATGCTGGGGAAAGTTCATAAGCTTAAATGTTTATATCAAAAAAAAGAGAAAGATCACAAATTAACAACCTAATGTCACCCCTCAAGAAACTAGCAAAAGAACACCAAACCCAAAGCTAGTAAGAGAAAAGAAATAACAAAGATCAGTGCAGAACTACACAAACTAGAAGACAACATAATATAAAGGATCGACAAAACAAAAAGTTGGTTCTTTGAAAAGATAAACCAAATTAATAGTCCACTCACTAGCCAGATTAACCAGAAATAGAAGAGAAAACACTCAAACAAGCTCAATCAGAAATAAAATAAGAGACATGATAACCGACACCACAAAAAAATAAAATATCATCTGTGACTACTATGAAAACCTCTATGCCCCCAACCTAGAAAATCTAGAGGAAATGGACAAATTTTTGGAAACAAGTGAACTACCAAGCTTGAATCAGGAAGAAATAGAAATCCTGAAAAGACTAATAATGAGTAGTGAGATGTAAATAATAATAAAAATATTCCCAACAACAGCAAAAAGCCTCAGACCAGATGGATTCACAGCCAATTTTACCAGACCTACAAAGAAGAACTGGAACCTATTTTACCGAAACTGTTCCATAACATTGATAAGGAAGGAATCCTCCCTAATTCGTTGTATGAATCCAGTTTCACCCTGATACCAAAGGCAGGAAAGGTTACAAAAAAACAAGAGAATGGCAGACCAATAGCCCTGCTGAACATAGATGTAAAAATTCTCAAAAAAAAATACTAGGAAACCGAATTCAATAGCAAACAAAAGTGATAATTCACTGTGATAAAGTGGGTTTCATCCCAGGGATACAAAGATAGTTCAATATACTCAAATCAATAAATGTGATTCACCACATAAAGAAATAAAAACAAAGACATATGATCATCTTGATAGATGTAGAAAAATAATTCAGTAAAATACAGAACCCCTTCACTATAAAAACCCTCAACAAACTAGGCATAGAAGGAACATACCCCAACACAATAAAAGCCATATATAACAAACCCACAGCCAACATCATACTGAATGGTGAGAAGTTGAAAGCATTCCCCCTAAGAATAGGAAAAAAACAAGGATGTCCACTGTCACTAATTCTATTCAACATAGTATTGGAAGTCCTAACCAGAGCAGTCAGACAAGAGACAGAAATAAAGGGCATTCAAATCAGGAAGGAGGAGGTCACACTATCTCTCTTTGGCAACAATCATATGTCTAGTAAACCTTAAAGATCCCACCAAAAGACTCCCAGAAGTGATAAATAAATTCAGTAAAGTCTCAGGTTTCAAAATTAATGTGCACAGATCAATAACATTTCTATATACTAACAACAGTCAAGCTGAGTTTAAATCAGTCAAGCTAGAATTGAATCAGGAACTCAATATCATTTATAATAGGTGCATAGAAAATAAATTACCTGGGCATATACTTAACCAAGGAAGTGAAAGATTTCTATAAGTAGAACAAGAAAACACTGAAGAAGGAAATTATAGTTGACATAAAAAAATGGAAAACCTTCCCATGCTTATGGATTAGAAGAATCAACATTCTTAAAATGTCCATACTGCTCAAGGTGATTGTCAGATTCAAGGAAATTCTCATCAAAATACCAATGTCATTTTTCACATATCTAGAAGAAATAATCCTAAATTTTTTATGGAACCAAAAAATAGTCCAAATATCCAAAGCAATTCTAAGCTAAAAGAACAAATCTGTAGCCATGAATTACCTGACTTCAAATTGTACTACAAGGTTACAGTAACCAAAACAGCATGGTACTTGTCTTCTTAAACTATTCCAAAATATTGAAGGGAGAGAATTTGTCCAAAGTGCATTTAAAAGGCCAGCATTATACAAGTGCTCTGAATAGTCAAAACAATCTTCAGCAAAAAGAACAAAGCTAGAAGGATCACACTGTGTGACGCTGAAGTATACTACAAAGCTATAGTAACCAAGGCAGCATGGTACTGGCATAAAAACAGACACATAGTTCAATAGAACAGAATAGAAAGCCCAGAAATAAATCCATACATTTAAAGCCAAGTCATTTTTGACAAAGGTGCCAAGAACACATTGGGGAAAGGACAGTCTCTTCAATAATGCTGCTGGAAAAACTGACTATCCACATGCAGAAGAATGAAATTAGATCCTTCTTTCTTACAATATACAAAAATAAAATCAAAGTGGATTAAAGACTTAAATGTGAGACCTGATACTATGAAACTACTAGGAAAAAACTTTGGGGAAAAGCTTCATGCCATTGGTCTGAATGAGGATTTTTTGGATAAGACCTTAAAAGCAGGCAACTAAAGTCAAAATAAAAAAAAATAGGATTATACCAAAAAGCTTTTTCACAACAAAAGGAACAATCAACAGAGTGAATAGACAACTTGAAGAATGAGGGACGATATTTTCAAATTATACAGCCGATGAGAGGTTAATATCTAATACATATAAGGAACTCAACTTAATAGCAAAAAAGCACAAATAGCTTGATTATAAATAGGCAAAAAACATGAATTGACACTTTCCACAGGAATCCAAATAAATGGCCAACAGATATGGCCAACAGGTGAAGAAATGTTCATTACTGATTATGAAGGAAAAGCAAATCAAAACACAGCGAGATACCACCTCACTCCATGGCTACTATGAGAAAGACAAAAGATAACAAGTGTTGATGAGGATGTGAAGAAAATAAACTCTTATACTCTTGATAGAAATGCAAATTAGTACAGCCAATATGGAAAACAGTATGAAAGTTCCTTAAAAAATGAAAATTATTAGAACTACCATATGTTCCAGCAATCCCACTATTGGGTGTATATCTAAAGGAAATGAAATCAGTATGTCAAAAAATATCTGTACTCCTGTGTCTATTGCAGCACTATTCACAAAAACCAAGATATGGAATCAATGTAAGTGTTTATTAATGGATGAATGGATAAAGAAAATGTGGTATATATACACAATGGAAGACTATCCAGCTTTAAAAAAGAAGGAAATCCTATCATTTGTGACAACATGCATCAATTTGGATGTAACTGATTATGTTTAGTGAAATAAGCCAGGCACAGTAAGACAAATACTATGATCTCATTCATGGAATCTAAAAAAGTTGATCTCATAGAAGGAGAGAGTAGAGAGTGGTTACTAGAGGCTGGGGTGGTTACAGGGGAGGGAAGAAGTGGAAGTTGTTGGCCAAAGGATACATAGTTATAGTTAGATAGGAGGAATAAATTTTAAACAATCTATTGTACAGCAAGGTTACTATAATTAATGACAATATATTGTTATCTTTTTTTTTTCTTTTGAGACAGGATCTGGCCGTATCACCCAGGCTGGTATTGAACTCCTGGGCTCAAGCTGTCCCCAGCCTCAGCCTCTTAAGCAGCTGGGATTACAGGTAGGAGCCACCATGCCCAGCTCAATATATTGTATTCTTGAAATCGTAAGGTGGATGTTAAGTGCTCTTACTCTGAAACAACTATGTGAGGTAAGGCATTTTTTAATTAGCTAGATTTAACCCTTCCACAATTTATCTACACTTCAAACCATCATGTTGTACATGATAAAAACATATAATAGTACCTGTCAATTAAAAAAAAAAGATTGATTCCTTTGAAATAAATTACCAAGTTTCTTGGAAAATTTGGGTGGAGACCTTAAAAGACTCTTGAATAGATGCACTTCTAGCTTTTCTTTTATTCCTGAAAAAATTTATGCCCAAAGGTAGTGTCCAAATAACAGAATCATTTATAGCACCAGTGCATTAAATATCTTTTAAAAATTATTTTGGCATCTGTTTTCTTTTTATATCCTATACTTCTGGCATTTCAATCTATAAGTCAGTTAAATCTTTTTGGAAGTTAACAGGATACAAAATACAAATACGTATACTTGATATTTTAGATAACCACCTCACCTTTGATTTTATGATTTTTCTCTAAGTAAAGCAGGAAGCCAGTGACAGAGATAAAAGTGAGATTTCAGAGCTCATAAAAAAGTGTGCATTTCATGTTTTGTCCTGGTCTTTCACATGGAATTCCAAGTCTGTATCACATTCGACAACTTCTGTTGACTACAAAATATTTTATTATGCTATCAACAAAGTGGTATTTAGAAATGTACAGCATCTCTATTAATACAACTTAACACCTATGGCAATAGAAACTTTGTGTATTGTTGACAATAAGTCTTGCAAACTTTCTTTCATAATTTCAGAAGAGTGAAGAAAAATGGGTTTTTATATTATTCCTAATGTGGAGATCACTTAAATTGCCCATTAAGATTGGGAATGTCAGCCTCCTAATGTCAGACCATTTTGAATAAAAAGTCTCCATAAAATCAGTATAGACAAGTCCGTACATTGCAATAAAATCAATTGTTGAATAGTTGATTCAAAATTCAGACCATCTTGTTGATAGACTGAGGATCAACTGATGGTATATGGTAGTTCACTTGATCCTCTAGACCTCCAGAATGACTACATTGTCTAAAATCTTAATCTTTGTTGCTGTTATCTAGTTGTAGTCTATTTGAATGAAGCAAAGGTATACTGTGCTTTTAGATAATGATAAAATGAAATAAGTAAATGTATGTTTTGATATTAATAAAAACTAAAGGCCGGGCGCGGTGGCTCACGCCTGTAATCCTAGCTCTCTGGGAGGCCGAAGCGGGCGGATTGTTTGAGCTCAGG
>NW_012144633.1:1017083-1018914 GCF_000956105.1 Propithecus coquereli | reverse complement strand
CACTTCTTTGACAAGAGTTTCTTAACCAGAAGTATAATGAGGTATGAAAAACTCTAAAGAGTACTCAGCTATATTAACACTTAGAGAAGAACTCAGACTCCACTCTCCACTTCTGATCATGTTCCAACCATCTCCTACCATCCTCCTACTCCTCATCCCTGTACTCGTGTGGGCCAGGAGATATGAACAGTGGCACTTGTGTTAACAACTTGGCGGCTGCAGAAAGCCAGACCCTAGGAAGCAACAAGATATTTCCCTCAGGGAGGCCCTGGCTTGGGGCTTCCCTTCCTTTCCTATGTCAACAAAGCCATCGTTTCCTAACTCACAAGCCACAGAATGAGCTAAATTTTTGCTCTTTTACCTTTCCCTCTGGATGGAAAGGGCCCCATTAGACAGAATTTATATAGCTAGGTTGTGTTGATTTTACTCTCATTAATGGCTCCAACTCATTAAAAAAGCATTGGGAATTTTTAAAAAAATGTATCTGAAAAATAACAAATACATGAACTCTAGTTCTTATTCCAGAATACAGAGCAAACAAAATACTGAGTAGGAGTGCCTTATTATATTTCACGTAGCATAAGGAGTTCTGAATAAATTGCATAGCAGCTACATAAATAGGTTTATGCCCTATGTGGAGGATAGTTAATAACCCAACAGCTGATGTCAATGAATGTTTATTAAATAGTGGAAAACCTGAAATAAAACAAAATGGGCTGGCTGAAATTGTCAGGAATGTAAAACTAAAGCCCTCATCACTTTTTTGTTTTGTAAGGAAGAGCAGAGTAGAAGGATGAATTTATAAGTAAGATATTCCATATTGTGTTTCATTCAATATCCACATACACAACTGAACACACTGTCATAAATGGGCACACACAGGGTCAGTCCCTGCATCCTCCAGTTCTGCCTGTTTGAAGCATAGGAAACCTTTTGCCTTGTGCAGAGCCTTAACTTGACATTGGGGCCTTATTCTCCACTGTAGTCATACATAAATCTATCACTCCAGCTGTATGACTCCCAAACACCTTGTGCATTTCATATTTGCCACTTAATCATCTCATTGCTCTCAACTTCCTCCCACATATCCGCATTCTCCATCCAAAACCCATTTCCTCCTTGAAGGCTTATCTTCCAGCATCCAGTGATTTCGTTTTCTCCTTTGAACCTCCAATTCCTAATTATCTTTCACAGTCTGTTGGCACACCGTTTTCTGTGGGGTACTGTTATTTCTCTTAATATATGCAAAGATCTTAGCTCCTCGAACTATATTCTGAACTCTAGAAGACATGATTAATATCTTACTCTTCTCAGAAAGCCTTTATCACCCAGCATATCACTTTGTAGGGAGAAGGTGCTAAGTAGATTGATGCACAGGAATGAGTTGGAGGCAGAGAGGTAGGTACTGAGGCTATTAAAGCCACTGCCTTTCGATCAGAACATTCAATATCAAAAATTTACCTCTTGTCATTTTGTTAAGGAAGAGAGTAAATTAATCTTAATGGATGAGTTTCTGATTGGGAGGTAAAGGAATTGTAGGGAAAATCTTAATTAATAGAGTGAGGGTTGACCAGGCATTCATCAAGAAGATGAATGACATTGCAAAAGTTCTGTGTTTGCAGATATGTGTGTTATTTTGTATACTTTGCTCAAGGAAATGTGCACTGATAAGGGGACATGTGAAGAGAGACCTGAAGGAGGGAGGAAACAAACCATTGGGTTATTTGGAGAAACAGAGTTTCAAGCAGAGTGTGCAGAAAGGCTAAAGATAGCAAGGTGGGAGCATGCTTGGTGTGCTTCAGCAATAGCAAAGAGGCCAGCATGTGGTGAA
>NW_012144633.1:1009495-1011633 GCF_000956105.1 Propithecus coquereli | reverse complement strand
ATAACTTGCATTTAAATTCATCATATGTGAAGTTATTTGTTACTTATTTCATTTCATCTAGCAGATTGTTTAGATACATGTCTTACACATCCTGGTTATTTCCCTGAATGCCAAAAATAGTGATTTCTTTCAATAAATGCTTTTTACATAAATGAATGGTGAATGAACAAATCATCAATGCGTACATATAATTTAAAAAGGTTTAGGAATTCCCAAGTGTTAAGGACATTGAAACTGTGGAAGAGACAAGAACTCAGTGCTGTATATGAATAGTCTCAGGTTATCATGGTGTCACCAGGATATGCGATAACACAAAGAATTTCAGATTTGTTTTCTGAGAAGAGTCTAAAATTTACTTGCAAGAAAACTTTTATGCAGACAAGTCAATATGCTTCATAAGTCAAGAATACAGTTATCTCTGTGTTTACCATAATAACACATCTTTGCCCATCCAAGTCTGGTATTTTTGAGTACATTGTTCATCTCTTAGAAACATACTACCTTGTCCTCAGGTTCTCCAAGGGAATCCAGTCTTGATGTGCCACTAGTTGGTTATCAACAGCCTCTCTGGGACAGCTGATGTTTGGGAGACATGGGTCAACTGTTCCCACATCCATTTTCCTGACACGCTGAAACTAGCCTGTCAACAGTCCCCAATGAACTCATTATTGTTAAGTCTCAAAGACACCTCTCAGACTTGATGTAACTTGACTTCTCTGCCTCAATTAACCTAGTTGATCATGGCTTCCTTCTCAAAAGTCTCTTTTTACTGGCTTCAAAAGTCTGTCTTTACTGGCTTCCTGTAATACTACATTCTCTGAGCTTTCTTCCTCCTTTCAGTCTGCTTTTCCTTTGCCATGCCTTAACTATTGGTGTTTCCCAGGGGTTTGTCTTCCTTTCTTCTCTTCCTGTCAATCTGCACATTCTTTTGGGTGTCCTCATCTTCTTTTGAGGTTTTCATTTATTCTCTCTTCACATGTAATGTTATCTCCAGATTTAGTCAATACTGCATTTTCAATTTTTTTTTTTTTAAGACTAGTCAAGTGCAGTAGTGAGGAGAGGGGTTAAGTAGTAGAACAAGGAGTTCAATCTGTAACTGACTGTGAACAATCAAGTGAGATAACTCACTACCTTCGGACTAGCCTGCATTTTCAATTTTTAAATTGCAGCTTGTACATACATAAGGAAAATTCAAAATCCAAAAAATAAAAAATGCATGCATGCATGACTTTGTGTCTGGAAACCATGCATCCGTCTTCTAGCTAAGGTTAGAAATGCATACAGATTTTCTTGATGATCTGCCCACTCTCTCTCATAACCTGTTCTTTCTTTTACCCTCCCCAAGCTGCTGCTGAACTTTGCCTAGACTCCATTGTTGGGAAACTTGGCAAGCACTTCTTTCTGGGCAGGAGAAGTTGTCATCGAGTTTCTCACAAATTTTTCATCATTCAGAAAGAGTTTATGCTTTACCAAAAGAATTCACCTCGCTATTTTTCAAGTAACCTATTCTCCAAGGAAATTTAATATCAGATTCAACTAAACAAAATTAGATTTGCTCACATTTGGAAAACATATTTTCAGTTCTGCCTCTCTATATGAAACTTGTGTTCCCCTGAAATATGTGCAAATCATGTCCTTGTAAATTGAGTGATAGTTCAAATGTATTAATCAATTTGCTGAGGAAAACAAAAATACTTTTATACAGTAAATAATAAGCATCTAATATATCTATTGTGTAAATTTGGATTTTGTGCATTAAGTTTACTTATTTTGGGAGGCATACTTATACATACTAATGTACAAGAGAGGGAAAAGGCGAGATTAACACTTGTTAAGGGACTGCCAGGTGTCAGGCATCATGCCAAGAACTGTGGCTTCCCACTATCAGAGCACTTGGGTGTTGTTTTTATTTTGTTTTGTGTGTGATAGAATATAAGTTAGAAAAACAGTATTTGTTCTACAGTCCCAGAACTTTTGCTCTCTAAATCCAAATGCCTTTACTTTGAGTTTGCTTTTTCCTTACTGCTATTACCTCAGAAGTTCACGCCAGACAGACTTCTGAGTGTTTATATTTTAATATTTCTTTCCACTCAGTTCCTTCCCATCCCCTCCCCATTTTCTAAGATAGCACAAAGAGA
>NW_012144633.1:1006207-1009325 GCF_000956105.1 Propithecus coquereli | reverse complement strand
TTCATTTCCAATTTAATGTCTCCTTCATGATATCTGCCTGTTTTTAATAAACTTTATTGAGTAATTACCTCTTTTAATCTCCCTTTTCAAAGTCCTGGAAAAATGAATTGTTACTTAAATAATCAATAGCAATAATCAGTGACAGCAACAATCAGCAGACCTTTTAATTGTGTCCTAAATACAGAAATCAAGCGGACATCAATTCAGTGATTTATTTCAAGAAAGCAAACTAATTAATAAAATAAATGAGAGAAAATTATGCAAACAATATCTGGAAAATCCTCTAACCCTCCAAAATTATTCATTCAGTCATTTATCAATAATTCATTTTTTCATTTTTGAGCATTTGTTCAATGGTAAATCCGGTGCTGAGTTTTGAAGAGTACATACTATGGCCTCTGTCCAATGGCCTTTTGTGTAGCGGGCAAGGCAGACCTATAAATCATTAAAGCAAAGTAATAGGAGAATGGCATTTTCACCTTTTAACCAATTGTGCTAGTGTCAGTTTACTGGAAAAATGAGAACAATTTGTTTTTTTCAATCAACTAGTTGTTTGACTAACTTGACCTATGAAGTCAATAAAAATCATTCCGCAAGTAGACCTCTGTAGAAGTGTACCTGAAAGTTTTAGTGATTTCTACTATGCTAAATTTGCAATTATTCTCACTTATCAAATCAGAGTTATTTGGTAAGTATTATTATACTTAGCAGGTACTTAATAAACATGTGCTAAATAAACAGATGAATGATTGAATTAAATAGTCTATTTCATACCTTCTCAAATTTTAATGTACCTATGTAGATCATATGCTAATCTTATAAAAATGCAGATTCTGGTTCATTTAGCATGAAATAGAGCCTGAGATTTTGCATTTCTAACAAGATCTGATATTATCGGTCTGTGAATTTCACTTTTAGTAACAAAAATGTTCCCAACAGACAACATTGATATTATAGGAAGTTACTAAAAATCATGGCTCCTGCAATATAGACCTATTCTGTGTTTACCAGTGGTGAGATCTTCAGAAAGTTACTTACTCTCTGAATCTTACTCTCTTCATCTTTTAAGTAGAGATAATGATACCTACCTCAATGATTATGTGAATTGAATAATATAATAAATGTGAAAGTATTCTATAACTTGAAAGTGTTCTGCATATATAATCCCTTTTTATCTTAATTAGAATTATTATTATTAGTCCTTAAGGAGAGGCAATTGAGAAGGAGGATAATTCTATGAATGCATATTAACATTAGAGGCAGACTAATGCAAATGAATATTCTGAAATGGGAAGTCCTAATGAGGTGCTTACTAGGACATATAGGCATACACATGTGTAGCATGTTCCTTAACTACCAAAACAGTTAAATATGTGATCTGACTTTGCATGGTTTATAACAGGATACTATTTTATTGTACCATATTAATTATCATTTACAAGGTCATTGTAAAAAATGAGATGCTTTTTTATAACAAAGGCTCACAGCTAATATTTTATGCAAAGCACACAAAGAGGTTAGAAATTGGTGATTTATATATCAGGAAATAACAGTTAATCAACTTTCTTTACTTCCCAAGCCACACTGGGCAGTTTTGCATCACTTTTTTGGTTGTCAGCTCTGTTTGTATTAATGGTGATACCTACCTTTGCAGGCTGAAACAAGACATGTACGTTCTTGGAGGTGCTGTCTGGAAATTCTCCCGGCATGACTGAAAGGCCAGGGGCAAACTGTTGCTGCCCATCCATCAGAAGCATTATGTAATCCAACTTCAAACACAATCCATAGCATTCACTGTCACCGGAAAGAGGGTCTAACTCTATGCCCACACACAGATGCCCGCCAATCACTATACGGTGTCACATTCATTTGAGAAACATTTATATATTCATTTTTGCATTTATAGCGGACCAGGTATTGGACTTTATGGAATTTGAAAAGCTTCGAAAATCATTTCAAAAAAGAGCTGTAAATATTTAAAAGTTTGAGCAATAGGATATATAAAAATAGCAAAAGAGAGAAGGGAAAGCAAAAAGCACCTTAACACACCTTCTTACTTGAAACCTTTGGAATCAACTCCCACACCTTGCATCAGATCTAATTTTTTTTTTATTTATACTCTTCTGAGAATTTACTTGTATTGATCTTATAACTTGCATTTAAATTCATCATATGTGAAGTTATTTGTTACTTATTTCATTTTGTCTAGCAGATTGTTTAGATACATGTCTTACACATCCTGGTTATTTTCCCTGAATGCCAAAAATAGTGATTTCTTTCAATAAATGCTTTTTACATAAATGAATGGTGAATGAACAAATCATCAATGCGTACATATAATTTAAAAAGGTTTAGGAATTCCCAAGTGTTAAGGACATTGAAACTGTGGAAGAGACAAGAACTCAGTGCTGTATATGAATAGTCTCAGGTTATCATGGTGTCACCAGGATATGTGATAACACAAAGAATTTCAGATTTGTTTTCTGAGAAGAGTCTAAAATTTACTTGCAAGAAAACTTTTATGCAGACAAGTCAATATGCTTCATAAGTCAAGAATATAGTTATCTCTGTGTTTACCATAATAACACATCTTTGCCCATCCAAGTCTGGTATTTTTGAGTACATTGTTCATCTCTTAGAAACATACTACCTTGTCCTCAGGTTCTCCAAGGGAATCCAGTCTTGATGTGCCACTAGTTGGTTATCAACAGCCTCTCTGGGACAGCTGATGTTTGGGAGACATGGGTCAACTGTTCCCACATCCATTTTCCTGACACGCTGAAACTAGCCTGTCAACAGTCCCCAATGAACTCATTATTGTTAAGTCTCAAAGACACCTCTCAGACTTGATGTAACTTGACTTCTCTGCCTCAATTAACCTAGTTGATCATGGCTTCCTTCTCAAAAGTCTCTTTTTACTGGCTTCAAAAGTCTGTCTTTACTGGCTTCCTGTAATACTACATTCTCTGAGCTTTCTTCCTCCTTTCAGTCTGCTTTTCCTTTGCCATGCCTTAACTATTGGTGTTTCCCAGGGGTTTGTCTTCCTTTCTTCTCTTCCTGTCAATCTGCACATTCTTTTGGGTGTCCTCATCTTCTTTTGAGGTTTTCATTTATTCTC
>NW_012144633.1:992990-995022 GCF_000956105.1 Propithecus coquereli | reverse complement strand
GACAAGATGCAGATGGTTTCATCTCTGGATTCTCAGTCCTGTTCCAAAGATCTATATATCTCTGTTCTTGTGCCAGTACCATGCTGTTTTAGTTACTATAGCCTTGTAGTACAGCTTGAAGTCTGGTAGACTGATACCTCCCAGTTTGTTCTTTTTGCTTAAGATAGCTTTGGCTATAGGAGGTCTTCTCTAGTTCCACGCAAAGCCCAATCTCATCTGATCTTCTTTTTTTTGAATTCAGTTTAACTTGATTGAAGGAGTCTACACTCACACTTATTTAATGTAATTATTGAAATGTTTGAATTTATATCTGCCATTTTTAATTTGTTTTTATATGTCTTGTGACTTTTTTGTTCCTCCTTTACTGCTTTCTTTTGTGTTACACAAAAATGTTTAGTGTACCATTTCATTTCCTCTGTTGAGTTTCTAATTATATTTTTTGAGTTATTCTCTTAAAGTTGCTCTTCGAATTACAATATGCATCTTAATCAATCATGTTCAATTTCATATTAAAAAATTACTCAATTGAAGAAAATATGGCTATTTTACTTAAATATGCCTATGTTTACCCTCTCTTATGCTATTTTTGACATGTATATTGCATCTATATATATTATAAACCCAACAATATGGTGTTATAATTAAGGCTATACAATTTTTCCTTTTAAAGAAGGTGAGAGAATAAAAGAACAAATATATATTTATTCAGATTGGATTATTTCTATTTATCTATCTTCAAGTTCACTCATTCTTTTGCCACCTCAAATCTAATGTTGAGCCTGTGTGGTGAGTATATCATTTTGATATAGTACTTTTGAGCTCTAGAATTCTCTTTTGCTGCTTTTTTAATAGTTTTCCATTCTTATTGATATCCCCCATTTGTTGAATCATTGTCACCATATTTTTCTTTAATTCTTTACACATTTCCTTTAATTATTATTTGAACATATTTATAATGGCTTTGAAATCTTTGTCTCCTATGCCAACATCTGTACACATTTAGAGGCAGTTTTATTGAGTACTTCTTCAAAGTATGGGTCACATTTTCCTATTTCTTTGCATGTCTCATAATTGATTATGGAAAACTAAACATTTAGTAACTCTGTATTATGATTTTTTTTCCCCAAAATATTGTTACAATTGCTGGGTTTTCTCCCTGTGTGGGTGATTCTGTTTTCATGTAATTTTCATGATCCATGGAATGTGGTGCCACACAATGTGTGATTGCTGGTGTTTCTGGTGTGTTGATTTTTGTATTCTTATTTTTAAATTTTAGCTTTGCTTTCTAGGGATCACCCCTGTTTTTAAAGAGCTTAATTACCAGCCAATGATTGATAAGAGATTGTGCTCGAACATTTCTAGCCAACAAGGCTTCTGTTCTAAGTCAACAGATATGGGTGTAGGTTCGATAAGACAAAGTTCAGGCAGTTTTCAAGTCTGTCACAGCTTTTATTTTTCTCCAGCAACTTTCAGGTCTCCCCATATGTGTACACAGTTTACAAATCAGCCAGGATGTGTGGAAAGTGTATCAAGACCTTCTATTGCTCCCTTATTTTAAGAATCTTCCTGTTTAGTTTCTGGCTAGTCCTCTGGCCTACTACTCATCCCCAAAGGGTCAATCTGTGACCTAAGTCTAGCAGGGCTGTAAGCTTTCTCTTTTCATTTCCTACTGAGTTTGCTACTTTTGCAAAGAGTACTTTGAAAGGAATGTTACTCCCTCTAACAGAAAAGCTACTGGCTTCATGGCCAGCCCTGCTCCAGTGAACCACTTTGCCAAGTGAGCTGGAGAGGGGATGGAAGAAGCTCCAAGTAAATAAGACAATACTTCCACTGTTCTTACTCAAAGTTCAGCAATTTTTCATTAATAAACATTTCTTCATTTGTTGATTGTCTTTGGCCAATTTCAAGAGCCCTTAATAGATATTTCCAACAATTTTATCTGAAGTTACATTGTTAAGGCAGAATTTTCAGAGCTTCTTGCTCCATGATATAGAGAAGTCTGGCCTATACTTTTTTCTTACCATATAACACT
>NW_012144633.1:989657-990617 GCF_000956105.1 Propithecus coquereli | reverse complement strand
TTTTTTGTTTACCCTCTTATTGCCTTGTTAACTATACATTCTTTTTATCTTAGAAGATCTCTTTGATTACTTCTCTTCTTAGTCAAATGGGGAGCAAGGTCATCAACTAAGAGTAAAGTTATAGGAGGGGTTAATGGAAGTTTGGAGGAAAGAAAAAAGGTTAACGATAGCATCTATAAGAGCAAAAAAAAATGATGAGTCTAAGGAAATGCTGTAGGACAGCAAGGTAGCATAAGGGTAATTCTGCCAAAAAATTAGAATGAGACCCATTAACTTTGATCTGTGCTTTTCTCTATATATTCAGCTATATAATGGCAGGTGTAGAGTAGGCAGAGTTTATGATTCAATCATTGTTGGGCTTTTTCCAGCAGTATATGATAAATTGAGATTTCACTAAGGGAATTGATGGTGTTATACAAAGCAGTGGTTTAAATGATGACCCAGAGAATCTAAACTTGGTTAGGAGGGAGGTGAGGTCATAAGGTACTCAAATCATGCAGATTTTTTTCTTTTTTGGTATTAGTGAAATCGAAAAATTGATGAGAGTTAAGGTACTAAAGTAAATAAGGTAGGGAGTTAGGAGCTACTTACTGGAGACTAGTATACTTAAAACTGACGTTATATCGGGTGTGCAGTTGTTGATAATGACAAGCAGGGGTGAGTATGTGTGTGAGTGGCTGAAGAATGGTGGGAAACAAGATCATCAGAGGTGAGAAGTTCAAGAAATTGAGTAGGAAGTAAATTGAAAGAATTATCTACGTGAATACTGTCATAAAATTATGACAGAAGTAGATTAAAAATCTCTCTTCTCATATTCTTGTTGTAAATACCTACTGACCTATTAATTATTATCCCTAACTCACAGAAGAGTTTAGTTACTGGAGTTTTAAGAGGTGAGAATAGATACAAGATAATGGTAAATTAGCAGAGTTCATAATAAAACACAAACAATAACAATAA
>NW_012144633.1:980981-988442 GCF_000956105.1 Propithecus coquereli | reverse complement strand
CTGTGCTATAGAATACGGTCGGAAGGTGGCAGGAATGCTGGGTCTGCGATTCCCACCCTACCCAGACAGCCACCTGACACAACGTCTGACATGGAATTGACCCTCAGCACATGAATGAACGACTAAAGTACAGACCAGACTGAATTCATTAATATTTCCTCCCCTACGTTAGCATGTAGGTCCTTTTAGCATCAAGGCCACATTTTCCTGACCAGGGGTTTGGATAGGAGGGTGGATGTTTATGCAGAATTCCAAATGCTTTGCCAGTGGATGGTACTGTATCGACCTGTTTCTGGTCATCTTCTTCCAGGAATGTGGATGGATAACCAGTATCCACTCTTCTGTAACTATAGTGAAGTCACTTTTATTAAAAATCTGTTTGGAACTCCATTTCTGAAACCTCCTGTGTCCCTTATCATTTATTCTGGCCTCTTGAATACTCTTGAGTTCATTTTGAGACTTAATACTTAGTTTGTGATGTCCTGTGAATATCACATGAGTTGGTCCCTAGAAAGTTATTCCTCGGCCCTGAATGAAGTTCAGACATTTGTGGGGTGGGGGGTGGGGGGTGCTTGCATCTTTTTTATTTTTCCTTCCACTTTTCCCCTTTTATTTCTGTCCTCCTCTCCTTAGATAAGACCTCCCTTCTCCTTTCCTTCCTAGATTCCAGCCCCCAAACTACCTCACTGTCTCTAGTGATGCAGCAGTTCAGGAATGAACATGCTGCTCTCCTCTGCTCTGCTCCCTTGAGAGTTCACTCTACCTGAGGCTAGAACAACTGGGACCAGGATCTTCTTTAAAAAGAGCTAGGACGAGGCTCTAGGAAGCTTTGGCCACAGGAGTGTGTGGTCTTAATGGAGTGATTTGATCAGTGCAGGGAGACTGAGAGGATGACAAAAGCTTTCTGGAGACTGGTGCTGGCTTATAGCCATGGGGGAGGAGTGTGCTCTCTTTTTTGCAGTCACAGCTTGTCACCTTTATCCCATACACATGCACTTCCTTGAGCTAAAGCTATAGAACAGTGCAGCCTTGATTTATGAGGGCTGTGTTTCTTCCCTGATCCCGGCTGGCACAGTGCTGGAGGCTTTGCTTTTATGTGTCCACGTCAGGGGGCAACTGGTAACCAGCTGTTGGAAACTGGTTTAAGAAAATAATAAAATTAAAAATACTCATGGACTATCCTGTCACTCCTGGTTTCTGGTACCTGCCATCAGCCTTGGAATAAATAAGGGGAGTCTTTCCCCCTTGGAATGAAATTTCTCTTTGACAAATAGATTTACGTTGTGCCGGAATGCTTGCTAGGTACCAAGGGGTCTCACCTAAGGGCTAAGTTAATAATTGAGACTGTTAGAATAATAACTCACGAGGTCCCCACTCCCTTTATTCCTGAAGGGTCTCTAAGTACCACATATGTAATGTACTCCCAAGCCTTGGGCTCCCGCTAACTCAGCCATCTCTGGGGTGGAAGTTAACACCTGGGAGAGCCTGGTTGCAACCCACAAGCTCCCCACCCAGGTGAGGGCTTATGATGCGGGCAGGAGCCAATGGCAGAAAGAAAGGGGCAGGTTGTTTTGTGGAAGTGGCACCCTCACTTACATGAGCAGTCTCCCAGAGAGGGAAGAAGAAAAGAGGCGTCTTCAGTGATCATGATTCTATGAGTGCTCTGAGTCTCAGGTCCTCCATAAATATTTAGCGTACTGTATATGTGATACATGTCAACCATCTCAGGGAATTTATTTACTTATTTGCTTACAATTTATTTGTTGCATGCTTTCAAAAAAGACTTCAGAAGGCTTGCAATGAAATACATGTAGAATAAGATAGTTGATATTTAAATAGAAGGTGAAAATCATGTAGACTGAGGAGAAAATAATGATATCAAAACTGTAAGCCAGCATCTGTCAACATAAGTTACTCAATTAGTTCTTCTGGGTGTAAATGAGTATTTCTTGAAAAGGTTTTTCTGTAATCAAACAAATTAAGCAATTCTAGGTGGAGAAAAGCTAAAAAGATATTTTTTACTGCAAAATTCCCCATATCCTTTAATTTGCTAAAAAGTACTATAAACTTCCCAGAGAGAATATCACTACACGGTTTTTACATGGTGTTCTGTAGAACATGCTTTGTGAAAAATGGACTTACGCCAAAACAATTTCTGGAGCAGAGAAGCAGTTTAAGTTCCAAGCTTCTTGGGAATCAAGGCAAAAAAGAATTTATGATGAAGGAATATTTTCCACCTCTTTAGATGAAAATGACCCTCATTTTTGAAAATAAATGTTCAAAGGCACTTATCCCACGAATCCTTATTCATGCTAAATAATAGGTGCTAAATAATACGAGGACCGTCACCAGCAGTGACTGTGCCAAAGAGGCAGGCATGCTTTCATTATGGTAGTTCTTGTTGTGACCTACAGAACAACATGGAAAATATCAGGAGAGCGTCAAATTTTAAAAATACTAGTTCCTGGAAGGTGAGTCAAGTACAGGACACCCAGGAAAATCTGAATTTTAGATAAACAACAAATTTTTAGTGTAAATGCAAATTCTTTAGTTGAAATTCAAATTTAACTGGATGCCCTGCATTTTTACGTGCTAAATCTAGCAACTCTACTAAAAGATTAAGGTCTGAGTTCTATGTTTGAATCATCCAGAAGCCTCTACTCTGCAATAATCACTATGCCTGGCATTGCCATAGCCCTCTTTCAATTGACCCACTTTGACTGGAGAGTCTACAAGTTGTCAAATCTGTCTTCACCTGCCCTACCATCAAATCTTAGGAGTTCTGGCTGTTATCTCTGCATTTCCCTGGGAAACGGTCTTTCTAACCCTTTGGAATATTCTCAAGTTGGCACTCAGCCTTTCAGTTCCCTCGAGTTGACGGTCAGCCTTAGGAAAGAACATTTATTTGGTTGTCATGGGCCGGCACAGGTTTTGCCTCCTAGGCAAGCCCTCCAGTAGTATATTATTAGCCTTTTATGCCTTCTCTGTCACTTGTTGAAATGAGAACGCAAGGTCTCTGGGCCTCTGCAGCCCTATTCCTTACATTAACTTAAGTCACACCAGATGTGGGACTTTACTGCCTAGGAAGGCTAATTGATTTCACCAATCACAATACTTCTATTGTTTTATTTTTTTAACACAAATAAACACTGCGGTGGGTTTTCTCCTCCTTCTCCCTGTTTCCTCTTGCCAAAAGAGCCAAAGGTTATCCAACCAAAGGCATCAAGAAAGTATAATAAAAAAATCCATGGAAGGAAGTACGTCTACCGCTAAAGAAGAGAGAAAAAAAAAAAAAAAAGAAAAGAAAGGAAGGAGGATAAAGGCTTGTAGGGAAGAGGGAAGGAAGCCTCTCAGGGACCCGCAGTAACTCTGATGGATGGCTGGGGTGTGGGAGACGTTATTATTTGTTATGTGAGTGCAGGGAGATGGCAGCTGAGCTGAGCAATACACCTGCTGGGCTCCAAGAAGCCAAAACAGCTGCACGCATTGATTTAGAAGCTTGCTACTTGGGGCTCCAGGAACGAATCAAGCGACAGCTCATAAAAAAAGAGGGTTTTATGATTTTCCCCCCTCTCTCTGTAAGCAAACGGCCACATCATATGTTTTCCTAACGTGGTCATAACTCAAAATTAAATCCCAGCCCAAGGTGTCAGCCTGGTGCCATGTCAGGATTGTAACGGCTTGTTTTAGAGGTTGCCATGGAGATGGTGGAGCAAGGACGGGGCTCGTTCACAGAGGTGGGAAGGGGTACAAGGTGCCCTTTGCCTCAGTGTGGCTTACGCACTTAACAATTGGGTGTTTTGTTTTAAAGAAGTGAGAAAGCGAGCAGTGTTTAGTTGGTAATTTTATGCTAATTACAATCTCTAATTCATACTATTAAAATGCAAGGTATGATCCCACTAGAAAGCTACTCTTGCTAAAGTGAGTAAGAGTTCATTGTGGCGCGTGTGCTGTCAAGGTGAAGCTCTTAGGGGCACTCTGCCCCCTCTCACACTCCAAAACTGGTCTTGAGTATAGAACATGGAATAAAGTCAAAGTACTTTCAGTAAAAGTAAATGTTCAATGAACGTGTCTAGTTGTGAAGTAAAGAAAAGAGGAGCTCCTCAAAAGGGCTATCAGATTACCCCAGAGCTATAGCCTGAATATGCATGGCCAAGGCCCTATGGGCCCCAGTGATGTCAGATAAATCTCTACGCAGTGCTCACCCCAAACTTGATAATAGTCTGTAAGATATGGAGGCAGGTACGCTCCTCTGTGGGATTTAATGGTATCAGGGATTTCATTCATTTATTAAGTAGTTACTGAGCATTAGACAGTTTGAAAAAGCCATAATGAATGTTCATAAAATGAACAAATGAATGAAAGAATGAGTGAATGAAAAACCTGGATGTATGCCTCATTGCTAATAGTTCTATTACAGCATAATCATGACAAGAGAGAATAAAATAATGCTATTCTTTCAAAGCCTAAATCACCAAGTCTCTGCACAATCTCCAAGGTTCATACATTAGCTTACGCTCTTACCTTGACATTTTTGTTTGCAGAGAAGTCATCCATCAACCTGCCCTCTGCCATTACTCAGAAGCCAACACATCCCCAGGCAGTCTCTCTCCTGGATTCTTATTCTGCAACTCCAGCTGCCCGGAGTATGTTTCACTTAAAATTCCTGTTACCTTTTCAACTAATCATGCCTCCTCTTCTTCCCTTAATTAGTCTTTTCCCCTCATTTTCTGCTGTTTATTATAGCATCATATTAGTCCTCATCACTAAAGCTCAACTCATCAGATAGATATAACTCTGGTTTTCCTTCCTTAGATTCAAACTGACACCACACACTTTCCCTTCTTCTTTCACAACGTCTCTCGAATCTGTAACTTCCTTCTCACCTCGGCTGCCGTGTCCCAGTTCAGGACCATATTACCTCATGCATCAGCTGGAGCTATTGCTTCCCATTAGATCGCTCTTCCTCCAGCCTCCAAGGCCCAATTCCATCCAGCACGCAGAGCACATCCAGCCCCTGTTGCTAGGGAAAATTTTCCCAATTACGATATGCTTCCAAAAGCTCCCTCGCTTCCCACAGAATAAAATCCAAATATTGTCATCTGGCATTTAAGAAACAATCTTGCCTTTCTAACTCTATTTTTTTACCAGTAACAGATATAAATTTATGCATCAGTAAAAATAATATTAAATGATAAATAAAATTATAAAATGAATGTATCCATCACTGTACCGAGCATTTTACGCTGTGAGGTAGATACTGTTACGTTTTTTCTCATGATGGAATTGAGGCACAATGATGCTATGTATCTTTTCTGAGGTCATCCATGGGAGAGCTGGAACTTGACCTAAGCAATGGGCTCTGACGCCACAGGCTCTTGGAGTTGTACCAGCACCTCTTTGCATCAGCTTATTCTGCCTCCTGAAGCCATCCTGTGCTTTATAGCCTCACTGCCTGTGCTTGCCCATTTCCCTTTTCCATATTGCCTTCCTGTTTCTCCTCCTTAACATAATCTCAAGCATTCTGACGTTCTACTCAAATGTCTACTCCTTCACTAATCACATGTGCCCAAAGGGAATTCTCTTCCCCTCGAATTTCTGCATACCGATCATCTCCACCACTCATTGGCATTTGCGTCTTATCAGATAGCCACATCACTTGCTCCTTGGATTGACCGCATCACCTGGTACAGTAACTTGTACAAGTACTTAATAAAAGCTAATTGACAGACAGAATGAAAGACTCTAAAACGAACTATACCAGGGTCACCTTTCACACCTCATTCTGTATCCCCTCTCCTGGTATTAAAACTTGATTTTGCACCACTGAACTTTAAAAATAATTGTCTTTCAAGCTCCTTTGGGCTGTGGTTTAACCCCACGACAGTCTCTGGACACTTTCCTTTTCTCCAAGATCCTAGGAAGTTTTGAGCAAGTTTGAACAGGAAGGCATCAGTCTAACAGATGGACATCAGACCTTGGGGCCATTCCATGAGGCCACTCAGCAGTACCTCGCTCCCTTTGCCAGGCCTTCCAGATGGCCGACTATCTCCTGCTTCCCCATTAGTATTGAGTCCCCCTCCCACAATGCTTCCACTGCAGTGGCCTTCTTGGACAACTCTTCATGCTCCAAACTTAGCCCTTCTCAGGTCAACTTCTCTCATCTTGTAACACATGCCTTGGGAGCCTTCTTGCCTACAGAGCTGTGGGAAAACAATCAAATAACAAGTACTTTTATTTTAATGATTTAAAGGTGTTACCTCTTCCAAGAATACCAAGAAAAATTATAAAGTGTGTCTTTTAGCCTAAAGGAAAGAATTTCTAATGGTGTGACATTTCAGGCTTTATGGGAGAAGGACAATCAGGGAGTTGTGGGTATAGCAGGGAGGACATCCCTGTATCCTTGAATCATAGCTCTTCTGCCACATGAAAGACTAGCCCTGAGCATGACCTCCCAGGCCTTGGTATTATAAGCAAATATGTCACAAAAAAATGAGAGTTGCCAGAATCAAAAGAGTTGGTATCAGCACTTTGTAACTATTAAGCACTTCCCCTACAGAAAAAGAGCTGCTTCGAGCAATACCACATACTGGGTTCTAGTTTTTGAAACAGGTTGTCTGGCATGTGAAATTGTACCAATGATAGGCAGAAAAAGACTGCACTGCAGGAAAGGTGAGGAGGGATACAGGATTTTAGCAGTGGTAGGGGAGGAAGAGAGTTTGTCAAATTCCTCAACACAAAGTATCTAAGCACCTACCATCACCTGTTGAGATCGTGATGTTCCCGAGACAGACGACGCGCTAAACCAGCGTTGGTTAAAAAAAGATATGAGCTTGTTTATCAAAGATTAGAATAAAAGTTAGTTATGTATCAGATTACTGAGGGATTAAGTATGAAATAGGTCTGTTTTGTCAAGGATGGGAGGAAAAGGAATAGTAGTTTTGTTTTGCCTGGGATGTTGCCAAGGAGGCCTGATTCTAAAAGGGTACAATGTATGGTGGGCAGCAATCAAAACAGCACAGAAACGTGAAAAGAGTGGAGATAAAAATCACAGGAGGTGGCTACGGAAACAACATAACAGACTCCAAAGACACATTTCGTCCAGTTTAGTCCATGCTTTTGTTAAATAAATCATGTGGACATTAAAGCTTGAAGTTAATTCAGGCAGATCACACATGTGTATCCTGAGCCATATATTACTTAATTCTGAGGATTTACCTGTAGTATCTCAACTCAGTCTCTGTGCTCGCTGAATATTTCTATAATTAGTTTTATGACAATGTGATATATTAAGTCTTTGTATCTATTGGTTTCCTCAATTCATATGAAATATGAATATGATCACAGAAATCTTATAAGTAATTAATGCAATGTATTTGACAGCATTTTGCACTTATAAATACTACTTGCTACATAAGAGAGCTGTATTTCTGGGAATATGTTGGTAAGTGCTTTCTTATG
>NW_012144633.1:978921-979936 GCF_000956105.1 Propithecus coquereli | reverse complement strand
TTTTTAAAGAGAAGTGTTTCACTCTGCCACCCAGGCTGGAGTGCAGTAGCACAATCTCAGTTCACTCTAACCTCAAACTCCTGGACTCAAGTGATCCTCCTGCCTCAGCTTCCCAAGTAGCTAGTACTACAGGCATGCGCCACCATGCCTGGCTAATTTTTAATTTTTTTTTGTTTGTAGAAATGAAGTCTTGCTATGTTGCCCAGGCTGGTCTCAAACTCCTGGGCTCAAGCAGTCTTCCTGCCTCAGCCTCCTAAAGTGCTGGGATTACAGGCATGAGCCACTGTGCCCAGCCAATTCTGCTGTGCACATTCTTATCCACCTGTCCTGTTGCAATATAGTTGAGTTTCTTCCGGAAGTGAGATGGCTGTGTTGTAGGATGCGAATGCTTTTTACTTTGCTGGATAACGCTAAATTATTTCACACATTGTTGATACCAAACTACACTGGCATCAACAGTGTGTAAGAGTTCTCATTTTTCCACAGTCTTGCTAAAACTTCGGTGTCAATTTAATGTTTGACAATCTGGTGAGCACATATGGTATATCCTTGTGATTTTAATATGTATTTTCTTGATTAGTATAGATAGGTCTTCTCATATATTCATTGGCCATTCATGTTTGTGTTTCCTCTTCTGTGAAATGGTTTTTCATGACATTTGACTATTTTTTATTTGTTTTCCTTATTGATTTATAGATTGCATGTATGTGTAGGGGGGTGTTATAGCTGTGGCTTGACTTTTTATTTTTATGTTTTGAATTTTAATGAACTAAATTTCTTAATTTTAATGTATTAAATTTATCAATCCCTTCCCATAAAAAAGACTATTTTTTTTAGAGCAGTTTTAGGTTTACAGGCAAAATTAAGAGGAATGTACATACGGAGAAGAGATTTCCTCTATGGCCCCTGCCCTCACACACACTCAACCTCTCCCATTATCAACACCCCTCACCAGAGTGGTACATTTATTATAACTGATGAACTGACATTGACACATCACGATGACCTAAAGACC
>NW_012144633.1:964199-974752 GCF_000956105.1 Propithecus coquereli | reverse complement strand
GTTCTGATAGGTAGTATTTTAGGAACGACTTTTATTTTTAGATTCTCTGCAATTTCTATTTGAGTTTTCTCTTCATTTAAAATTCTTTAAGTAAGAGTTTCAATTTCTAGGCAATAAGATGTTTTTTGTTTTCTGGTATGGTGTTAATGTCTAGTTTTGTTATATTGTGTTTAGAAAAATTCTCCACCTGGAAGGATTTTTAAATTTTTTTGGTGGCCATTAAATGGTTGCTTCATCTGGGAAAATGTTTTGTGGAACCTTGATCTGTCATGGCCAAAACAATAATTTTTAAAGTCTCTTATCACTAATTTATTTTAACCAGTTTCTCCCTTTTATCTCCTATAGTTTTTGCTTTATTATGCTGTTGCTAAATTATTTGATAAAACCATAACTGTTTTACTTTATTATTGAAAGAAACTTTAACATTATAAGGTGTTCTTTGTTTTCTAAGGATTGTAACTTGAATTTAATCTTGTGTTAACATGAAAGCTTCATCTTCTGTTTGTTTGCGTCTACCTAGTATCTTTGCACAGTCTTTGATTATCAACCTTTTTCAGTCACTGTATTTTAGGTGTGTACCTTGTATTTAGTATAAAGTTGAGTTTTGTTCTATTATTCAATTGGAAAGTCTTTTTTTAATTGGGTAAGAATGGTGCATTACATTTACTCATTTAGCATATATGCTTAATTTCAGTTTTGCCTCAATTTCTGAAACTTTCTGTTTTAATAGCTTTTAAAGGATCTTGCCTATTTACTTTTTTGTGAGTACTTTTTTAAATATTTATAGAAAGTCTTGTTTCTGGATATAGTCTATTAGTACTCTGTGGCCATTCCCATTCTCTACTTTTGTATTTTCTTCAACTGCAGAAGCTAAAAAACAAAAACCCTTCCACTTTCATATCTCTCTTGCTGCTAGGTTTCTGATTACATATTACTTTTCTCCAGGACAAACCAGTGACCAATGACAAAAATTTGAGTAAACAGGACAGGTGTCACCAAGTAGAGTAACAAATAAAATTAGAGACATGAGTGTTTGCAATGGCTAAGCTCCAAGTGCCAGAGGAAAAGTCCATTGCATGGCCCTTTCTAGACATGACCAACTCCCAGAGACAAAATTTAGACTGTGGCTTTTTCTCTCTCTTCCCATCTGTACCCATCTCCTGGACTTTGGATCTAGTGTACTGTTCTTTAGACTGGTATGGCCTTCCTTTAAGTAGGCGATCCACTGGTGATGTTTCTCATACACAAAGAACCTTGATATCATACAGATCTCTCATGATTAACCAGAATCCAGCTCCAGTTTTGCAGTCTGTTCCTTCGATATCATACAGATCCCTCATGATTAACCAGAATCTAGCTCCAGTTTTGCAGTCTGTTCCTTTCAATTCTTAAACTGGGATTGACAATTACTAATAAAGAATTGACTGAGCAGGTTTCCTCAGTTTGGAGAAGTTGTAGATCACCTCTCAGACAATATTCTAAAGGAAACCAGAATTTAAACAGATTCTCATAAACTTTCACATGTAATTAGGAAGTGCAAGGTTGATGCTATTGTATATGTCAGGCCCAGTCTGGTCCCCAGCTTTGGGTGAAAGCAATTTCACAGAGTGTTGAGGGCACAAGCAAAATTGGACAAAGTTGGAAGTTAAATGGGGGGAAAGACACTGGAGCAGTAAGTGTGTACCATTTTACCCCAAAGTTGAGATTGACAGGGAAGATAGAAATAGGATGGTCACTCAAGAACAAAGTGGTGACTTTTTAAAATGGAGATTATTGAAATATTTTCATTCTGATGGGAAGGACCAAGTAAAAGAAAAGACATTGAAGATACAGAAGAAAGAGAAGATAGGTGATAAAAATCCCCTAGGTGGATCTAAAGCACAGGTAGAAGGATTAAGCTCAGATATGGGGAGGTTACATCATTTTGGGAAGAAAAAGGCAAATCTAGATATAGTTGATTAAGTCTGTACCTTCTGTGGTAGAAAGTTGATTGAGTTCTTAAGTGGTTGGTTCCATTTTTGCTGTGATATGTCATCAGTTGAGAAAGTAAGAAAAACAAAGTATGATCTGGGATCTAAGGAGTTTGGAAAAGACATGGAATAGCTTCAATAAAGAATAGGCACAACAAACTTGGATAGGACAATTCAAAAATCAAGGTTCCCAGAAACAACTCTGACCTAATCCAGAAAGCACTTAGCAAATTTGAGGCTGTATTATGATGCTAAACATGTTGCCTCTTCAGGCTTCCTAGTACTTAAGTTGAGGTCCCAAAATCTGAGAAATTTGCTTTTACCTTATCTGTGAAACTCTGTCCACTTGTTTACTCAAGTTCTTATCACTGGCATCCTGGTTTGTTCCCAAGACTGAGACTTTCTGTTTACTGAATTCTTATTCCCAAAGAACTGGACTAGTGATCCATCTGATATCCTTGTAAATCAGTTATTTTTTTGATGTATAACAAATCAAACCACTTCCAAACTTAGTGGGTTAAAACAATAACCATTAATTTAGCTTATAATTCTGTGTATTGACAATTTGGACTTGGCTTGGCTAGGCAGTTCTTCTGCTGGTCTTGGTCAGGCTCACTCATGTGCCACAGGCAATTGTTGGTCAGCTAGATGATTCTGTTACTGATGGTAGACTGATGTTTGTTGGCTTGGGTGATGAGGGTGACAGAAACATACATCTCTCATCTTTCAATAGGCTAGCCTGGGAATCTTCAAATGGTGGTCTTGGCAGGGGTTCCAAGGACAGTAAGACAGAAGACAAGCACCAATAAGCATGTCATTTTCAAGCATGTACATGCAATATATTAGGCAAAATAAGTCAAATGGCTAAATCTAGAATAAATGGATGGAGAACAGATTGTACCTTTTGATAGGAGGAGTCACAAACTGTACATTGCAAAAGGGTGTGGGTAGAGGGATGAGGAATGGGATGGACAGAATTTGTGGTCATTTTTGGTAATCAACTACAGTTCATTTCCTACCAAGATTGGGGCATGCCTTTATCTCACCAGTCAGCCCATTTCAAATGCCTGGTTTCCATAACTTGGGGCACAGTTACTTATTCACTATAGATCTCCAAGTTGCTGTCTGTCTGGACTCCCTGGTGTTACACACACCGGACTCTTCATTCTTGTGTCTGCCCGCCTGATAGTATATCCTTCCATGTTATCTTAAATACCTTCCCCTGCATTCCATGTTTATTGGATACTTGTATTCACTGTAACATAAAATATATGGTGGGCTCTTAGCCTTGCTTATTCTATCACACTGCTTTTATCAATGACAGCTGAGTGAATGAATACCCTCTCTTTCCAACTCTTTCTCTATGCTGCCTCTGCACCATCCTGCCCTTCATCTGTCTTGTCACATCTTGTCAATACATTGAGCATACCAAATCTGAAAATCCAGAATCCGAAATGCTCCCAAATCTAAAATTTTTTGAACACTAACATGATGCTCAAAGGAAATGCTCATGGGATCATTTTGGATTTAGGATTTTCAGATTTGTGATGCTCAACCAGTAAGTATAATGTAAATATTCCAAAAATCTGAAATCCAAAACACCTCTTGTCCCTAGCATTTCATATAAAGGATACTCGACCTGTATGTTTTCACCTCATTTTCCCCTCTGTTTACTTTCTGGCCTCAAAATGTATTCCTCTGTGTGCTTCACCCAGGCTTGAAGAGCCAGCTATGCCTCACCATCTCATTCTAAAAATGATAAAGAATATTAAGTCGTCCAGATAATGGAAGAAACTCAGTTGATCCTTGTTTGCATTTTCAAAACAATTGAACTAGCAGCAGAATACAAAATTTTGCTGAGATACATTATATTGTCAGTTTACAGTTTGCTTTTACTATAAGTAAAATCAATCTATTCCACCTTCACATCCTTTGACTTCAAGGATGTGTGTGTGTGAAATGGAGGGGAAGAGAGAGAGAGAGAGAGAGAGAGAGAGAGAGAGAGAGAGAGAGAGAGAGAAAGTGTGTGCATGTGAGAGTATATGTAAAGATAGGAGGGGACATAAAAAGTGAACCAAGAAAGTGAAAGAAAAAAATATGAAAGAGAATATAAAGGAGAAAGTGTCTAAAGGCATATGCCTCAAACCAGAGGCCTATAAACTTGTGAGCATGTGTGCAAAGTTGCCCACTACAGATACGTTTTTATCAGTCACTTGACATGTGTTTATTGGGTGCCTGCTATGAGACCTACATCATGCTAGAGGTTAAGAAGTTGACCCCAGGGGTGAGTATTGCACTAGATATAATTCTATCCATGGTCTGGTTCAGCCCTTTAGGAGTCAGATTCTGGCATAAGAAAAGGTGAAGGAGAGGAGCCAGGAAGCTCCCATGTGCAATCTCAGCTGATTGAAACCATATCCTCTCCTGTGAAATACTCATTCTGACTTTACTGTTGGGAGATAAAACATCATTTTTCTTCTCCCCCACCCTCATGTTTTTTATAGGTAATGCTGCTTTTACTGGGAAGAACTTCTCTGTAAGATGACTCTTCCTTCCTCTCTGTATCAAGGGCCAAGCCATCTGGGCGATTATAAGAGAAGGACCGGGAAAGGTTTGGATGGAATCTACTAGAAATTAGTTGCACTTAAAAAAATGAAGAGGCAGGGGTGTTAGGTGAAAACCAGAAGGTCTTGGAAGTTGCACCAGAGCCTTAAGATTCTCAACTTCAAAACGAGATTGAGTGACCTACCTCCAATTAGGAAGGCAAGTACGTAAGCGAGATAGTGAATCTAATTCTCTTCTTCCACTGGAGAAATGACACTTTCTGTGGAAGCAAAGGGAAGGATAAGTCATTTTGTTTTTAAATTCCAGGCTTCTCACTGTCACCTAAGTTGTTTGTTGTTACTGTTACTAAAATTAATGACTAACATTTGATACTTTCTATATGGCAAACACTGTATTAGGCAACTTATACATGCCATCCTATATAATGCTTGAAACAAGTCAGTTTGATGAAAACCATTACTTCCACTTTGCAAATTAATAAAGGAGGTTACCAAGTTCTATTTAGCTCCAAAGCCCATGGGCTCTCTTATAAAGTTGTCATCATAGAATTAAAGAATATTGAGTATTTGAAGAGAACTTTTCAACTCAACTAGTCCAGCTTCTTATATAACCCAAAACTTCTTTCTGCAAATATCCCTGATAAATTTCTACTCAGCCTTTGTCTAAATGTACCTTCAGACAGGAGCTAGTGAACTGGGAAAGATCTGGACCTAAAGTCAGAGGCTTGGATTCAAATTTTACCTCTGCTATGTACTAATTAACTCTGTACCTATCTCAGCCAAGTTACTTAACATCTTTAAGCATCATTTTCTTCACCTATAAACAGGAGAGAATACCCAAATCACAGTTACTGTGATGAGTAAATAAGATGACACATTTGAACATTGCTGCCAAAATCCCTAACATTTTATTCAATCATTTTTTCTATGTCAATCATACTATTCCACACATTGGATATAGTAGTAAATAAAACAGATATGGTCCCTGTACCCCTGAAGCTTACAGTTTAGTGAGAAAGACAATAACCAATGCTGGTATAGGGTGAAGTAAATGAGGCACTCACTTCTGATGGTAATTTTAAGGGGGCACCAAAGTAGTACAAGAAAGTAGGTGTTGTTGGACTCTGGTGGCCAAGGGGCTAATGGTATGTGGTAAGCAGGGCCAATAACACAGGAAATGGCATCCCGGGAAATGACTTAGGGCTATATTCCAAGTGTAGTGGGAAATAATGGAAAGATTTTAAGTATGGTAGTGACTTATATTTATGGTTGTAAAAGTATTATTCTGGCTGATCAGTAAAGAAAAGATAGGAGGGAAAGAGTAGAAACACAAAAACCAGCTAAAAAGCTATATGCAATAACATATAACTCATCTTTCTGGCTCCAGTATCCTTCTGCTTTAGTCTATCCTACATATTGCTACAAGCCTTGTTTTCCTAAATAAAGGCCAGATTATGTAACTCCTTTTCACAAAAGACTTCAGTGGCTTCTTAGTACCATAGAACTAAGTCCAAATTCCTCATCATGGTTCTTGAAATACGCTCCACAATCAAGGCCAACCTTTCCATCTTTAGCTGTGCATCCCATAATACATCTCTAGTCTGCTGTCATTCACCAAACATACACGTGATCTCGAGCCCCTATGCTTTTGTTCAAGCTGTTTTCATTATAAGAAATGTACTCCCAACCCCATCAGCCTATTCAAATTCATCTAACAAGACTCAGCTAACATGTCAATTCCTCCATGAAGCATTCTGTGATTCTGCAGTAAGAAAAGCAAAGATCAAATCTCTCTCCCCTTGTTTCAATATTGATATGTACTACATTCCTATCTTTTGTAGGACACCTTCCATGTTACCCATGTTTCACATCTTGTCTCAGGTTAAAATGAAGAAACATGGTTCAAAATAATGGTTAAAATAGTTGTAAGTCATTTAGGAGAGTAAATAAAAATACATTTTTATGAATCTGACAGACTTGGTTCAAATCCCAGCTCACCACATGGCCACAAAAATTATTTAACCTCTCTCCCAGTATTCTCATCTATAAAATAGATCTAGAAAACCCTGATCCACTGTAATATTGTAAAGAATACATCAGGAAAATCTATTTAAAGCTCCTATTATGGTAGGTGGTTCAGAATGGGCATATGATAATAGTACTGTTGTTATTAGTATGGTATGTATGAGACTTATAAGTACATAGACCTAGGATCAAATACCAGCCTAACTGTATTATGTCCGTATTGTCTTTGGGAAAGTCACTTAACCTCTCAGTTTCTTCACTGGAGACACTGATACTCACCAATCAAAGGAATTTTATAGGATTAGAAAATGTATCATCAGTAGCTTTTTTTTTTCCAAAGACAGCTGACAAAAAGTATTTCCAGCACACATTATCCACATAGAAGAACCAAAACAGTGTGTGTAGACAATCACACTTTCAATACATTATCTAAAAAGGAACACAGGAGTTCAACAGAAAAGGAAAACACAACTTTAAAATCTAATAATGAAAAGGAAAACAGGGCAGCCTGCATGACTAAGACTGGCGTCCAGTCCAGTAAGTGGCACTTGCAGGTAAGAGCCAGCTGAGGTGGTAGCAGTAGAGTACTTATGCCCAACCTCAGTCCCCTGGGAGGAGTACTAATGTGTCCCAGGTGGTAGATTGGGTTGTAAAACGCTCAGGACCATGAATCCTCACTCCGTTCCCAATATGGGAGAAGGTGAGTGAATGTCTTTCCGCAATCCACTTTTCCATGGGAGAATTGTACAATCTAGGCCTCAGGAGACACCTTGATCCTCCCAACCTCTGAATCTAACATATGAAGTTCCCTGGAGACTATGAAAAGAAACTGCTCCAGGGAGTGTCCCACACCCTTCCTGAGACCTAAGAAGCCATAGTAAGGTGCCATTCTTCATCCTAGCTCTTAACATACTGCACATGGTCCTGGGAACCATTGGCACCAGTCTGAGGCATTGGGAAGCTCAAGCTGTGACCTGCAGCTTGGGCTCAACAACCAAGACTGAGAAGCAGACATGGTGTGGGCTCCAGCTGCTGGCACTGGAACTGGGAACCCCCACCCCTAGGACCTAAACAGCACCAAGTATTGCTGCAGAGGCTTGGTCTTAAGCCAAGGAATGGTTCTTATGGCTCAGGGCCGAATTATAAGCTAGGTGCAAACTTACAGGACCGAACAGCCTGGTCAGCTGTGACAACCAGGATCGGGGAGGGGGTCTCTCTAAAACTGGGCTATGAGAGGATCACAAATGCCCTTCACCCTCTGTTGGGAAAAGCTGTGGCTGCTGAGACTGCCTCACCACTGCTATGGCGAGACGTCAGAGCAACAGTGGTCACCATTCACCCAAGCATATGCCAAGGGCCTGAAGACTGTCCCGATCCCCATAATGGCTGGTGTATGTACTTGCCATTGGGGGACCTGAATGCAAGCTTGCCCAATCTGGCTCTGCCTGGGCTTGCCCTCCCCAAACCCAAGACAGAATGCAGTGTCCAGGCTCCTAGGTGTTCCACAATCCACTTCACCACCTGGGACACTTGAGCACTTTTCCCAGGGCACAAAGGTTGGACATAAACACCCTACCTTCAGGTTTCATGACTGAAACCTAAAGAGGCTCCAACAAGCCTTCTAATCCCTAGCACTATTTCACCACAGCCACATCAAATAACTGGACCCTAACATATGGAGGGGACAAAAGATACCACTAATGCTATTTATAGCTAAAGAATTCATACAGAATCTTCACTACTGTACATTCTCTAAAGCAATATCAAAGGGCCCTACCCAACCAACATCACAGTAACATGTTCAAGAAAACTCCCCTTTCCAAAAATGAGAAGAAGCAACTGTTATAGCAGTTGTACAGAAATCATAATGAACACACAAGAAACATGAAAAAGCAAGGTAATATGAGACACTCAAAGGAACATAATAATTCTCCATAAATAGATCAAACCAAAAATAAAATTCTCAAAAACCCCCAGATAAAGAATTAAACATTTTTATTTTAAAGAAGCTCAATTTGATGCAAGAAAAATCTGAACACCAATATAAAGACCTCAGAAAATCAATTTAGGATATGAAGAAGAAATTTTCCAAGGAGATAGACACACACACACACACACACACACAGAGAAAAAAACCTAAACAAACAGAAATCCTGGAACTAAAAAATTCATTGAAGGAAGTGCAAAATACATTTGAAAGCTTCAACAATAGACTAGACCAAGAAAACAAAAGAATTTCAAAATTGAAGACAGGTCTTTAAAAGAGTTCAGTCAGATAAAAATAAAGAAAAGAGAATAAAAGAGAATAAACAAAGCATTCAAGATATTAGGCTCTACATAAAGTGACCAAACTTACAAATTATTGATCTTCCCTAGAGTGAAAAAAGATTAAAGGCTTAGACAACCTATTTAACAAAATAACAGATGAAAACATTTCAAGTCTAGCAAGAGATTCAGACATCCAGATACAGAAAGCTCAGCAATTCCCAGGTAAATACAATGCAAAAAGGGAAATTTTGCCATGGAAAATTATAATCAGACTGTCTAAAATCAAAGTGAAAGAACAAATTCTAAAATCAATAGGAGAAAAATGCCTAATCAACTATAAAGGAACCCCCTCAAACTAACAGTGTACTCCTCAAAAGAAACCTTATAGGCCAGAAGAGAATGGAATGACATATTCAAAGTGCCAAAAGAAAAAAAAAACAGAACTGTAAGTCAAGAATTGAAGCTTAATCTAGTAAGATTAAGCTTCATAAGTGAAGGAGAAATAGTCTATCCCAGACGAGCAAATGGTGACGGAATTTGTCATTGTTAGATTGGTCCTACAAAAAATGCTCAAAGGAGTCCTAAATTTGGAAGCAAAAGGATGATATTCACCATCGTGGAAACACACAAAAGTATAACTCACCTGTGCCATTTATGGCACCACTACAGAACTCAACCAGACAACAAAGATAGGAAAGAAAAAAAAAAAAAGAATGAAAGAATTTTTGAAACAGCTAGAAAACAATATGACAGGAACAAAACCCCCCATGTCAATATTAACCTTGAACATAAATGGCTTAAATGATCTGCCTAAAAGCTGTAGATTGACTGAATGGATTAAAAAATACGATCCATACATGTAATCAAAATGTTTGTATCCTCATAATATTCTGAATTAAAAAAATAAATATGATCCAACTATATGATGTTTAAAAGAAACTCACCTTACCTACAAAGACACATAGACTGAAAATAAAGATGTACAAAAAGATATTCCACACAAATGGACACCAAAAGGGAGCAGGAATAGCTATATTTATATCAGATAAATCAGACTGTAAGTCAAAAAGAGTAACAAAAGAAAAAGTCATCATATAATGATAAAGGGATCAATTCAGTGGAAGGATGTAACAATTATAACTATATTATATATGTACCCAACTTTGGAGCACCCAAATTCATAAAACAAATATTAAAAGACCTAAAAAGATAGACAGAAATACACTAATAGTGGGGGACTTCAACAACCCACTGACAGCATTAAACAGATTATCTAGACAGAAAGTCAACAAACATAGAAATTCAATTGGACTTTAGACCAAATGAAATAACAGACATTTACAAATATTCTACCCCAAATTTAAGAATACACATTCTTCTCATCGGCACATGGAAAATTCTCCAAGATGAACCATATTCACAAAAAAAATCTTAACAAATACTTTAAAAATTGAAATCATATCAACCATCTTCTCAGACTATAGTGGACTAAAACTAGCATCAAGTTCTTCTTGGTACTTTAGAAACTATACAAATATATGTAAATTAAACAACACGCTCCTGAATGATCATTGGATCAATGAAGAAATTAAAACAGAAATTTAATAATGTATTAAACAAATGAAAATGGAACATACCAAAGCCTATGGAATACAGAAAAAGCAGTGCTAATAGGGAAGTTTATAGTATTAAATGTCCACATCAAAAAAGTAGAAAGACTACAAAT
>NW_012144633.1:961916-963079 GCF_000956105.1 Propithecus coquereli | reverse complement strand
AAAGACTCTATCAGAAGACTCTTAGATTTGATAAATGAATTTAGTAAAGTTGCAGATTACAAAGTCAACATACATAAATCAGTCACTTTTCTATACACCAATAATGATCTACCTGAAACAAATTCAAGAAGGCAATACTATCTACAATAGCTACAAATAAACAAAATACCTAGGAATATATGTAACCAAGGTTGTGAAAGATCTCTACAAGGAAAACTACAAAACATTGATGAAAATAATTGTAGATAACACAAATGAATGAGAAAGTATTCCATGCTTGTTGATTTGAAGAATCAATATCATTAAAATGACTATAGTTTCAAAGCAATCTACAGATTCAATGCAATTCCTAACAAGATACCAATGTCATTTTTCACAGAATTAGGAAAAGCAATTCTATAATTCATATAGAACCACAAAAGAGACTGAGTAGCCAAAGCAATCCTATGCAAAAAGAACAAAATTGAGAGCATCACATTACCTGATTTCATATTATATTACAGGGATATAGTAATCAAAATAGCATGGTGCTGGGATAAAAATAGACACAGAAATCAATGGTGCAGAATACAGAGCCCAGAAATAAAGCCATATTTTTATAACCACGTTATCTTTGACAGAGCTGAAAAGAACATACATATGGAAATGGACAACTTTTCCAATATATGGTGCTCTGAAAATTTGATTGCCATATGCAGAATGAAACTGGCCATTATTTCTCATCATATACAAAAATTATCTCAAGATGGATTAAAGACTTAAACGTAAGACCCAAAACTATAAAATTACTAGAAGAAAACCTACGAAAAACTTTTCTGGTCATTTGTCTAGGCAAATAATTTATGACTAAGACCTGAAAAAGCACAGGCAACAAGAACAAAAATAGACAATGAGACTTAACTACAAAGCTTCTGCACAGCAAAAATAAATAAATACATAAATAATCAACAGAGTGAACAGACAACCTGCAGAATGGGAAAAAGTATAATAGTTGCCAACTATTCATCCTACAGGCAACTAATATCCAGAATCTACAAGGAACTCAAACAACTCAACAAAAATTCCCATTACAAAGTGAACAAAGGACTTGAATAGAAATTTTTCAAAAGCAAATGCACAAATGGCCAAGAGGTATATAAAAAGAATGATCAACTTCACTAATA
>NW_012144633.1:956282-958301 GCF_000956105.1 Propithecus coquereli | reverse complement strand
CAGTTCTTTAATCCTTTGTTATACCTGGAGACCATCTGTGTTATCCTTTCTTTCCCCTCGACTAAATTCAGTATCTGGTGACTAATCCATGTCCAACAATCATTAAAGATTAAAAACAAACAAACAAACAAACAAACAAAAACAAATCAGAAGAGACTACAACTGACAGCCATGCAAGTCAGAGGCTTTCAGGCCTACTGGGTGCAAAGGCACTCACAAAGGGTAAGCGGTAATTGGACGTCCTTGGTATATCTGTACGTGTCCTGGGAATATATTGAGGGATCCCTAGAACAAGAATTCCCACTAAAACATTAAACATTTTCAAGGGCATAGGTAGATATCTTCCTTTACAGAAGTATATAAGAAAAAGGCCACTCAAGCTGACAAAATTAAACAGAGTGATAGGATGAAGTATTGGGATACTGGGCAAATGGACACTCCATCTGTTACCCCCGTTTTTATTATGGTAAAATGCACACAACATAAAATTTACCATCTTAACCATTTTTAAGTGTTCAATTCAGTGACATTACATACATCAGCATTGTTGTGCAGCCATCAACAGCATCCATATACAGAATTCTTTTCAAACCAAAACTCTATACTCATTAAATGGTAACTCCTCATTTCCCTCTACCTCCAGCCCCTGACAACCCTCACTCTACCTTCCATCTCTATGACTTTGACTACTCTAGGTACCTCATATAAGAGGAATCATATAGTATTATATTTGTCTTTGCACAACTAGCTTATTTTACTTAGCGTAATGTCATCAAGGTTCATCCATGTTGGAGCATGTGTTAGAATTCTCTTCCTTTCTAAGGCTGAATAATATTCTATTATACGTATATAACATTTTCTTTATTCATTCATCCATCAATGAGCATTTTCATTGCTTCAATTTCTTGGCTATTGTGAATGACGCTACAGTGAACATGGGTGTACAAATATCTCATTGAGACACTGATCAATTCTTTGGGGTATATACCCAGAAGTAGAATGGTAGGGTCATATAGTAAATCTAGTTTGAATTTTGGGGGGAACTGCCATACTAGTTTCAACAGTGGCTGTACCATTTTACATTTCCACCAACAGTGCACAAGAATTCCAATTTCACTTCATCCTCACCAATAGTTAATTTTGTGATAGTAGTCATTCTAATGTGGGACATGGTATCTCATTGTTTTGATTTTCATTTCCCTAATAATTAATGTTGTTGAGCATCTTTTCATATGTTTGCTGGCTGTTTGTATATCTTCTTTGGAGAAATATCCATTCAAGTCGCTAGAGTAGGAGACTAGGAGACAGAGCTGAGACTGGATGCAGAGACTTGAATATCTGGTGCAGGTGTTAAAATAAATAACTCTAGAAGCTAACTAGAAGAGCTGATAACCGCAACCAAGAACCATTCTTAACTGGCTTGTCATCAATCTCTGTCACATTACATGAACTTTGGCCAATTATAATATCATTTACATTGTGGTTTTAAAATGTCTTCATGCTTGAAATCGCTATGACAGTTCCAAAACAATCATATACAGTACGAAATGGAAGAGAACCCAATGCTAGGAGTTACTACCCAAATTTATAGTAAAAGCCAACCCCCTTCACCTTTAATATTCCTCCCTCAGTTAGTAAGACTACAAAAGATTAAAACCACTTCCTCTCAGTGCAGCTGCTCTCTTTCAAGCCTGCCCCCTCTCTTCCCTGACAGTGTACTTTCACTTTCAATAAAAGCTGCTGCTTGCTTGGAATCCTGATATTCTTTTCATGATGAACACAAAGAACTTGGAAAAACCTGCACCCAGAGGCTGTTAACAAAGTCCTTTGCTTATTTTCCTATCAGGTTTTTTTTTTCTTTCTTTTTGAGTTTTAAGAGTTCTCTCTATATATTGGATATTAACTCCTTATCAGATACATAATTTGCTAATATTTTATCCAATTCTGTAGGTTGCCTTTTCACTATTTTGAATGTGTCCTTTGATGAGGAAGTGTTTTGCATTCTCACGAAGTTCAGTT
>NW_012144633.1:953350-954927 GCF_000956105.1 Propithecus coquereli | reverse complement strand
TTGGGCAGTCTTGACATTCTAACAATATTACAATATTAACTCTTCCAATCAATGAATTGGGCTATCTTTTCATTTATTTTAAGTCTTCTTTAATTTATTTTAGTAATGCTTTGTACTTTTTACTGTACAATCCTTTTACCTCCTTGGTTAAGTTAATTCCTAAGTATAGTATTATTTTTGATGCTATGGTAAATAAAATTTTCTTAGTTTTCTTTTCAGATAGTTCATTGTTAGTGTAAAGAAATACAACTAATTTTTTGTGTGTTGATTTCGTATCCCGCTAATTTGCTGAATTTCTTCATTCTAACAGGTTGCTTGAGGAATCTTTATGGTGTTCTACATATGAGATCATGTCTTCTGCAAACAGAGATAATTTTGTTTCTTTCTTTCCGGTTGGATGATTTTATTTATTTATTTTTCTTGCCTAACTGCTTGGCTAGGACTTCCAGTAATATGTTGAATAGAAGTGTCTGGGCCATGAAAACATGGAAAGATCAGACCAATGATGTAAGAGGATGATTTTGGATGGCCTTATTTTGCCACATGAATGTATGAACAAGATAAAATATACTGGAAAGATAGGTAATCACTGAAATGCAAAGAAAATACACAGAGTAGAACATTAGAATGGATATTAAACCTAATGTTTTACATGTACTTCCTGAGCTCTAAACATTGTACTAAGATATTTATACAAACTATTTCATTTAATCTTCACTAACCCCATGAGATAGATATAATATTCTTCATTTTACATATGAGGAAATAAAATGCCACATACTATTAAGTGAAGGATCCAAGACCCCAAATCAGGTCTACCTGTAACCAAAGCCCAGTATGTTCAACTCTATAGTGGAAGGTGGGAGATGGAAGACATAATCCCAACTCTACTATCACCATATTGTGTGATTTTTTTCACATAATCTCACCTGTCCGAGCTTCAATTTCTTTATTTGTAAAATATAGGGATTAGATTCAAGGACTTCTAAGTTCTCCATTTAGCTTTGACATCCTAACACTATGATGCTCAAATTGCCCTTTGTTTCCTAACAGATTTAAACATATCAACATGTTATTGGAAAAAATATAGGATGGGCTGTCTTTCTTTTGTTCTATTTTCCCCCATCTCTCTTTTGTTCCATGAAACACAAAAGGATTTGATTTGGATAACAATAACATTCCCAGAGATTCCCTGTAGGTCAAACATTGAAAAAAATAGTTTAACAGTCTTCTAAAAATGTTAAAGAGACATTTTACTTCAAAATACATAAACACACAGGCGATTCCAGTGCTTTAAGAGTGATACCTTGCCAGCGGCATAAAGTGTCAGATAATGGCTCTCCTGGAGCGGGAGTTCACTACTGAAGGGGACATTCTACAGATACACGGGCCAGTAGTCAGTCTCTAGGAGAGATTTTTGAAAAAGTTTATTAAACAGCACAATAAAATAAAAATGTGCTGTTTAGAAAAATGAAGGAGGAGCATTTTATTTTGCTAATATTAAGCAAACCTATGTGAAAACCTGCTGGTGCAGAATATGTGGAAGCAGCGATTCTCTATGGGGGAGAGTGTAGAAG
>NW_012144633.1:950914-953300 GCF_000956105.1 Propithecus coquereli | reverse complement strand
TCACAATGAATGATAAATTATTCTAAGTGCTTTATATGTATCAATTCATTTCATGCTACACTATCCCCTTTCTCTAGATTAGGAAACTGATGCAGAAAGGTAAAGTGACTTGCTAAAGATCAAACAGTTATTAAATTGTAGAACTGGTATTTACATTCAGAGAGTCTGGATTCAGAGTCTAAGCTCTTATAACAAATAGAGAATAGAATTGAGTGCCTGGAATCCTAATAAATGTCATTAATAAATGTTACAGAGCCTCCTTCTTCCTTTCCCATTCCCTACGTCAGGATAGGGACCATGTTTTACTCAACTCTATAGCTTTAGCACACAGCACCATGCCTGGTGCATAGGTAGGAGTGTGCTAGAGTTGGTTTGCACTGGTTTTCAAAAGCCAATTGTGCACCTCTCTTTCCAACACCACATTCAGTGATGTCACATTGGTAGTTTGAAATTAATTATGTGAAACTATTATATCACAGCAATAGGCCAGTGCCAAAATGAGTCCTGAACCTCCTAATTCATCTCCTAAAGTCATTGAATTCCCTTCTTCTTTGTTTAAACTAGTTTGAGTTGGGATTACATCATTTGTAATCCAAAGAGGTCAGCCTAAGGAATCCGTTATGTCAGATACTCTCAGAAAGACTAAGGATGAGGAAATGTGCCATCCAGCACTATTTCACAAAATTACTGCTTTAGAGAGAATTCATGGAAGATTATAAGTATGTGGCCTTAATTATTATGGGAGTAGAGGACATTTGTTCTAAAAGTTCTGCTTTACCTGTTTATTTAAATACTCAGATTTTCTGTCCCATATTCCTAGCACACAATCTGAAGTAAGTGGGGGAGAATTGAGCACATAGGATTTTTTTTTGGTTTTTATTTTTGTTTTTTTCAGAATATTATGGGAATACAAACATTTTGGTTACATATAATGCCTTTGCCTCGCCCAAGCCAGGGCTACAAGTGAAGCACATAGGTTTTTAATGTGAGAATTTAACTACTGGTCACTGTAGGTATGAGATATTTTGTAGATATGAACAGATAATTGCCAAATAGAGGCTGTTGCTACCATTGTTGCTTCTATTATGGCTCTAGCAGCTGGACTAATTTTCTCTTTGCGAAAGAATGTGGCAACAAAATAAAACAAAACAAAGAATTTCCCCTTTCTTTTGCAGATGGCAATGTGGGTGGTCACAAGAACTCATAAGATTTTGCTTAGTTTGTACGACTCCACTTTTATAAGTTCTTTTGTAACAATGATTTATACTTGTATTATATTTTATATTTTTCAAAGTACAAAGTTTTAAAAATATACTATTTCTTTGAGCCTCACAATACCCATAGTAAAGAAAGACAGATACACGGAGGTTAACTGACCTGTTCAACATCACAGACACACAATAGTAAAGATGGAAACATAATTCAGATCTATACTGTCCATCATTGGTCTTTCACTATCATGAGCTGCTGGTAGGTTTCAGAACTTGTTCCTGTGGGTGGTCCACATTGGTCTTTCAGGTGTTCGAGAAACTAATCAAAATGAACAGAAGATTCAAAAAAGAAAACAACAGCATTTTTCTCTTTCACATTTGAATCTACAATAAAATGCATAAAAATTAGCCAGGACTGGAGAAACTGAGAAATGGCAGTTAAAGTACCACAAATGCCTCCCTAAGTTTCTCTAAGGTTATCTAAGGAAAAGAACTACAAGAGTTTATCTTTTTTGCCCATGATGGTATTAAATTATGTTCAACCTAAAGCTGCCTCCTTAAATATTTTAAGTTCATCTTAAAGGTTTCTCCACACATAATGAACTGTAATCCAACTTGATGTGTAAACAGGTTGTAACCTACTCTCGTAACAAGCAGACGAGTCTCAGCCAATCATAGCAGCTGAACTTCAATCGACCACAGGCAGCCAACTGTTCAAACAGGTTCAAATAAGGTAACCACCCAGCCATAACCAACCCAGCTGTTTCTGTACTACATTTCCATTTGCTGTACATTACCTTCCTTTTTCTGTCCATAAATGTTATCCAACCATGTGGCAGCCCTAGAGTCACTCTGAAACTATTCTGGTTCTAGGGGCTGCCCAGTTGGCAAATCGTTCTTTGCTCACTAAACTCTGTTAAATCTAATTTGTCTTAAGTTTTTCTTTCAACAGTGGGAAACAGATAGAAGTAGATGGCCTAGAAAATCCTTAGCCTTGACAAGAAGATTTTAGAAAATTATATCATTTATACCTAAAAAGTCTTAAACCAAATCAGAAAGATAACCAGGATATAGCACATGTGCCCTATTAGGACATTTGTTCCTATAACCAATATTTATTGAACACTGAGTATGTGCTAGGCACCACGTCCAGTGCTGAGAAGAGTTTAAAAATG
>NW_012144633.1:946959-947390 GCF_000956105.1 Propithecus coquereli | reverse complement strand
AATTTAGGATTGTTACATCTTCCTATTTTATTTTAATCCTATTTTCATTATGAAATATCCATCTTCATCTTTCCTAGCAACACCAACTACATTAATCTCCTTTTCCATCTTTTATTGTCAACCAAACTTTGTCCTTCTATTGAAAGTATTGTTAAATACTTAAACCCAATCTGACAACCTTTAACTTTTAATTGGGATGTTTGGTTTACTTACACTTATTATAATTAATGATATAGTTGGATTTAAATACACTTTTTATTTTTTTACTATTCATTCACCTGTTCTTTTTTCTTTATACTTCCTATACCTGCCTGTTTTTGGATTAACCAAAAATTGTTTATTCCAATTTATCTATTAGTTTATTAATTATACAGTTCTGAATTATTCTTTTAGTGGTTCCCAAGAGATTACAATATGCTTCTCATATATCT
>NW_012144633.1:946303-946909 GCF_000956105.1 Propithecus coquereli | reverse complement strand
AATAAATAAATAAATAAAATAAAACTTTACTGACATAGGTATGTATATAATATACATATATATTTATGTATCATATGTATATGCATATGTATATGTAGTATTGCTTTTTGTTGTAAATTTTACATAAATGGTATCAAGGTGGTACATATCTATTTGCAACTTGACTTTTTGCACTTAACATTATTTTTTTTTCCATATTTGTCTTGGTTAACACATATTATGCTGACACATTTATTTCAATTATTTAAATAACTGTTAGGTGTTTCAGAACATGGCTATATCTAGAGAAAATATATAACTTACTATCCAAAGCAGACCACTTTGAAAATTAAAATAGGCTCAATTAATAATTACATTAATATAATAGCATAAACAAAACTGTCCCAGCAAATCAGGATGTCGAGTTATCATGAATATGCTATAATTTATATATATCCCTACTGACTGACATTTAAATTGTTTACAAGCAATGATGCAGTATCCTTAAGCAGGCTTCCTGGAGCATTAGTGAAAGAGCTTCCTCCAACATTCTAGTAAAAGTTCTGAGCTGTAGATACATATATTTTCAGTTTACTACATATTATCTTATTGCTTGAAAATTTATAT
>NW_012144633.1:944917-946253 GCF_000956105.1 Propithecus coquereli | reverse complement strand
GACATTTCTTTTCTAAGAGATTTCATATGTATCAAAAAAAGGATGAGAAAAGTCCAACTTATGTTCAGATCTGATATTGAAACTGGAAGATTTGACTAGTAAAGGACAGAAAGATAGATTAGGCAGCTCAAGGGAATATGTAGCCAAGACTATCTTAAAGATAGACAGTCCATATGGCAGAAACTGAATAAATTCCTATCATTATAAAGTCACAGGATGAAACAGTTGAAAGGGACTTAAAAATAACTACATCCAGTCCTCTGATTTTACCAAGGAGGAAATTGAGGCCCAGAGAGGTTGTCTTCCTCAAGGTCACATAACTAGTAAAGTGTCACAGTCTTGATTAAAGTCTTGTGGCTCTGGACTAGCCTTCCTTGAAAGAAAGAAGTAATAAAAGGACATCTTAAGTTTGCCTAGGATTAGGTGCTGAAGTGTTTCCTCCTCTGTGACTTTAGCTATACCCAGGCAGATTTTATGGTTTGGCATCCATCCTTGTAATCTTCCTAAACACTTTCCCATTTATCTTATACACAGACATAACATTTCTGCATTCATGAATTTTGCATTTCAAAGACCATTACTAAGCTTCTTCTACCACCTGGAGAGGCAGCAGAATTTTGGTTAAAAGCCTAGATTTCAAGCCTTGTGCCACCTTTTCCTAGTTGCTTGATCTTGGATATACTAATTGACCTCTCTAAGCTTCAGTTTTCCTGTCTGTAAGAGGGAAGAATTATAGATTTTGCCTTACTTTGTTGTTATGAGGATTAAAAGAGAAAATAAAACTAAAGTGACAGTCAAATAGTAAGTAAACTGTAGCTATTTTAGGTACAGATTCTTTTTGACAGATACTTTTCAGAATTGGCCTTTCTCTTACTCTCTCATTATTACTAAAGCAAATTATTATTTGCTTCAGCCACTTCCATTTCCCAGTTTTTAAATATTCTCTTTTAAAAAAATGCATTAAAACTAAGGTGTACGTTGCTTTGCTGGGTATGCACACATAAGACAGAAGAGATGAGTCACAGCAAACTGGATGCACCACATACTGCAATCCTGAGCCATTTCTTCTGTGTTATGGAGGTACTGCCTGAGGTTAGAACTTTATAGCTGTACTGAGTGTTTAATGCAGATCAAATATGCACTATATTTGTGGTCTCCAACCCCTGGGCCGTGGACCAGTACCAGTCCATGGCCTGTTGGGAATCAGGCCACACAGCAGAAGGCGAGTGAAGCTTCATCTGTACTTACAGCCGCTCCCCATCACTTGCATTACTCTCTGAGTTCCTCCTCCTGTCAGATCAGTGGTGGCATTAGATTCTGCATTATGGTGAGTTGT
>NW_012144633.1:942750-943657 GCF_000956105.1 Propithecus coquereli | reverse complement strand
AGAATTTATAAGAAACTCAAACACATCAGCAAGAAAAAAATAAATTTTTTTCTTTTGCCCATTAAAAAGTGGGCAAAAGAAATGAACAGACATTTTTCAAAAGAAGATATACAAATGGCCAGAAAACACATTTAAAAATGTTCAACATCACTAATCATCAGGGAAGTGCAAATTAAAACCACAGTGAGATACCACCTTACCCCTGTCAGAATGGCCATTATTAAAAAGTCAAAAACCAATAGATATTGGCACAGATGCAGTGAACAGGGAACTCTTTTACGCTGTTGGTAAGAATGTAAATTAGTGCAGCCTCTTTGGAAAACAGTATGGAGATTCCTCAAAGAACTGAAAGTAGATCTACCATTTGATCCAGCAATCCCACTGCTGGGTATCTACCCAAAGGAAAACGTCATTATGTCAAAAAGACACCTGCACTCGTATGTTTATCACGGCACAATTCACAATTGCAAAGATATGGAATCAACCAAGGTGCCCATCAACTGATGAGTGAATAAAGAAAATGTAATAGGACATAAACACACACACATCATGTAATACTACTAAGCCATAAAAAAGAATGAAATAATGTCTCTTGCAGCAACTTGGATGGAACCGGAAGCCATTATCCTAAATGCAGTGACTCTAGAATGGAAAAAGAAATACCATGTTCTCACATATAAGTGGCAACTAAGCTATGAGAATGCATGGTCATACAGAGTGTCATAATGGACACTGGAGTTTAAGAAAGGGGAGTTTGGGGAGGGGAGAGAGAGATGAAACATTACCTGTTGGATACAATATACACTATTTGGGTGATGGGTACACTAAAAGCTCAGACTTCACCGCTAAACAATTCATCCACGTAAGAAAAAATACATTTGTACCTCCTAAATCTATTGAAATAAAT
>NW_012144633.1:940644-940979 GCF_000956105.1 Propithecus coquereli | reverse complement strand
TTTGCTAAAATCATGTTTAGGATTTTTGCATCTATGTTTAGGAGTGATATTGGCCTTTAATATTCCTCTCTTGTAAAATCCTTGTCACATTTTGGTACCAAGGATATGCTTGACAGCAAAATATAAGTTATAAAATAGAATAAATTGATAAATATTCCCTCCTATTTCCTGAAAAAGTATATGTAAGATTCATATTCTTTCACAAATATTTGGAATAATTCAATAGTTAATTCCTGGTATGAATCAGTAATTATTTCTTTTTCTCGATGAGTCTTTCTGGAGGTTTAACAATTTTTAAAATGTTAAAATTTTAGCTTTGTGGGTTTTTATAGTAT
>NW_012144633.1:937706-938970 GCF_000956105.1 Propithecus coquereli | reverse complement strand
AAGAAAAACTCAGGACCAGATGGATTCACAGCTGAATTCTACCAGACATTCAAATAACTGGTGTTAATCCTACTGAAACTGTTCCAAAGACCAATAAGGAGGGAATCCTCCCTAACCCATTTTACAAAGCTAGTATCACCTTGATACTAAAGCCAGGAAAGGATTCAAAAACAACAATAAAAACCACAGACCACTATGTCTGATTAACATAGACACAAAAATCGTCAATAAAATACTAGCAAATCAAATTAAACAGTACATTAAAAGGATAATTTACCATGATCAAGTGGGTTTCATCCCAGTGATGCAAAGATCGTTCAACATATGCAAGTTAATAAATGTGATTCACCACATAAACAGAATTAAAAACAAAAACCGTATGATGATCTCAATGGATGCAGAAAAAGCATTTAATAAAATCCAGGATCCCTTCATAATAAAAAGTCCTCAAAAAACTTGGCATAGAAGGAATATACCTCAAAATAATAAAACTATGCATGACAACCCCACAGCCAACATCATACCGAATGGAGAAAAGTTGAAAGCATTCCCTGTAAGAATTGGAACAAGACAAGGATGGCCACTCTTACCACTCCTATTCAACATTGTACTGGAAGTTCTAGCCAGAGCAATAAGGGAAAAGAAAGAAATAAGGAAATCCAAATTGGGAAAAGGAAGTCAAATTATCTCTGCTGATGATGTCATGTTATACCTAGAAAACCCTGAGGACTACTCTAAAAGATTCCTAGATTTGATAAATGAATTCAGAAAAGTATCAGGTTATAAAATCAATGAACAAAAATCAAGAGCATTTCTATACACCAAAAACAACCAAGTTGGGAACAAAATCAAGAATTCAATCCCATTTACAATAGCTGCAAAAAAAAACGTACCTAGGAATAAATTTAACCAAGGAGGTGAAAGACTTGTAGGAAAACTACAAATCACAAATCAGGCAAAGAAATTGTAAATGACAGAAATGAATGGAAAAACATCCCATGCTCATGGATAAGAAGAATCAATATTGTTAAAATGATCATACTTCCCAAAGCAATCTACAGATTCAATACAATTCTTATCCAAGTAACAATATAATTTTTTACAGAATTAGAAAAAAAATTCTAAAATTCATATGAAACCAAAAAAGAATCAGAATAGCCAACTGGAGGTATCACATTATCTGACTTCAAATTATGCTACAAGGCTATAGTAACCATAACAGCATGGTACAGGCTTAAAAGTAGACACATAGGTCGATGGAACA
>NW_012144633.1:936295-937656 GCF_000956105.1 Propithecus coquereli | reverse complement strand
CAAGGCCCTGGAGTGTAGTTTCATCAAAATGTTTGAGAAGGAAGATTCTTTCTAATATATAAAGAGCAGCCAGCAAAGGCAGGTAGTTGGCAAGGGGGACGATTTTGTCATTTTGTAATATTCTAAGCGCCATGTGGTTAGAGAAGGTTCAGATTAGAATACAGACTAGGAAGTGGTAGAAAAGGATGGCTCTGGAAGACGTTTGACATAAAGAACTGGAAGGACTTAGAGACTTGCTAAATATGGGAGTGTTAGAGGAAACCTGGAATACTCCAAAGTGGTGTGCCAGGGGAGTAGAATGCTGGCATGCCGTCGACAGGACAGAAAACTGGGAAGGAGAGAGGGTTCTGTCTACTAGGCTGCAGTATGAGTTTCCTTGCCACCTCTTTATTAACACAGGTTTTATGACACAGGTGTAATAATTAATCCAAATGGCTAGCAGATGTGGCTATCCATCTTTGAGCATAGTGGCCCCCAAACAGTCTTCCAATCAGCAAATTCTCAAGGAAGGCCAAAGAAAATTAAAGAAAATAAATTCTGTTGAGATATTTATGGAGGCCACCTGGATGGAAATGTGACAGCTAAGAACGTGCCTGGATGCCAGGCAACTAAAGAAAGGTCACAGCCCCTGGAGCAATAGGGCTTGGGAAACCAACAGAAATGGAGGGGGAGAAGTGTTCACATTCTATCTACAAAAAAATTAAAAATGGAATTTTACTTTGCAGAGAAAAACATGCCTAAGTCTTTGTATTCTCTGGAGAAACCCGCCATTGTCTCTTAACAAAGTCTTACAATTTCCTTTAACGCACTCTTCATTCTGACTGTATCAATCAATCATTGAGGACTCTGTTTATGTATCAGTCATTTCCTCTTCATTTCTACTACCACTTTTTGATTCATATTCTTAAATCACCACCCCAATGTACGTAATCTCTAATTTTTATACTTTCATTCTCTTCCCTCTCTTCCCACAGCAACCACTCTAAATTGCTATTTTGATCCTATTGTTTACCTGTTTAAAAACTTTTAGCACTTCCCCATTGCCCACTCAATAAAATAAAACATTGAGTTTAGTCTGGGGTATACTAGGGAAAAATGATAAACCAATTTCAGCTTCAATGATACTCAGAATTTTGGTCTTCTTCCCAAATATACCTGCTGCCATATACTTTTCAAAGCCCTGAAATTGTTGTTTTACACATTCTTCCTAGGCTTTATAAGGGTATTCAGTAGTAGAAATAGGGTGAAACATGCTTACTCCATCTTTTCCTGAACTAGACACTATGTCAATTCCTCATAGCTCTTCTCATTGTCTTATTCATTCCGTTTATTTTCTTTGACTTCTTTATTTTCTGTCATTT
>NW_012144633.1:935020-936245 GCF_000956105.1 Propithecus coquereli | reverse complement strand
ATTTCTTTGTTGAAAGTCTATATTTTTTCAACTTTTTTGTCCATCTTTTCTTTTTCTTTTTTTTCCAAATATTTATATTATTTTAATGTCCCTTGCTAACTCCAATATCTGGATCATAAGCAGATCTATTTCCACTGTCTTTGTTTTCTCTCAATTATTGTTCACATTTTTATGCCTCTTCATATGACTTGCCATTTTTTATTGTATGCCTGACCTTATGTGTGAAAGATTACAGAAACTGTAGATTGCAGATGGTGATACTTTTTCTCCAGAGAAAATTTGCTCGTATGTTTGTTAGATAAAGTGAGAGTATAATGACTTCAATTCTGTTATTAATTTGTAGTTTTAGTAAGATCAGTCTATCTCTGCTTTGTTTCTGTTCCTCATTAATGATTCTCTGAAGCTTTTGATTGACAGCCTAGCAGGTCTTGAAACATTATGTAAGATTTAGTCTTGCCCTAAAAAAGTTTTGGAACTTACCTTTTTAACCTCCTGCCCCATGTGGCTTCAAAATACAGCAATTATTTTGAGTTTCCCACTCTAATGGGATTTCATATCCTAAGTCTTCCAAGATGACAGAGATTTCACTCTGATTTTTAAAAATTTGCAGCTCAGATTGCCTAGCCTCCTCTGCTTCCCTAAAACTCAATCAATGGACTCTTGAGAAAACTGGCCATGTATGCCAATCCTTTAAATTTCTATCTAAAGCTCCACTGCTTTCTTCTTCCCTCAGTAGAGTTTCTCTGCCTAGGCTAAGCCACATTTTCCATCCTCACTTGGAAATGGCATATGCCCTTAAAGAAGAAAATGGAAGGTGATTGTAGCTCACTTACAAATTGCTCTTTGGGATTTTATTTCAACACTTTGTGTTGCTTTCATGTCTTTTTGATTTTTTAAAAACTGATTTTTATAAGTAATCTTTTCTCGTTCTTGCAGTGAGAGTATTGATCTGATAGTATAAACTACGTTCTTCACACAAGCAGAAGCCTATTTAGTTGTATTTTTAACATCATATTTCATGTACTTTTTTCTATGATTATACTTTTTATTTGCTCCTCTTCATTTGTATCCTTTCCTATCTTCATTAATTTGATCTGCTGGCTTGGAATACATAGATATAATTTAGTTCAGTCTTTAATGATTAGCTTTAAATTTTAACATCTACCCATGAATTAAGGAAATATAAGGTTAATCTTTCATATGTATTTTATTAATTTTAACATTA
>NW_012144633.1:928250-929752 GCF_000956105.1 Propithecus coquereli | reverse complement strand
AACAGTTTATATACATATAGAAGATTACCAAAAAATTCACATTTCTTGTCTCATTTGATTATTACAACAAACCCCAAAGTGAGAGATCAATTATTATTATTATTATTACACTTATTTCACTGAACACAAGCTGCTACTAAGAAATTAATACAGTTGCCCAAGGTTATACAGTGGTAAGAGATATAGCCAGGGCTTGAACCAATTCTTGTGATCCCCAGTGACAATGTCTTATCTATTATCACATACTGTGTTCTCTAAATCCCTATGAAGAGTTCTATTTACTTGCTCAACACCACCAGGTAAACTGATAAAGAGGAACAACATATTACTTTTGGGCAAGGTGAGATAGTTCAGAATACTGTTTTGGTAGTTCCATTCCCAAGTCTGTTCTTAGTTCATCAGTCCAAAGCCAGAATGATGGCACAGATACAAAACAACTATTCAACTTAATGTTTTAAAAATTTAGTAAAATTCAGACCAAGCGATTGGAAAATTATATTTTTCAGTTGCCAAACATCTTCCCAAGACTGAACATCTGGATGAATATTCTATCATCCAGATGTTTTCAAATGGCTAGACATTTGGCAAGATGATTCCCGAATACATAATTGACTGAATGCTTTGTAAACATCCAGATGTTTCATATTTCAAATGTAGTCTTAAAATAATTATGGTTGTGTTATCTTCTTCCTTTACTCCACCTGTAATATTTGGCAACTCTCATAAGATGCTTAAATATGGTGAGATTCATTGAGAACCTTCATACTCTTAGATATGAAAAATATTAATTTTCCATCTGGATATTCTTATGGCCAAAATAGTATATTACTCACCATCATGAGAAGGGTTATGAACAATCGCAAAAATTTAATTTGCAATTAATTAATACTGGCCCACGCACCAGAACATGGGGCTAATTTTTTTTTTCTAAATTTCTCCTGTTTCAAGTAGTACCCATTTTTTGCCTTGCAAATAATAAATAATTCTATTTATCCTCTAGAAGTTAGACCTCATCTGCTAACCTTTAGTAATATTAGAGCACCACAGAAAAAGCAGAAGAGGTAAACAATACATCAAATCATAATCTCCATTGGCTTCTGCCTAATTCTCTTATTAAATCCCTTTAGACAGTTTCTTTGCCTCTGACCTCGGTTAATTAATTAATTAATTCTTTCATTGAGGATTGAGTACCAAAAAATGAAACATGTAAAAGATGTTTTAGTAGTCAAAAAGGAGCATAATATCATAATGTTTTGGAATTTATGATCCCCTAAACTTCTTTTTTTATTATTTTATTTCAGCATATTATGGGGGTACAGATATTTAGTTTATGTATGTTGCCCTGCCCTCCTCTGCCCTCCCAAGTCTGAGTTTCAAATGTGTCCATCCCTCAGATGGTGCGCATCTCACTCTTTGTGTATGCATATACCCGCCCCCTCCTTCCCCTTTCCCCCTCCCCCCTGCCCAACATCCTATACATGTTATTCTTATATGTGCACTTA
>NW_012144633.1:926585-928200 GCF_000956105.1 Propithecus coquereli | reverse complement strand
AAAAAGGTCAGCCAAGTCAAATGGGACTTTCTTGTTTCTTTGCTAAAATTGAAGCTTATTTTGTATTTTTTTTTTTTTCGAGACAAGGTCTTGCTCTGTTGCTCTGGCTGGAGTGCAGTGGTGTCATTGTAGCTCACTATAGCCTTGAATTCATGGGCTCAAGCAAGCCTCCTGCCTCAGACTCCTGAGTAGCTGGGACTATAGGTGTGTGCCACTGTGCCTGGCTAATTTTTCTACTCTTTGTAGATACCGGGTCTTGCTCTTGCTCAGACTGGGCTTGAACTCCTGACCTCAAGCAATCCTCCTGCCTCAGCCTCCCAAAGTGCCAGAACTACAGGTATGAGCCACCACGCCTGGCCTGTAGCTCATTTTGAATTCAATTTCATTGGTTTAAATAACCTCTGTACTTTAAAATAATTTTCTCAGAGAAAGAGAAGTTTAATTTATAATGGTATCCAATGTGCTTTGGAGTGTTTAAAAATGATGGACCTTTTAGATGCAAAGAGTGCATTAGTTTTCTATTGATGCATAACATATTGCCACAAATTTGGTAGCTTAAAAAAACACTCGTTTCTTTTCTCACAGTTCTGTAGATCAGAGGTCAGAGCGTGGTGTTACCGGGTCCTCTGCTCAGGGTCTACAAGTCTAAAATCAAGGTATCAGCCAGTCCATGGTCCTCATCTAAGCTCACAGGTCTCTGCTTTCTTCATGGCTCTTATCTGGGACACCTCCCAGCTCCTAGGAGCTGCCTTCTGTCCTTTGTCCGTGTGGCCCTCTCTACAACATAATAATTTAGTTCTTCATGGCCAGCAAGAGAGTGTCTCCCTTTGAATCACCTCATTCAGGAAAGCCCCAGTCTTTTTCAGGGGACTGATTTAGTCAGCCCCACCAAGGATAATTTCCCTTTTGATTAACTCAAGGTCAACTGATTTGGGGCCTTAATTAAATCTGAGAATCCTTTCACCTTTGTTGAATAACATAACGTACCCATAAGAATGAACCACATCATATCCAGTCACACTCACAGTCAAGGTGAGGGGGTTATACATGGCATGTACTCTAGGGGACAGAGACCACGGGAATCACAAATGGACTACATGGTGGACTTAGAGATACAAAGGACCTGAATGACAAACAGTCTACCAAAACAAGCTTATAGATTCAAAGTGGATATACATTTTTGGAGGGCTGGAAACTAACAAAGCTGAAAACTTACTAGTATTCTACTAGTAAAAGTATTCCTATTTAGAGGATGTTTAGATTGATGTCATTATACTGGACTGACACCACAAATCAGTGTAATGTGGAATTAATCAGAGCAGAGCTGCGAGTCAAAGCAAATTCTACACTTGAGTGTATTCAACATTATCACCACATAACAGAAATGAAGACTTTCCTAAAGGCTGAAGGCAATTCAAAGAAATATTACAAGAAAAGAAAACATAAAGAGTAAATAATATAGTAAACTATGACATTAAAAAAGTAATCACTAACCCCAGGGAAAATAAAAAGTGGTACAAAATAAATAAAACCATTGCTCTCTTCTTAGTTTAGTGTACATGTGAATAATATTTTAATAGTCATAATAACAAACAATGACCTATACTGAGAACAA
>NW_012144633.1:925411-926535 GCF_000956105.1 Propithecus coquereli | reverse complement strand
GGAGTTTCTAGTCATTCAGGAAGTGTATAAGAATCAAAGGAGGAGCAGGAATTATTTTGAAGGATAATAATTGGTTTGTCTGAAGCAGCGGGCTCTTGTCGCAGAGGTACTGGTAGTATACAATGAAACTAAAGATAAATTGAATCTAACTTAGGTAGAGACTTTATTAACAAGCAAAGAAGTTTTTATACAACAAAACAAATCTTAACAAATTTTAAAGAAGCAAAATCATATCCAGTACCTTCTCATACTACAGTGGAATAAAGCTAGAAATCAATACAAAGAAGAACTTCAGAAACTATACAAATATATGGAAATTAAACAACATGCTCCTGAATAATTACTGAGTCAATAAAGAAATAAAGACAGAAATTTTTTAAATGAATGAAAATGAACACAACATACCGAAACCTCTGGGATACAGTAAAAGCAGTGCTAAGAGGTATTTTATAGCATTATATGCTTACATCAAAAAAGTAGAAAAATCACAAGTTAACAACCTGACATTGCACCTCAAAGAACTAGAAAAACAAGAGCAAACCAAATCCAAGGTTAGCAGAAGAAAAGAAATAACTAAGATCAGAGTAGAATTAAATGAAATACAGACCCCTCCACCAAAAAAAAAGAAAAAAAACCCACAAGGGATCAAAAAAACAAAAAAAATTTGTTCTGTGAAAAGATAAACAAAACTGATGAGCCACTATCTGGACTACCCAAGAAAAGATGAAGGAAGATCCAAATAAACACAATCAGAAGTGAAAACGGAAATGTTACAATTGATGCCACAGAAATACAAAAGATCATCAAAGACAATTATGAACAAGTATAAGCTTCCAAACTAGAACACCTAGAGGAAATGGATGAATTCCTGAAAACATATGATCTCCTGAATAGACCAATAATGAGTAGCAAGATTGAATTAGTGATTTTCAAAAATCTCCCTACAGAAGAAAAACTCAGGACCAGATGGATTCACAGCTGAATTCTACCAGACATTCAAATAACTGGTGTTAATCCTACTGAAACTGTTCCAAAGACCAATAAGGAGGGAATCCTCCCTAACCCATTTTACAAAGCTAGTATCACCTTGATACTAAAGCCAGGAAAGGATTCAAAAACAACAA
>NW_012144633.1:922145-924006 GCF_000956105.1 Propithecus coquereli | reverse complement strand
AAGCTAGGAAAAACTCTTTTGAACATTGGCTTAGGCAAAGAATTTACAACTAAGATCCCAGAAGCAAATGCAACAAAAACAAAAATAGACAAACGGGACTTAATTATACTAAAAAGTTTCTGAACAACAAAAGAAATAATCAAAAGAGTAAACAGACAACATTACAAAATGGGAGAAAATATTGGCAAACTATGTGTTCAACAAAGGACTAATATCAGAATCTACAAGTAACTCAAACAACTCAGCTAGAAAAAACAAATGGCCCCATTTAAAAGTGGGCAAATGACATGAATAGTTATTTTTCAAAAGAAGATACACAAATGGCCAAAAAACACACAAAAAAATTCTCAACCTCACTAATTGTCAGAGAAATGCAAATTGGAACCATGATGAGATACTGTCTTACTCCAATTAGAATGGCCATTATCAAAAAGTCAAAAAACAACAGATGTTGGTGAGGATGCAGTGAAAAGAGAACACTTATATACTACTGGTGGGAATATACATTAGTACAAACTCTACAGAGATCAGTGTGGTGTGAAGATTTCTCAAAGAACTAAAAGTAGATCTGCCATTCATTAGATATAGTGATCCCACTACTGGGTATCTACTCAGAGGAAAAGAAATCATTATATCAAAAAGACAACTGCTCTCATATGTTTATTGTGACACAGTACACAATTGCAAAAATATGGAATCAAGCTAAGTGCCCATAAACTAATGAGTGGGTAAAAGTGGATAAAGAAAATGTGGAATATATATATATGGTTACCAAGTATGAAATGTCCAATTTCCTTAAGTACTACATTTGACCATTGATATCTCTGACATTTCATTTTGATACTTCTTGTTTTATTTTTATTGTAAAGGGACATCCTTATTCTTTCAACTGCATGGTTTGGCTTGTGATTATCTTTCAAATTTTTTTCGCAGCAATTTTTGTGAAACCATAGATAAGTAAAAAATCTGTGTTATTTTTAAATATGAGTTCCATCCTGGAATCAATGCTGCACAGATAGCTTGAAATGTCAATGAAGTGTTTGGGAATGATGTGGCTAATGAATGCACAGTACATCAATGGTTTGAGAAGTTCTATTCTGGTGATTTTAATCTTGAAAATGAGCCATGTGGACGACCTGCGACCAAGGTGGATAATGATGTGCCGAAAGCTATAGTGGAAGCGAATCCATGTCAACCTATGCATGAATTAACAGCAAAGATTGACGTTACTATTCCAACAATATTGGACCATATGAAACAAATTGGCAAGGTAAAGAAGCTGGATAGATGGGTACCACATGAATTAAAGGAGGATCAGAAGAGAAATTATCTCAAAGCTTGCCTTTCTTTGTTGTCATGACATAAAGGGAAACTATTTCTACACCATATTGTTATGTGTGATGAAAATAGATTCTTTTTGACAATCCTAAAAATTTGACACAATGGTTGGATAAAGGTGAAGCCAAAACACACTCCAAAACAAAATATTCATCAAGAAAAGCTAATGGTGTCTGTTTGGTGGTCCAGCGCTGGTATTATCCACTACAGTTTCATGAAACCTGGACAGTCTATTACAGCAGATGTCTACTGAAACCAATTGGATGAAATGATGAGGATGCTTGTGATTAATCAGCCAAGATTGGTCAATAGAGACAGGTCAATCCTTTTGCAAGACAATGCTTGACCACATGTCGCACAAACAAGGTGGCTCAAACTACAGAGGCTAAACTTGGAAACTGTCTGTCATCCATCGTATTCACTAGACCTTGAACCAACTGACCATCACTTCTTCCAGGCTTCGGACCACTTATTGCAAGGAAAAATATTCCATTCTCAACAAGTTGTGGAAAACACCTTTCAC
>NW_012144633.1:909768-913810 GCF_000956105.1 Propithecus coquereli | reverse complement strand
TTTCAGTTGAGAAGTCTGGAGTTATTCTGATCGGCTTTCCTTTGTATGTTACCTGTTTATTTCACCTTACAGCTCATAGAAGGGCCTCTTTAGTGGCTATTTTGGTCAATCTGATGACTGCGTGATGTGGTGTCTTCCTATTTGCATTGAATCTCCCTGGGGTCCGCGGAGCTTCTTGTACCTGTATATCTAGATTTTTAGCAAGGCCTTGGAAATTTTCCCCTATTAATTCTTTGAATAGCTTATCCAGCACTTGAGTGTTTTCTTCTTCACCTTCTGGAATCCCTATCACACTCAGGTTCAGTTTTTTCACATAATCCCACATTTCTTGTAGGCTTATTTCTTTTCTCTTAATTTTCTGCTCGATCTCTGTCACTGACTTATTTAATTGGAAGGAATTGCCTTCAATCTCTGAGATTCTTTCTTCTGTTTGATCTACCCTGTTCTTGAGGCTTTCCACTGTGTTTTGTAGTTCTCTGAATAAGTCCTTCATTTCTAGGAGATCGGTTTGATTTTTCTTTAATATTTCAATTTCTTTAGTGAATTTTTCTTCCCAGTCCTGGATTTTTTTTGTGGTTTCTTTGTGTTGGTCATTCATTTTTTCTTGCATATCATTGAGTTTTCTTACAATCCATGTTTGAAATTCTTCTTCTGTCATATTAGTGTTCTGAGTTTGATTAATGTCAATTGCTAGAGAGCTGTTGTTCCTCTTTGGGGGTGTACTTTCCATTTGATTATTCATACTTCCATAGTTCTTTTGCTGGTTCCTTCCCATCTGGATCAGTTGTTCCTTCTTGCCTTTAGATTTTTGTTTGGATAATGACATGCCCTGTTTAGTCTCTGAGTCAGTAGGTGGTGTTTGTGAGTGAGATTCGACCACACTCTTTATGATGAGTCAGTAGATGCAGTAAAAGGGTGTGCAGAATGACCTCCCTGTCAGTAGGTGGCACTTGCTGGGAGGAGTGAGCTGTCGTGCTGTTTTTGGGTCCTGTAACCAGCTCTTGTTCCTCTGGAGAGGCTCTCATGTGCCTCGGGTGGTGGGTGTGGCCCTGGGACTTCCAGGTGTGTCCTTATTCTCCACCTCAGTGGGGGCAGGTCCAGGACTGAGTCTGGGCAGGGCTGAGTTGGGTAAGCCTGCCCCCAAGTTCCACAGATGCTGTTAGCAGGGGTCAAAGGTCTGTTCTTTGCTTCTGTGTAAATCTGCCATGAGGGGCTGAAATGGGTCCACTCAGCTGAAAAGTCTGGGCTTGGGGGATGGGGCTGTCCAAGACCTGCACTCTGGAGCAGGTCTCGCTCCCCTCCACCTTCCCCCACTCTGTGGCCTCTCCCAGGCCTCTGCCAGCAGGCAGGACCTCAGGCCAATGGATCTCCCCTGGCTGTGAGGTGGGCTGGGAGGTTCCCTGCCCAGGATCGCAGCCTGAGCTGGGTGCACAGCCCTCTTTTGGGAGGAGGGTTGCCACTCAGGCATGCTGATCTGCCCCTGAAGGCACACACGTCTTAGTAGGCTCTTTCACAGATCTCCCTTCTGTGCCCTGCAGCAGTGCGATTATGACCTGTGTATATGGGGTCTGGCCTGCAGGCCTGTCCCCTGGGCCATGGAGGTCAATCCCTGACCCTGCCAGGGAGAGAGGTGCTAGTCTCGAATCACCTACAAGGTTCCCAAGCTGGATCAATTTCACTCCACCTTGGGATATGCCCCGCTCTCCTGGAATCCCCAGGCAAGCAGCGCCTGGGAGGGCTGGCGGGTAGGGAGTTCGCAATCTGAGTACCCCTCAGGCTGCTTTAGGGCCCCAAAAGGAAAGGTCCCATTTCTTGGAGATGCCTCCGTATGATGGCTAAATTGTCTCTCTGGGCACTCATGGGTATGGAAGGGGAAGGAGAGAATGGAACAGTATGGCATCTGTCAATAGGCTTAGGTCTGTGCATGGAGAGGTGCCCCAAGGGAGCTACCCTGAGGAAGCTGGGAGCCTGGTGCCCTGTCCCCAAGAGGACACTGTTCACTGGCAGCAGCCATCTCTGGGCTGGTGTTGGCAGGTCTCTCCAAACTCTCAGGAGCCCACCAACAGATGCAAGGGAGGGGAAAGTTATCTGCTCCACCTACCCTTGTTGCTGGACTCCAGGCCTCTCGGGGACCTTTATCCTTCCAGTTCTCCTCCGCAACGTCTTCCCATGGAGGCTCCTGTAGTTTTAGGCACTCTTCCTTCCAATCCTCACCCGATCTATGTTTTTCTGCTAGTTAATTTTTTTCACTTTCTTCTAAAATCTGTCTATTTGCAGAAACACTCTGACGGTGGCTTTTCTTTTCTGCCATCTTGGCTCCTCCCCCCTAAACTTCTTAATTCAATATTATTTCAATTATAGTACATTAAGTTTGATAGTGTAATGTCCATTTTATCAATGAAGCCCCTGTAGCTCAGAAAGGTTAAGTAACCTGTCAAAGAGATGGGTCTGCAATCCAGACCTTACTCTAATCCAACATTCTTGTTCAGTAAGTCAAGTTTTCAAATATTGTGCTGGGTAAAAAGCATGGGTCTTAATGTGTTAATTAGGTGTCTTGTGAAAAGGATGTTTCTTGGTAAAATACTTTTTAGAAATGAGTTTAACTCTGCTTCACAACATTTATAAACTTATTTGGCTATGAAAAACTTATGCCAAACACTTATTAAGTGGCTCTAGTCCTAGCGTCCTATAGAACAGTTAGGGAAATGGTACACTGGCTACTACAGACTTGTTCTCAAATAGGATTTTATAGTCATCACCACCAGCAAATCGTACTTCATTTTCTTGGAGAAATGGTTTTCTAACTGCCTTGCCATCAGCTAAGGTCACTACTCCCATATTATTTACTTGGTGTGCCTCTTTAATCTATTAAATAGTATTTTCTTATTCTTCTTTCTTATTATCTTCCTAAGTTTTATTTCACTAAGGCTTCCTCCTTCATTCTATGTTCCCACTGCTGCCAATTTTTGATTTCCATTAACATACTTTATTTTTTCTGAAATATTGTTTCCCTTCTTTTCTAGCACCTTGCTACTCAAAAGTGTGGGCTGACCATCCTCTGAAGTGAGGTATCACAAGAATGGAAGAATAGGCACGATATACTTGCGATCAAATTGGCACTAACTTATCAACACTAAGATGTTCACATAGTAGTAATATTCTTTGGGGGTAGGGGGGTTGGGGGTGGGTAAACTCACAACTAATGGATGCGGTGAGCATTGTAGGGGTGGGAGGGCACGTCTCAAATCATGGCTGTGATGTAACAAAATCATAACATGTAACCAAAATGTTTGTACCCCCATAATTTCCTGAAATAAAAAAAAAGTGTGGGCTGAGAACGAGTAGCATTGGCACCACCTGGGAGGTTGTTAGATATCCAAAATCTGAGTCTGTCCCCAAGACTTACTGAATCAGAATATACTTTTTGACAGAATTCCCAGGTAATTCCAAGTGCATGAAAATTTGAAAAACTCTGCCCTATCACAGTATTGAACCCCTCCTGTGGCTGTTTAACAAGTATATCTTCAAAGCAGTGAAAAGATTAGTTATGAAGAATGTGTCCCATGCTGAGGATTGAATTGTATATAGTTTATGAAACATGTACATTTACGCACATATATATATAGTCCAAATGTTACCCTATTGTTACACATCTTCCAAAGGTTCCCCATAGTAGCCACAATAAAATCTAAGGTTCGTGGCATAAAAGATCTTTATAATCTGGTCCTGCTTAGCCCAACAGCCTCATTGGCACCATTATCCCCCCAAATCCCACTGTTACTTATGTTCCAGCCATTCTGAACTACTGGGATTTGTTCAACAGTCTGTGTTTTTTCTCTTGTCTCTGGTACTTTCTCTTTTTGGCCTTCTCTGCCCGATATGGTTCCCTATCCATCTTCATTTGTCCTGTGCCTACTTGCCTCTTAGGTTCCATCTTTGATGATGATGCCTCTGGGAATCATTTCCTGGCCCTCTAAGGACCACCCCCTAAGCACCCTATCGATTCATTTATTTCCTTAATAAATACTGATTAAGTGTACAT
>NW_012144633.1:905773-908288 GCF_000956105.1 Propithecus coquereli | reverse complement strand
TGGATAGAGCCTAAGAAACTGAAATTTTACCAATAACACTTCCTCTCCATGATAATTCTATTCCAGGTGATCTGCACACCAAAGTTTGAGAAGAAAAAACTTCCCTCAATGCCTGATGAGGAATGGCTGCTAATGTAGAGATTTTAGAGACTGATAGACAAGAGAGGGGCTATCTAGAGTCTCCAAATCTCAGTGTATAAATTAAGAATATACATGTGCATACATATATACGAATTCATACATATATATGAATATAGAAATACATATACTGTTTATATACTAATACCCCCTCTATGGAACCAGTAATTGAAGGCCCTAAACCCTTCAATGACCTCAACTCACTCATTATTTTCTCCTGAAGTCCTTAAACTTCAGCGAATATAATCCAATGAAAAAGTCATGTGACAACTTTTCCACTTTTTCTCAAACCATCCCCTGATTAACTTTGTGAATTCTTTTAAGCTGTGAAGAATTTTCTAAGCCAGTTCTGAGTCTTTTCTAAGTCCAGGGTTCCTAAACTGCTAAATTTTGGGGGGAAAGAAACAACAATTCTGTTATTATTGGATCTCACCCCAGAATTCTGTCAGCTCCTGGGATAGCACCTCAGTGTCCAGCACTGGTACCAAGAGTTCACAGGAGTTCTTCTGTATCTTGATAGTTGAGCAAATCCAGCCATCATTTACCTAGAGCTTATTCAAGAGCAGAATATAAAAATCAGGATTAAAAACTGGGGGCAGAGAAGGAAATAAGATAAAGGGGAAAAAAACTGAGAAAGAAGAGTCCCCAAGAAACTCTAGCCAAATGCATTTAATAATTTTTACATCTGGTGGGGAAATAGCCAGGAAAGAACCCCTGTGTAGGTGGTGGATCCTGAGGGAATGTCAAGTTGATGAAGCTATCATTCACATGCTCCAGCTTGGGCCCCTCACCCGCCCAACACTCTCACAAGCTGTTCCTTAGATCAGGAAAGGGTCTCCTCTCTGCAAATGTACCTTAAAATATCTAGATTGTCTGTAGCCCCAATGCTTCAGCCTTCAGGAGAGCAGAGGGCTTAAGTCATAAGGTTGCTCAGGGACAGCCACTACTTATAAGCAGAAAGTTAGAGGAAGTGGATACTTAACCTTCACTGTACCCAGTATATCACACCTCCCTGATGGCCTAGAGTGAGCTCCCAGAGCGCTGCAGGCTGAGTGCTTCAGAGCCTGAGTGTGGCCATGCTGGCTGCTGCTGACGATTTCGTGCACAGACTCGCTGAGGAAAGCTGAAGGGGTATAAAGGGAAGTCCAGAGCAGCCTTCTCCTTTATTAGGTGTGTTCTGCGAGGCAATCTGCTTTAAACTCTCTTAACCCAGTTTCTTGATCTATCAAGTACAGTAGACAGTATCTGCCCTCATTCCAACAAAACGGGATTGCTGAGAAGATCAAAGTAAAAATTCAGTATGAAATGGCGTCTGGCCTCAACTCATGATGTGTTTTTGTTCTCTTCCTTATTCCTACAAAGAATCTTAGAAGACACAGAACAAAATAAAATTTTAATAACATTTAAGAGTAGAACTATTAACTATTCTCTCCACTCTTCTCCAGGTCAACATCAGTTACTAATGGACACTTGGAACAGCAACATAGCTGATTTATTGGCTTCCGCTATTGGATCCCAATAATGTATTTTCAATAGAAAGCATGTAGGAATTGTAAACAATTTATTATAAAATATATCATGTATACAAAAGAGTATATAATGTATATGTAGAGTTTAAGAATAATAAAACAAACGTCCAGCTTAATAAATAATCACCGATACCCTTACAGTCTGCTGTAGGTCCCTTTCTGATTGTATTCCCTTCCCTTCCCTTCTCTTGAAATTTAATCACTATGCGGCATTTTGTCTTTTCTTTATATTGTCACGACAAAGGTTTGTGTCCTCAAATAATAAATTAGTCTTTCCTCTTTCTTAACCTTCATTTAATGGAATCATACTAAGTATTCTTTTATAACTTGCATTTTATTGTTCAATGTTGTGTTCCTGAGTTGCATATACTTTTTAAAATTTCACTGGTGTAAAATGTTCCAATGTATGGATAATCGTAATTTATTATGCATTCATTTTTGATGGGCATACCATTTCCAGTGTTTGACTATTACAAGCAATACAACTAAGGATTTTCTTGTACATGTTCTCAGGTACAAATTGCAGTTTCTCAAGGAATATTCCCCAAGAGTGGAATTGCTGGTCACAGGGTATACGCATATCTTCAACTTTATCAGATAATGCAAAAGTGTCTACCAATGGAGTGATTATATCAGTTTGTGATTTTACCAACAGTGTATGAATTCCTGTTGTTCCATATCCACACCAGCAATTGGAATTTTCAGATTTGATAGTTCTGGCTAAAATGTTAATTTCAATTTGCATTTCCTGATTATTAATGAGGTTGAATATCTTCAGATACGATTATTGGCAATTTGTGTGTTTTTATAATTACCTGCTCATGTCTTTTGCTTATTTTTGGGTGTTT
>NW_012144633.1:903705-904693 GCF_000956105.1 Propithecus coquereli | reverse complement strand
ATAATTAATAAATATGAGCACTTTTTCATATGATTATTGGCCATTTGGCTATCCTCCTTTACGAAGTATCTATTCAAGTCTCTTGTCCAGTTTTCCATAGTGTTACCTGATTTTCTTACTGATTAGAATTTTTACATATTGAATACCTGTACTGGATTATATATTGCAAACTGATACAACTCCTTTGTTAGGTATATATGATGCATATATCTTCTTCCCGTCTGTAGCTTGCCTTTTTCATTCTCTTAATGCTACCTTTTGATTATCAGAAGTTTTTAAGTTTAAAATAATCCAGTTCATCAATATTTTCCTTTATGGTTTATGCTCCTGTGTTAGTCCCTATTTTATTATCCTTCATGTTTAGATTTATAATCCACACAAAGCTGATTTCTGTGTATAGTGTAAGAGGGAAATTATCATTTTTCTTGAATATGGCTAGATAACTGATGAAGCACCATTTTTGAAAAGACCATCCTTTCTCATGTACCAAGTACTCATATATACACAGTTCTGTTTCTTGGCTCTCTATTCTGTTTCACTGTTCTGTCTACCTCGTATAAAAACCATGTGCTCTTAATTACTCTAAATTTATAATTTGTCTTTTTTATCTGGTAGGGAAAATCTCCCACCCTGTTCTTCAAGTGCAGCTTGGCTATTCCTGGCCATTTGTTATGCTATGTAAATTGTAAAATCAGCTTACTAAATTCCATAAAAACTGTTAGGATTTTGATAAAATCCCCATTAAATTTGGCAAGAATTAATTTCTTTACAATACTGTCTTCCCCTCCATGAATTTGGTATATATCTCCCTTTGTTTAAATATTCTTTAATAATGTTCAATATAATTTACTCTATAAAAGATGTCCATATCTAATAAAATTACCGTATATTTTCTGTTGCTATTCTGTTGCTATTTTAGAGGGTATACAGGTTGAACATCCCTAATCTGAAAATCAGAAATCCAAAATGCCTCAAATCCAAAACTTTT
>NW_012144633.1:901983-903655 GCF_000956105.1 Propithecus coquereli | reverse complement strand
TTCTGAGTTTGGTCAATGTCAATTGCTAGAGAGCTGTTGTTCCTCTTTGGGGGTGTACTTTCCGTTTGATTCTTCATACTTCCAGAGTTCTTTCGCTGGTTCCTTCCCAGCTGGATCGGTTGTTCCCTCTTGTCTTTAGATTTTCATTTGGATAATGACATGCCCTATTTAGTCTCTGAGCCAGTAGGTGGTGTTTGTGGGTGAGATCCGACCACACCCTTTATGATGAATCAGTAGATGCAGTAAAAGGGTGTGCAGAATGACCTCCCTGTCAGTAGGTGGCACTTGCTGGGAGGAGCCAGCTGTAGTGCTGTTTTGGGGTCCTGTAACCAGCTCTTGTTCCTCTGGAGAGGCCCTCATGTGCCTCGGGTGGTGGGTGGGGCCCTGGGACTTCCAGGTGTGTCCTTATTCTCCACCTCAGTGTGGGCAGGTCCAGGAGTGAGTCTGGGCAGGGCTAAGTTGGGTAAGCCTGCCCCCAAGTTCCATAGATGCTGTTAGCAGGGGTCAAAGGTCTGTTCTTTGCTTCTGTGTAAATCTGCCATGAGGAGCTGAAATGGGTCTACTCAGCTGAAAAGTCTGGGCTTAGGGGATAGGGCTGTCTGAGACCTGCACTCTGGAGCAGGTCTCGCTCCCCTCCTCCTTTCCCCACTCCGTGGCCTCTCCCAGGCCTCTGCCAACAGGCACGACCTCAGGCCAATGGATCTCCCCTGGCTGTGAGGTGGGTTGGGAGGTTCCCTGCCCAGGATCACAGCCTGAGATGGGTGCACAGCCCTCTTTTGGGAGGAGGGTTGCCACTCAGGCATGCTGATCTGTCCCTTAAGGCACACACTTCTTAGTAGGCTCTTTCACAGATCTCCCTTCTGTGCCCCGCGGCAGTGCGATCATGACCTCTGTGTATGGGGTCTGGTCCGCAGGCCTGTCCCCTGGGCCATGGAGATCAATCCCTGATCCTGCCAGGGAGAGAGGTGCTGGTCTCGAATCACCTACAGGGTGCCCAAGCTGGATCAATTTCACTCCACCTTGGGATTTGCCCCACTCTCCTGGAATCCCCAGGCAAGCAGTGCCTGGGAGGGCTGGCGGGTAGGGAGTTCGCAATCTGAGTACCCCTCAGTCTGCTGTAGGGCCCCAAAAGGAAAGGTCCCGTTTCTTGGAGATGCCTCCGTGTGATGGCTAAATTGTCTCTCTGGGCACTCACGGGTATGGAAGGGGAAGGAGAGAATGGAACAGCATGGCATCTGTCAATAGGCTTAGGTCTGCGCATGGGGAGGTGCCCCAAGGGAGCTGCCCCGAGGTAGCTGGGAGCCTGGTGCCCTGTCCACAAGAGGCCACTGTTCACTGGCAGCAGCCATCTCTGGGCTGGTGTTGGCAGATCTCTCCAACCTCTCAGGAGCCCACCAACAGTCCAAGATGCAAGGGAGGGGAAAGTTATCTGCTCCACCTACCCTTGTCGCTGGTCTCCAGGCCTCTCAGGGACCTTTATCCTTCCAGTTCTCCTCCGCAACGTCTTCCTATGGAGGCTCCTGTAGTTTCAGGCACCCTTCCTTCCAATCCTCACCCGATCTATGTTTTTCTGCTAGTTAATTCTTTTCACTTTCTTCTAAATCTGTCGTTTTTTGCAGAAACACTCTGACTGGTGGCTTTTCTTTTCTGCCATCTTGGCTTCTCCCCCCTA
>NW_012144633.1:898329-900839 GCF_000956105.1 Propithecus coquereli | reverse complement strand
CTCTGCCCTATCACAGTATTGAACCCCTCCTGTGGCTGTTTAACAAGTATATCTTCAAAGCAGTGAAAAGATTAGTTATGAAGAATGTGTCCCATGCTGAGGATTGAATTGTATATAGTTTATGAAACATGTACATTTACGCACATATATATATAGTCCAAATGTTACCCTATTGTTACACATCTTCCAAAGGTTCCCCATAGTAGCCACAATAAAATCTAAGGTTCGTGGCATAAAAGATCTTTATAATCTGGTCCTGCTTAGCCCAACAGCCTCATTGGCACCATTATCCCCCCAAATCCCACTGTTACTTATGTTCCAGCCATTCTGAACTACTGGGATTTGTTCAACAGTCTGTGTTTTTTCTCTTGTCTCTGGTACTTTCTCTTTTTGGCCTTCTCTGCCCGATATGGTTCCCTATCCATCTTCATTTGTCCTGTGCCTACTTGCCTCTTAGGTTCCATCTTTGATGATGATGCCTCTGGGAATCATTTCCTGGCCCTCTAAGGACCACCCCCTAAGCACCCTATCGATTCATTTATTTCCTTAATAAATACTGATTAAGTGTACATTAGGTACCAACTACCTCTATCATAGCACTTAACATATTAAAATTATTTGATTCATTGCCCTTATATATCAGAAAGTCTTTGAAGACAGGAATATCTTCATTCACCCAATAAATATTTATTAAGTACTCCAACTACATATTTTATAAATGGCATCACACTGAGGATATAAAGTCCTTTTGAAAGGACTTCATTAAGGCCCTTTTATAGGGAAGTCCTTTAAAGGCATAAGGAAAAGGATCTGATTGATTAATATATCCTTAGTATGGTCACCATATGATATGATAGCCTTCATTCCAGTCTTTTTTGGGACAGCCTCAATTCAAACTTTTCTCTCCTATATCCCCCAAAGTTTCCTGATTTTTGATTTAAAAATGTGGTTTACATAATAATCAAACACAATATTCTCATCTTAAAAATTAAGTAAAGACTTAAAGCCTGGTAATGTGTATTTTAGGAGGAATTATATATGACAAAGAGGAACACATATGATAAAGAGGAACAAAGCAGAAAGGAATATGGCTCTGGAACTAGACTTCCCTGGTACAAATCACCATTATAATTCTTACCTGTTTGACCTTAGAAAGCTCATTATTTCAACTCTCTATGACTTCATTTGCTCATCTATAAAGTGAGAATTGTAACAGTGACTAATTATTATAGAGTAATGGGGGGTTAAATGGAAAAAGTGCATAGAGAGCACTTAGCATAGGGATGGGAAAAACAATGTTCAATAAATGTTTACTGCTGTTACTATTTGTGCATGGGATTTGCACCTGGAGAAAGAATTCAAAGCAATGTTGTACCACCACAAAAATGAATTGCTGCTGGTAGAAAACTTGGGGTTTCTGGTAATTTATTGGCAACAGTGATTTATGCCCTTTCCTTTTCCAAGAAAGCAGAAGGAAACAAGAGCCTTTCCTAACTGTAGTCCAGTCAGTTTACCCAAATAATCCCCAGACCAGCTGAAACAAATTGAGAGCAGCCAACTGAAAGGTTGCAAACTGCAATCACTGCACAGACCATAGGAAATTCCAAAAAAATTGTGGAAAAGTACAGACATAAAAGAATCTCATTTAACACTTGAGTCCTTGGAGTGGGACAATAACAAAAATGTTCCAACGACAGCAGAAACTTTTTCCATTGTTTAACTCAGCATTCCACTTGGACTTAATGACAGAAGGCATTGCAGTTGTAATTATTCTCTGAGTTCCACCCCAGCCACTCTCCAGCAGCCTCTCTGCAGCCCTGCCCAAGTCCTGTAGAAGAGAAAAGGCACAAAAGAATATTTGTGGCCAGACTGGCTCCAATTAGTCAGAATGAGAACAATGATTGGCTTTTCCTCTGTGCCAGGCTGGAAAAAAATCCTGCATTGGTGGGTGGGATGGGGAAAGAATTTTTGGCCAATGAGACAAATTCCAAACACAAATCTTCAGAAATGTATATTGACTATGACCAATTCTGTCCAAGCAGTTAGAATCCCAGTAGCCCTAGCAAAGGTGGTGTGGCTGCTAAACCACTGCTTCTCAAAGCCTAGGACACTATAAGATTCACCTTGTTTTAAAAAGGCAGATTTTCAAGTCCTAGCCCTGAGAAGCTGAGTCGGTAGGACTTGGATAGAGCCTAAGAAACTGAAATTTTACCAATAACACTTCCTCTCCATGATAATTCTATTCCAGGTGATCTGCACACCAAAGTTTGAGAAGAAAAAACTTCCCTCAATGCCTGATGAGGAATGGCTGCTAATGTAGAGATTTTAGAGACTGATAGACAAGAGAGGGGCTATCTAGAGTCTCCAAATCTCAGTGTATAAATTAAGAATATACATGTGCATACATATATACGAATTCATACATATATATGAATATAGAAATACATATACTGTTTATATACTAATACCCCCTCTATGGAACCAGTAATTGAAGGCCCTAAACCCTTCAA
>NW_012144633.1:884933-889909 GCF_000956105.1 Propithecus coquereli | reverse complement strand
TGGAGAAGTGAAAAATGAGCTTAGGACATCATACTGTGCCAGAAAGTAAGGTGGTATTTAAATTGGGAAAGAGGAGGTCAAACTATCACTCTTCATTGACAACATGATCTTATATCTAGAAAATCTCAGAGATTCCACCAAGAGACTCCTAGAATCGGTAAATAAATTCAGCAAAATCTCACATTATAAAATCAAGATACACAAATCAGTAGCATTTCTATATACCAATAACATTCAAGCTGAGAGTCAAATCGAAGACTCAATGTCATTCACAATAGTTACAAAGAAAACAAAATACCCAGGAATATACTTGACCAAGGAGGTAAAATATCTCTACAAAGAGAACTACAAAATACTGAGGAAGGAAATTGCAGATCACACAAGCAAATGGAAAAACATATCATGCTCATGGATTGGTAGAATCAACATTGTTAAAATGTCCATGCTATTCAAAGTGATTTACAGATTCAATGCGGTCACCATCAGAATATTAATGTCATATTTCACAGATCTAGAAAAAATAATTCTGTGCTTTGCTTGGAACCAGAAAAGAGGTCAAATAGCCAAAGCAATCTTAAGCAAAAAGAACAAATCTGGAGGCATCACATTATCAGACTTCAAACTATACTACAAGGCTATATTAACCAAAATAGTATGGTACTGGCATGAAAACAGAGATATAAACCAATGGAACAGAACACAAAACCCAGATATAAAACTGTCCATACACAGCCAAATGATCTTTGACAAAGCAGATAAGGAATATTTTCACTAGAATTTAAATTCTGGGTTGACTCATATTTCCAGCAATTTAAAGATCTGATATCATCATCTTCTGCCTTCTGTCATTTCTACTGAGAAGTTATTAATAAGTTTTATTGTTCTTCTGTTATATGTGCCTTTTTCTCTGGTTGCTTTTAGGATTTTCTCTCTATCATTTGTTTTCAGCAATTATATCATGTGCTTTTATTTGTCTGTTTATACTGCTTGGGGTTCATTCTGCCTCTTTGATCTATGGGTTTATATTTTTCCACAAATTTTGAAAATATTCTACTGTTACTATTTTTAAATGTTTTTTCCTCTGATAATATTCTATCTTCTTCTGGTTCTCTAATTACAGACATGTTAAACTGCCTCATTTTGCTCACAAGTCGCTAGAGCTCTATTCATTGTTCATTTTTTGTCAGCCTTTTCTTTTTCCATATGTTTTGGTTTTCCTACTTTCTATTGTAAAGCCTTCAAATTCAGGAATATTTTCTTCTTTTAGTATCTAATCTGATAGAAAGCCAATTTATCAATTTTTTTCATTTCACATATTTTTCAGTTCTAATATTTCCATTTTGTACCTTTTTTTAGTTCTCATTTCCTTACTGAGATTCCTATTTGTTTCCTGTTTATGATCAAGTTTTTTATTTAAATATATAAGCGTACTTATAATAGATATTTAAAATCTTTGTGTGTTAACTGTCAATTCTTTTTTCTTTTTCTTTTTTTTTATAGAGTGCTGATTTAACTGTATTTGTGGAAGTCTGAGAAATGGGTGCATCAGACAGAGATAGCTCATCTACAGAACAGATGGGACAAATTCTTTACCAGATTTCCTAGTATGGATGGCACTTCCATCTCCTATGTCTCTTGGGAGAGGCATGAACGTTTACCACACAGGCCCTTATGCTCTCTCAAAAAGTTCCTCAAATCTAAGCTTTTCCCCATAATAACAAGCTAGATAAGCAACCATTAGTATTATCATCATCATTATATTTGACAAGAATAAGCTTACTCTTGTCTGGTACCACAAAAAATTAGATTGGAAATCCTCCCAATGGCCTTGCAAGATAGGTATTAATATCTTTATTTTATAAAAAAGCCATCTGAAGGTCCAAACCAGGTCTGTCTTTCTCCAGTCTCATGCATTTGGTATTATACACAATGCCTCTTGTTTCTGAATGGCTTGCATGTGAATGATTACTGAAGACCCACTAGGTGGTCCTGATTTAATGCATGATCAGTGCTTTTTGTAAGCTTAGATACCCTTGGATCAGATGTGCAACCTTCATTTCTGTTGGACTTGCCAGGTATCTGGTGTAGTCATGTTATACACACTGTTATAAAATTTTATAGATATTTTTCTGATCCCATTTATGGTCATGATGTCTTTCCTCAATTTTCTTTTCTTCTTCATTCAGAAATTCTACTGAAAGGGGGGCTTGATTCACCTGACTCTGCACTTCTCCATGGTATCCTTGGAATCAGACATAAACTCCCTGAAAGTTTCATAATTCTAGAAAGGAGGTCAATATACCACCTCCTTACTAATTTGAGTGAATAAAAGCTACCCAAGATGTATTTGGTCTCTCATGCTAACAATTTGTTCTACACATTTCAACACAGACAAGTAGCTACTTTAATTTAGGTCAGTTATCATATAGTCTTTCCTAATGGAAAAAAAAATAGGTTCAGTTCCCTGACCAATGAAATACATTTTTCTCTGGAGACAAATCGGCAGAAGAGGGTATTTCTCACCCAAGGACTCCTATAGGATTAGATTCTCACTTTGCTCTGTACTATACAAATATGTACTTGATTCAGTCTGATTAGATAAAGCTCAAATGTCTCCCACCCTGAGCTTCAACTTCCCAGAATAAGAACTGCAGAAAGTGTGCATTTCAACCATGCTTTTCTTGGCTGTGAAATAGCTGAAAGATTTTTAATAAAGCCTCATACACATGAATCCATTGCTGTCTCAACTTTAGCAAGACCTAGAAGATTTTAGGTCAGGGTCCATTCTGTAAGTTTAGCTCTTGCTCTGTAATGAGGTTAGGCTATTACATATTTTAATAGGTGCCCAACTTGTACATTCCCATTAAAGATTAATTTGGCTGCCTTGCAACATCTGTGTTCTGCTGACTCCTATCTGTTCCCCAGGCTGCAGGGCCAAACTCATCCATCATCACAGACAGGCCCTTGGAAGCCACCCCTTGCTGTTGCTTCCACATATCAAAGAATGAGTCAACTCAGGCAGGGGGACTCTTGGAGTGGCCTGTCCCAGGGGCTCCTCTTCAGAAGCCCCTTTCCAGGCTTCTCCACTCGCCTTTTGGGGATGAATCTTGTAAAGGCACCAACACAGCTTGAGTTCCTGAAAGCACAGCAAATGGAACATGCTGAAACGTGGCTTTGCAGAGGCATTATAGTCACCTGGAATCTGGAGACATTTCTGTCATAGCTCCCTACCCAAAATAGCAATTGGTGAAATTTAACCTGAGGACTGTTGTCAAAAACAAGTGTGAGTATTTTAGTTAATGTTTGGCAGCCAGCCCGTCTGTGAGTGTGGGTTCACCCTAAGTAAGGCCCAGCTAGAGGTTTCAAGAGACTGGTTGGACTTCTGCCCTAAAGCTCTCGCTGCTTGTTGATAAAGTGCTACAGGTGTACAGTTAAGAGAATCTCCCAAGGTGCTGAGAGAAATCCATAGGCACTGGCAGCGGTCAGAGCCGCCACTCCACATTTGGGCATACACCCCCCAAAAGGGCTCTCAGCAAGGGCATGGATGACTGCCCGATGTACAGCCTTTCAGAGGCAGAACTCTGACTCTCTATCAACTATGCATGTTATAGATAGGCCCCTGCCACAAGTACAGGTGCTATGAAATAACAGCTACAAGTGCACTACATAATTCACATGAAGAAATGCAATCGATGATGCAACAGACAGCTTAGAAAGGTAAGAAGTTTCCTGGCAATTGGGGTATTCAAGCCTTGGCTGACAGATCCTAGGATAAGGATTTTGTACAGAGGGTTCAAGCATTAGATGAATCATTTTAAAGGATTGTCTTTGAGGGTTCTCCCAACTCTGAGATTCCATCATTTATGAATTCTCCTATCAGCAGCATGTACTAAGTTGATATACAACTACACACATTACATGCAAATGTCTACACCAAGCCATTTACAAGCATATATCACATGCATTCTCACTCTTGGTGTCGCAATTAAATAGAGTATAAACAAGCAGAGAAACCATTTACGTACTTTTGCACAAATGAATTTGTTTGTGTACAAAGGTGCATATACAGAAAAGCTGGGATGACTAAAGGGACTGATGAAACTTCATGTTGTAGTTTAAGTGATTTGATAACTTCTAAAATAAAAAAGCAAAAAGTCATTTTTATAGCCCTTCTCCTTCTTTATTTTGTTGAACTGAAAAAGTGAAGAGGTCTTCCTAAATAAAATTGTCCTTGGAAAAAATTGGAGAAAACTTAGAAGGCTATGAAAGAAGGTTGGATAAGCACAGGGCATGGAACAGCATGCTTTATTTCTCAGAAACATCACTGTACTTGTAAAAACACTGGAGGAAGAAGGGGAGGAGGCTGGGAGCCTGATTATAACTGTCATTCATACAGGGCATAGGGGATCGAGTTGTCTTGTGGATACAGCACGAAGACCTGGCATGAGCATATGGGCCCTACCCCAGGCCAGTCCTGTAGTACATCTTCTTCTGTGAGGTACTAAGTGATTTAATGCCCACTCTACTCACTTTATTTACTGACTCTTACTGTCTTAAGTGAACCCAGGGGCCTTCACATAGGCATGGATCAATGAGGGAGCATTTAGCCCTTTCCTACATCAGACAAGCAAGAAAGAGAAGAAAGTTATGGCAGAGGCAGTAAATACATAGCAAAGCAAATACATACAAAGCAAATACATAGCTCAATGGACAAAGTTGAAATCTTTGTCATATGACCTTGTTAAGATAGCTAAGGAAGGCACCAGGATGTCCCTTTTTCCCAGGGGACTTTTGGAGAAACTGAATAAGACACAGTGAATGGGTCAGAGACTTAGCATACTTGGGCAACACTTTCTTTCCTTATTAGAGAGCATTATGTCAACTGCCTCAGATTTTTGCTTATTCTCTACTTTAGACATACGTTGGAAATGGGGTGAAATGCAAATCATATAGCTGTTACCCAGTTCTATCTGGTA
>NW_012144633.1:875274-884408 GCF_000956105.1 Propithecus coquereli | reverse complement strand
TCCTTCTATATTATTTTCCTCACTTCCCACTAAAATTTCTTGAATAAAAACACAATCTAAATGGGATTCGTGTGCAAGCACCACTGGGTAAAGTTGGTGACCTGGTATATATGACAGCTTCTGACCTCATCGCCTTCAATAAACCAAGGAGCCCTCAGTTGCACCATCTTGTTGGCTCAGAAGAAATGTCGTAGAGAAGGAGGGGGCAACACTTGGGCAGCCATGGCTTTTTCTCAAGCCCAGGTCTACATAAACATTCTGTCTGCTCTCTCTCCTAAGCTTACATGAACAAAGGCCAGGGAGAAATATATTTAAGTTCAAAGAGAAGGATTCCTTGAGCAGCTAATGATTTCATAGAATCTCAACAAATTCTCCTAAAACAAGAAAGGCCATAGGCCATGACCTCTCTAACCTATAGAGAGAGGTAGTAAGGCCCATGGTGTTATAAAAGTTCAAGGTCACATTTGTCATGCAGTGGTTTGGGATTCAAGTTGACCAAAGTGCTTAGTTGTTAAGGCCTTGTTACTTAAAGTGTGATCTATGGGACAGCAGTCTATGCCTCACCTGGGAACCTGTTAGAAATGAAGACCCACTGAATCAGATCTGTATTTTACCAAGATCCCCAGGATATTTAAATGTACATTGAAATTTGAGAACCATTGTTGTAAGAGACAGGCCTAAATGAAGAGTCTAAAATGCTCAGTCTGAACCAGATATGTTACCAGGCTCCTCGGGAAGTGCCACTGAAATGTGTTTTATGGTCTATAGGTGCAAGAACTGCTAAAGGGCACAAAGACATTTTAGCAAATTTTGCCCCTGAACAATGTCTAGACTCACATCTTGTAAGGAACAACATCTCTTTAAATAATTTAGGCATCAGCAGCTCTAAATTTTATAGCCTAGATAAAGTCTCAAAATGCTTTGTAGAGTATCCATGGAAGAAAAATAAGTCTTGCTTCACTGCTCTCATTTCTGACTCTGAATTTCCTGATTTTCTTGGGATTTAAATTTTATTAGTGGTGTTATATTTAAGAAATATATAAGGGCTTCTGCATGACTTCTTCCCCAAAAATATAAAAGTAGCTAAAGAAAATTAAGTGCAGAATTTAACCTGCACCATGAATCCATGTTTTATATTTAAGGTAATTTGATAACTTTGAACCTACAAGGTGAACCATTAGGGGGTAAAAAGGTGAACCCTTTTACAGAATCTAGCCGTCTGTAAGTGTAAATAGCCGTCCAAAGCATTGTTGCCAGGACGGTTATAGCATCAACTCAGGAGCCCCCACTTGGGGACAGCATCGGTCAGAAGTGCCTGTTCACTCCTCCAGCCGCTCACCAGCGACAGGAGATGAAATCACACAGATGAGTCTTTTGAGAAGAAATTATGTGAGCCGATAAAAACCTTCACCATATTAGAAAAAGGTAAAAATACGAGGGAAGAACCAGAGAAAGGAAAAAGGGGAGGGATGCGAAAAGAAGAGGGAAGGGAAAATGAAGGAATAAAGATACTTGTAGGGAGTGATTACTTAGAACTAAATACTGCGGTAACATATATTATTGCAAATAATTACAAATGATAAAGTTGAGGCTTGGAGTTTTAGTATTTTTCCCAAGGTCAAGTAGCTAGTAAGTACTAGCACAGAATAACTAGCAAGTTCCGGAACAGAATTTTCACCTAGATTTACAATAGCCTTAGGGGTAGTATTTAGTGTTTTTTAATTGTGTGCTGATTATAGAATCACAGGACCACTGTATTTTGAAACTGGAAAAACATGTTAGAGAACAGAGCACTGAAAGCCTGAGACTCCCATAATTCAAGTGACTGGTGAATTTAAAATGAATTCCTGTAAGGGGTATGTCCAGGACCACACGGTAGGTATGCAGCAGCAAGAACGTTATCAGAGCTGTTTTTTCAAACATATTATAAACAAGAGGAGGCTATTTTGCAAAGAGTAAATTTGTGAGCGATATGGTCACTTTCCTGGCTTGAGATAGTTTGCTCAGAAGTTCAAAGAACTGGTCTCCACATGATGGAAACCAACTTAGGATTTGACTGAAACCAATTTAGGATTTGCAGGTGTCTCAATCTTAGCCACTTCTAAAACTTGTCCACAGAGAACTGGCTTACTCAAAGTCAAATACGACTCCCTGTTTTTAAGAAATAAGGGTTAAAATGCTTGTTAAAAAGGTTCATTGAATTTCTTGGCCATGATATAGCTTTAAAAAAACAGTCTATTTCGATAATGTAAGTGTAATTGAATAAAACCATATGGATTGCATTCCCCCCTCTAACTACACATGCATCATAACAGAAATTGTCTTCATTTCTCTCAAAGTAATTAATGGGACAATTGATTAAATATGGTGGCCTTAAGTGCCATTCAGAGTTCACACTGCCTTCACTCTGCAGATAACTGTGAGGAGTGAGCACAGCCCAGGTTTAGGAACAAGACACTATCCCATACTCAGGTAGCACATTCCTGTTTAATGTCTTAGGCCAGTTTTCCTTTGCTCCTCCCCACTTATAAAACCTACTCTCTTATAAGACTCATGGTCAGCCTGTTCCCATTGCAATGCTCCTGCTCAAATCCCTTCGCCTTTAGGTGAGTACTGAGAGGGGGAGGGGCACAGACTCTGCTCTGACTCCTGATTTGGCTAAGCTCTGGGGACAGAGGCAGAGGACTGGGCTCTGGGAAGCTGTGGGAAGATGGGCATGGTCTAACTAAAGTACCTCTCCATGCTTTCTCTTTCACAGGGATAGAGTCCCTTACAAGTATTACTCTCAGCCAACTGGCTCAATGTATTTCTCAGTCATCTCCTAGCCAGTCTAGATTAGAACCATCACACTTAATCTTCCTACATAGCAGACTGCAGAGATCTGAAAAATTTTGATCATTCTTTCTGATAAGGACATCAATGTTTGCTGAGCTCCTACCTCTTTACCAGACTCCATACAAGGCATTTTTCTTACATTAGGCTTACTTCATTCTCACAACCACCCTTAAAGGCAAGGTAAGCATTATTAACCTCATAGAAGCGATGAGGAAACCAAGCTGTGAAGAGATGGCGTAACATGCTCAAAGTCACGCAGCTGGCAAGAGACAGAGCGTGTTTCAGACCCAGTTCCAAACAAATCCAAAGCCCACTCTTCACACCACACTGCCACCCTCTTTCTTGCAGGCATTGATGTGGACTCATGTACGCCTCTTGTCCTGAATGGCCACTGGCTCCAGCCCTTCTTTTCTGGCACTGCTTTATTTGAAAACTGCAAAGGTGAGGAAAGAGATGAACGGGAGTCACTGGATGCAGGTCTAGGAAAATAGTCATTGGTTCCTACAGGCCACCCTGTTTAAACCCCACCTAAAGAATCAAGAAGCAATGGAAAACCATCTTCTTTTGCATCTTCTTCAGTTTCTACAACTTTTGAGGGTAATAATTTTCTGCAAAATTTACGATTTTGGAAGACAAAACTAAAGATGTATGTGAGTATTACTACATGGGTTTAATATCTGGTACTAAACAGTCGTTCATTTGGAAATTCTTATTGAGAGAATTAATATATGTTGAAATTTAAAATAATGATAGACACCCATATGCTTTCAAAATTCACAATATCCCATGGATGTACCCTGTACACTGGTATACTACCTACATGCACATATACATATTACTCTGTTGAAATACTTGCACACAGGAAAACCACACATTTTTATACAATTCACTCTCTCATCAACAAATACACCCACATGAACACATGGAAACAATATACAGCCAAACACATGCAAAGAGATTTGCAAATGCACTCCCAGACAAATTTGTAAAAAATAGAAAAATCACATGCTCATTTACACTTCTCTCTCCTCCTCTCTCTCTCTCTCTCTCACACACACACACACACACCCCAAAGCCTTTAAACTAGTAACTTTTTCAAACTGAAACACTGAGCAAAAGACACTCTTTTGATTCAAAATCCATCTTCTCATAAGCCCAAAGAATAAGAAGTCTCTTTACAAGTCAACTCTCTGATCACTCCAGACATGCTACAGGGATCCCTGTTTGTGACATTCATAAGGAAATTCTGTTCACTTTATCCCTGTAAAAACCCTTTCTAAACTGTCAAGCTTGCTACCTGTTATCCAAAGTGATGTTTATCCAAGATAACATGTTGCCTTTTTCTTTCTTCTGCTGCTGCTACTTCTGCTTTCCCCTCTCCTCTCTTTTCAGCAGTGGTAGTGCACAATCAAAAAAAGGAAATTCTAAGGGAACAGCTCTTATACTGAATAAAAAAAAAGAAAAAAACACTTTATGATGCACTTTCTATAAGCCAAGGTGAGAATAATAGCTTCAAACTTCAGAGGATAGTGGGGGAGACAGATCCAAAAAGAATAATAAAATAGAGTTGACTCATGAACAACATAGGAGTGAGGAACACTGATCCTCCCCATTTGAAAATCGATGTATAATTTTTGACTTCCCAAAAACTTAACTACTAATAGCCTACTGGTTTGTTTGTTTGTTTGTTTGTTTTACCTAATGGCCTACTGTTGACCAGAAGCCTCACCAATAACGTAAACAGTCAATTAACACATTTATATGTTGTATGTATTATAATAAAGTAAGCTGGAGTAAAGAAAATGTTATTAAGAAAATCATATGGAAAAGAAAATATATTTACTATTCCTTAAGTGGAAGTGGATCATCATAAAGCTCTCCATCCTCATTGTCTTCATGTTGAGTAGGCTGAGGAGGAGGATGAGGAGGCATTGGTCTTGCTGTCTCGGTGGTAGCAGAGGCAAAAGAAAGTCTGCGTGTAAGTGGACCTGCGCAATCCAAACCCATATTGTTCAAGGGTCAACTGTAATTCAGTATCATGTGAAGTTTATTTTAACAGAGTTGCAAAAAGCTGGAATGGAAAATAAAGAGAGGGTGTCAGCTATGACGCCTGGGGAAGGCGGGAAGGTCTTTACAGAGTAAGTGGAATTTGAAATGCGTCTTAGAGTACCAGCAGCTGTTACCAGGAAAGAAGAACTAGAAGAACATTCTAAGCAGAGCAAACAGCATGTTTACAGGCACAGGTGAAGGGAACACAGACTACGCGTGGGACACACTGAGCAGCTTAATGTGGCTGGAGTGATGGAGTGAGGGTTTCAGAGGTTGTGGCACAGGGTGGGACTGCAATGGTGACTAGAAGACAACGGCTAAGGAGTTTGGGTTTTTCAGTCCTGCACACAATGAGAGTCAATATAGGGCTTTATACAGGAGGGTCCTATGATCAGATTTTAGTTTAGAAATAACTCTTCAGTGAGAAAGATGGAGAGACCGAAGCAGATAGTGCAATTAAAGGATTCTTGCCAGGATACCAAAAGAGAGAGAAGGGCATGCTGTACGAAGGCAGTTACTCACGTACTTATATTCCCAAGTCAGAAACTCAAGAGTCTCCTCCAGACTCCTCCATCTCTCCTTCCTTACCACTCCTCACCACTCCCATCTTATTTATGACCAGTGTCTACATGGGTCTACCTCATACATTCTCCTGAGATACACACTTCTTTGCCATCCTAGACTAATCTCCCCTGTCAAGACTAAATTGGCCAGTCCCGTTCCATACTTACAATTATTGTATGCCGTGCCCTGCCTTAAAGTCCAAGCTTGTCAACAAGAAACCCAAGACCCTGTCTACTTCTCCAGTCCCATTTCTAACTACATACCCTCCAATTATATTAGTCATCTCTCTCTTTCTCATGAATTCCCCACAGTCTCTCCTGCTTCTTTCTGTTTGCACACACCGTTTCTTTGGCCTAGATGGCACCCCTTCAGTTGTCTACCTGACGAATTCATCCTTCCAGACTGAGAGCATGCGTCAGCACTTCAGTTTGGTTTGCTTCATTGAGCATCCACAATATTCTAAGATTGCCACCAGAAAAACAGACAAACAGACAGCCCCTCACAGGACAGGCTGTTCATAGTTCTATTAAACTGTCTCACATGCTGGATTGGTGGCTGTTTATTTGTCTCACACCCCAGTACGCACATAACTATTAGTAAAAAGGGCCGGGTCTTATCCAAGCCTTTTGGTGCTCGATACAAATAAATGACTAACGTAAAAGGGAGATGTCAGAGACATTTCAGAGGTTGATTCCACAAGTCTGAGTAGATGGGCTGAGATGGGGGGGAAGATGTTTCTACCTATAGGGATTAATGTTTGGCCTCTAAAATGAGAGTAGAAGCACTGTGGATTATGAAGGGGATGGATATTAAATTTGTTTTGACCATTTGGATTTGCATACTTGCAGGACATACAAATGAAAATATCTATTGGTTGTCACGATTTTGGAAGGTAGCTGAAGCCAAAAACTATACACGTTCCCCCAGGAAAATAATGTAGAACAAGAAAACGAGGCTAAACAAACTCTAGGGAACTTGGGGCCAGAAAGCAAATGTTTCTCTTGAACAAGGGAAACAAAACGTCTTTGGGGCACCTTCTTCATTGGCCTAGATTCGAATATCTGTTGGAGGAACAGGAGCTGTGCTTGCATCTGTACGTGATTTATATTTGTTTTTAGTGGTGGTGGCCATTCTAGGCACTGTTTAGAAGAGTCAGGTATCCAGCCTGCAGTCTCTCAGCTTGGGAGACTACTTGCTCTGCGAGTGAGGGTCCATGCTCATAAACCCCAAGAGGTCTTGAAGTCCCACTGGTGAATTATTCATAACTGAATATATCTGGGAAAGCTCCCCATTCACACATCCTGATATCCCTTAAAAGACTGGAGCTGCATACAGGTAGGATTTCCCAGTTATGGTTTCTGGGGGAAGGCAGCCCTAGGGCACCTTGCTTAGAGCACCACTGCGGCCCACAGTGACAAAGCCAACAGCTGTGGGCAGCCCTCCTGAGAACGCCCTGCCTTCCCATGAGCCTTAGATCATGGGGTTCCTGGATGCAGAAACTGGGTCATTTATGAATGACTAGGGGCAGGCATTTGTGCTTTCCAAAACTTCTGAAAGCATTAAACAGAGTAGGTAACTTAAGGAACTTTGGAAAGAGTTAAACCTCTATTCTGGGCTAAAACAAGGCTTATCTTGATGACATTAAGACCCATTAAGTACATAAAATTGGGCCGGGATTAAATAAATGTAGGCAGCAGGACTGGGTGTTTTGGTGAGGGGATTTAAAGCTTTTAGCTACTTCTCCCCTTACCCCTCATCCATTGTAATAGCTGAAATTTTATTACAAAATTTTTGTTCATGTAATTTTTTTCATATTAAAATGCAAATATTCTAAGAGTGAATTAGCAGTAATAATAACTTTTCCTTAATTCCACTACTTAAACCACAGTTATAGAATGTTAAAGACCAACTAGATCAGATGGGTTTTTTTCCCCCTGTATATTCTTTCTCTCTCTCTCTCTCTTAACCTTAGAATCTTTTATTCAAATTAAAGTTTACTGCTGAAGTTAAATCTGAAAAAAACAAAACAAACAAACAAAAAAAAACAAAGCTTCTCTAGTGTATAGCAGCAGCAAAGCAAAAACCTAAGGATGTCATGGAGTCTGGTTTTTAAAACCACTCTTGTACTGAAACACTTTGATATTAAAAGAGGCAGAGGTTCTTCTGCCAGCCTCTTCTCACTAAGGTTGGGTAGGATTAATGGTGACTGTGTTTCCTAATTAGTATTGAAAAAGAGGTCCCACAACATCAGGCTGTGGTCCAGTCTGGAATCTAGCAGGTGGAATTCCTTTAGTCCTATTCTCTCCCCCCACCCCGTTTTATTTCCTTGCATTGCTTATGTACAAATCTTTTTCTCTCACTAGATCATAATATCTTTATTATCTTTATCTCAACTCATTAATTTCGATATTTCCTACACACATTACTCACAAGACTTTTCACAGTCTGGGTGTTTCAAAAATGTTAAATCAACAGATTTTACAGAATTAAACAAGTCTACAGAAATTAAGTAATATTCCCTATTTGTAAAATACAACGACCAGACCCAGTTCCTAGCACATATAATGTACATGAATGTATGATTGGATGAATGAATAAATGAGCCAGGTGCTAATGTATATGAAAATACCTTGTAAACTATAAACTACTTCACAAATGTGAGTTTTAATATAGGTTACATGGCTATTTTCTGGCTCTCCCAATCTGCTGCACACTGACTGAATTTTGGCAAATTCGAGTGAAACCCAGGAGGAACTGCATGGCGTGTGCCTCAGGGGCAGCTGTGAGGGCAGGCACAGACAGCAAAATCTAAGGGGACGTCCAGAGCCCGTGGGCCTGGAACAGAGGGCTCCCAGACTGCTAACAATCCAGTTCTCACCCTTAAATTTCCAGTGCTCAGCAGTAAGCAAACATGAATGTTTTAAGCTGCTCATAAATCTTCTTGGAGCCAAGGTGCTGAATAAGTCCTAGGAAAGTGGTAATGGTGGAAACAGGATCACCTCTCTGGAAGTAGTTCCTTTCAGTGCCAGCTTTCCCCCCGTTAGCTGCTAACACACATACCCAAGCTGCCTCAGGAAGCTCATATTCCAGTAAAACAGAGGAAAGGGAGGGACAGAGACCAGAAAGAGTTCCCTAGAATCTCTGAGTTTTCCAGTTTGGGACCTCTCAATGGGTGATGCCGCCCCATTCAAGAGTTTTCATGTTGGAGATCACTCGCTGAGGTCTGGCAGCCCACGAGGACATGGATTCCAGACTGAGAAACAGGCCAGAGTTATTCTGCTTCTGCTCAGTAACCCAAAACGAAGAAGAGGAAAAATAAACCCACAAAGAGAGGTTACAGTAAACTTGACTGTGGAATTTAACCTGAATTTTCATTAAGCAGATTTTTTTTTTTTACTATACTTTGATGAGGGCAAAAAAACATAAAAATCTTTATTTAAAAGTGCTTTCTGGGCTGGGCGCGGTGGCTCATGCCTATAATCCTAGCACTCTGGGAGGCCGAGGCGGGTGGATCGCTGAAAGTCAGGAGTTCAAGACCAGCCTGAGCAAGAGCAAGACCCCGTCTCTACTAAAAAATAGAAAGAAATGACCTGGACAGCTAAAAATATATAGAAAAAATTAGCCGGGCATGGTGGTGCATGCCTGTAGTCCCAGGTACTCGGGAGGCTGAGGCAGTAGGATCGCTT
>NW_012144633.1:870039-871874 GCF_000956105.1 Propithecus coquereli | reverse complement strand
ACAACAGAAATAATGTGATAAAATAGTATTAAAATCAATGGACTATAAATGCAAAAAGGTTTTTTTCTTATTTTCTATAAGAAATTACATGACGTGCTTAGAAAAGCTTCAGGAAAAGTAAGTCATAAAAAAATCGCTGTGAGCAAGACAGTATGGAAGATGGAGGAAATTTTTATAAAAGCACAGAAGGCTTCTGCACCCAGATTACTTTAAAAGTGCCCTTAAATTCTCACTGTATTTTATAGCAACTATAAATGGAAATGAGAGATGCTGCTTTATGGTGACACAGAACTTATACTCAGGGACACATACTTAGAGAAAAAGCCTTGGACCTACATCAAAAGATTGGCATATAGATGGTCATATGTTTTACATTAAAATAAAATGTGTAAGGTGTGTATCATTTTTTATGATTTCTAACTTTAACTTTTTGGATTACCAGAATAATACTATTTCTAATTGTATTGAACAATGACTTTTAATGAGCTACTTTATATAACCGTTAATAAAGTTAGGAGTGTTCCTCATTTCTTAAGGTGGTATAGAAAGGACTTTGAAAGTTTTAGGAAAAAAAACACAACAGACAATGGAACAAAATCCACTGTGAAGCAAAAACATCTATGCCATAAATTTGATATGATAATAACTTCTCTTAGGACTATTTCGGGCAAAAACAATGAATACTATACTGGATGAACCACATAATAACTATCAACTTTTAGTGATATCTCAAGCCTCCTCTGCTTAAGATAAAGACATTGATGCCTTATCAGTCTTCTGCCTTTCCTTACACCCCTTCATGTCCCATCATCTATGCCTTTTCTCTTACATCGAAAAAAAATTGTTAAAATTTACATTCTGATCTATAATCATTAAGTATTTGGTTTTTCACCTACAAAGCAATTCTAAAAGTTGAAAATCAACAAAAAGTATTATTATGAATATGTGACTATTGTTCCTCATAATAATAGAGTTGCCAGGTTTAGCAAATAAAAATACATGATGCCCAGATAAACTTGGATTTCAGATAACAACAAACAATTGCTTTTAGATGAGTATGTTCTATGAAATGTTTGGGCCATACTTATACTAAAAGATTATCTAAAATTCAAATTTAACTGGGTATCTATATTTTATCTGGCAACCTGCCTCTATGACAATGTCCTGTGCAAGAATTATGTTTTCTCCATGGATCTGATGCCATGACCCCTAGTCTAGTCAAAAGGGAATATTCCTAGACTTAAAGTAAATAGATAATCTTTTCTTAAACACCATCAGTTATTTACATCACAGTAGACTTCTTATTTAAAATCAATGTGACTAAACAAAAAATTTTGTTTAGGACTTGTTGTTATCATATTCTTGTTCTCTTTGGACATTCTGAAATCATGTGATAGGTTTTATGACTCTTCATTGTAAAAATGAAGAAGTTAGCCTATTTGTGTATTTTTTTCACACACACACACGCACACACATAGAACTTTGTTAAACACCTGTTAAGAAAGTGGTATTTTACACACATCATCTATTTAATAATAGTCACTTCCCTACTTAAAACCCTTCTTTGGCTTCCATTTCACTTTATATAAAGTATAAAATCCATTAAGTGCTCCACAAGGCTGTACGTGATCTGGGTTCTTTCTCTTTGTTCAGTCTTACTTGGCAGCACTATTTTCATTTTGTTCATATCTTTCATATTGGTCTTTTGTTCCTGGAAACTCATTTTTTTTTCTTTTTCTTTTATTTCAGCATATTATGGGGGTACAGATGTTTAGGTTACGTATGTTGCCCTTGGTCCCCCCCCAAGTCTGTGTTTCAAAATATGTCATTCTTTT
>NW_012144633.1:866753-869989 GCF_000956105.1 Propithecus coquereli | reverse complement strand
AAAAAAAAAAAAAAAAAAATGCTTTCTGGTTTGTGACTGTGTCGGGGAGGCCTATGATTCTCAGAGTAGCCCAAAGGCAGAGGGTCACGATCTAGGCAGAGCTGGACTCTCTCTCTACTCCTGTCACCTGCTTCACGCCCTTGCTTTAGTATCTATCCATGTATTCTAGTTATTTTTTTATACACCTGTCCCTGATGAAAGGGACTACCATACATCTTGTTAATCCTTTATTAATTGCTTAACAGCCACTAACATACAGGCATTCAATAAGGATTTGTCAATAAATTTTGATATTGTTCTCACTGATTTATTTTAAAAAGCTTATTACCAAGATGTGATTTTTGTTCAGGTTTAAAGATCCTTTGCTGATCTCCAACATAAAAAGGCTTGAAAGAGGTGGCATTCAACCAGCTATGTCCCAAGTGGTGTAAAGTTAGAACTGTTTGTGGGCATGACAGATCCAATGCAGTTGGATTGGCCCAGCTTGGAGCAAATTCTACCCATGGGCTAATCATCAGGTGACGCGATAAGGTCAGAGAGTTATAAATATGGCCTGAATTGGGAACTAGAAGTACTTTTCAGAGAATAATAGAGCATGGCTCTGCGGACAACTCGAAATGTGTCAACCACAGACCCCAAGTTTATATGTATATATATAGAGGTGGATCCTAGGACTGGAGGTTCGTGCAGTTTTCTTAGCTAAGGGATGTGTGTGTGTGTGTGTGTGTGTGTGTGTGTGTATCATGTTATTGTTGAATGCTCTACTAAATCTCCAGGCAAAATCAGTTCTTCCCTCCTCTTTGTCTCCACATTGCCTTCTATCCATTTTTAACAGAATCATTAGCAACTGTGTTACAAACAGTTATTTACAGATTAGTCTCCCTCGTTATACTGTAATATCAAGAACTAAGTCATGTTTGTCTTATCCTGTATCCCTTGTTTCTACTACAGTTCCTTGGAGGTTCAATAACAAATAAGGCAGGATCATTTTCTCAAACTGTTTAATATCTAGTGGTGTTTCCAGACAATCCCAGAACAGTATAGAAAAACTGCCCCCTCTCTGAGTGGGAGCCGAAAGACCAAAGAATGACTCAGACAAGTCCAGCTTGATGAGTTTGTTGAGTTATTAGAGGTTACTTACAAGGGCACCTACGCCTGGGCAATGCAGGAATTTCTGCCACAGGAGCTTTCTTGCATGCGAGATCCACATCTGTCCGCCCATTGTGTTGCCTTAAATCCCTTCCCAATGAGTGACACGAAGCTTTTACATTGTGTCATTGCTTGTTCACAGGTGAAACAAATCACACATGTGCAGTACCATCATCATGCACCATCATACGACGCATATCATGTTAATGGTATTACAATTTTCCCTTAGGCAGAGATTTTAGTATTACAATTAGTGAAAGGACAGCAAAATCAGTTTTAAAGCTGTCAGGGCTTGTCTGAGCCAGCCACTTCAAGGCAAAAAAGTGCTGAGGCACCCAAGAAAGTGCTGGGTACTTTTCCGAGCCCCAGAAATTATCTTGGTATTTACTTAATGTACTTGGTAACAATTTTGCTGAACACTCCAAGCTAGCACAGTGTTTCTGTTATGTGGTGGGGAACCTGTGTTTTTCCCTCAATGCATCCCACTCCTCACTCAGCTCTTACAATCTTCCACCCATCTTCTGCAATGATCCCTGAGTAGGAAATGAGATAACATAACATCTCTGATTCCTACGTTGACTTGTAGCTCATGGCAACAACTTATGCATATAACCTCTATCCGCAATAGATCTAACAATAACAAAAGCAAGTACTAAATACAATCATTATGCCAATTAATAAAATATAGCTCCAATGCATAGGCAAAGAATGTAACCATTTAGAAAAAGAATCAAAGACTCCTAGTTTTTCTGTGTTATTGATCTGGGCATCTAAATGATTTAAAGCATCAATAACATTATCTTTTTTATCTGGAATATATGTGTAGCAGGTGGTTCCTACTAAGGGACAGGTCCCATTCTGTGCTACAGTGAGTGTATCCAGGGCCATTCTATTTTGTAAAGCCATTTTTCTTATTTGGGTAGTTTCTTGGCTTAAGAGGTACACAGCACTTTTTGTGTGTTAAGTGATTTAACTGTGAGTTGGGCCAGAGCAGGAACATGGTTGAGAGCATCAAATGCTCCTTCTCCAGAAACTAGAATACTTGGGGGTCATTCCCATTGAGCAAAAGACCTGAGGAAACAGGCTCTCAGAGCCTTTATATTATTAGGCAGAGTTTTATGTATAATTCCTGGCAGGAAAGGCCACCTCATAGGTTGCTTTGAAAAAGAAAGACATTTTAAAGTATGATCTAAGTGAATTAAAGTAAATAGAAACAAATACAATGGGATCTCAGAAAAGGAGAGTCAGTTCAGATGTCAATGAGAAAGGAGGTAGTTTTTAATCTGGGTCTTTAATGAAAGGTAAGATTTCAACAGACTTGGAGTCCTTTAAGTCTGTCCCAATATCCATTTAGTTTAGCCAGAGAAACATGCTCTCTTGAAGAGTGTCCTGAGCTGCTCTGACAGCTCTTCTGTCCAGGCCATGTTACCAGTAGGAGAAAGTGCCTGTTCATGAAGGGAGAATTAAACCCAGCCACCTTTCCCTAAACCCCCTATTGGGAATCACCTTTATTTGCTGTTTTGGTTAAAGTGATCTTGTCAGGTTGTTTAGGCTTTTAACATGACTGATCTTTACAGTTGTGTTTTTGGGCAGGAAATGGCCAGACCCCACCCTGAGCGCTCTGTCTTTTTTAACAAAAAGAAAAATCCATCATTCCAACAATGAATCTCTTTTCTTGTTGTAAAGGAACTTTTAAAAACAGAAAATCCATATAAGAAACTTAAAAAAAAAAACCAACCAGTTACTTGCAAAAATCTGGCTTTACTGAAAATTAGTCATAAGGTTCAATTTAACCTTTCGGTTCTAGGAATTAATGGAGAATTTTATATTTATGGATAAGCAAAATTGGGATATTATCTGATATATGAAACTGAATTTAATACTAGAAACAAAAGTAATTTTTAGGCCTTGAGACATGGAACTTCTTGGTTGAGAAAGGAGAAGCTTGGATAAGGCAGGAATTACTGCAATTCAGTGAAGAAAAACTAAACAGAAATGTCTTTTCATTAATGTGGTTATGTCTCTCTGGGAGCATTCCGGGGTAGATTTAGCCTAGAGTGAGATTACACATTCATGAAAATAGATTT
>NW_012144633.1:859387-864788 GCF_000956105.1 Propithecus coquereli | reverse complement strand
TATGGGGGTACAGATGTTTAGGTTACGTATGTTGCCCTTGGTCCCCCCCCAAGTCTGTGTTTCAAAATATGTCATTCTTTTTTTTTTAAATTTTTTCCACTAATAAATTTTGTTTTCTCTGATTGATTTAAAATCATCTTTTCATTTCCCTTGACTTCTTTTTCCTCTGCAACTAAACTAGAAATGAGTAGTTTATCTCCTAAAAAATGCAATGGTCTTCTTTCTTATAAATTACATTCTCTAATTTTCTTGTCAGCCTGCTTCAGGGAAATCCACATGTTCAATATACTTGCTTGCAGTTTGGCCCATACCAAATGGTTGCTTAATCCAAATATCTGAGCAGCAAACTCCCAATTCCATCATTCTTCACACTGTCAAACACATATCTCACCCCATTGCCACTCTCTTTCTCTTGACTTCATTAATTCCTACTAATCCTTCATATCTCATTCCAATACTACCTCAGAAATCCTTGAAAATAATTATATTTATTTGTGTGATTATTGATGTCTGACCTCCCCAGCAGAGACTATAAGCTCTATGCAGGCAAGAGCCATGTCTGATTGGTTCTCTACTGAATGCCCACCTTGTAGCATGGTGTCTGGTACATGGTAAATGTTATATACAAATACACACACACACATACATATGAATGTATATATACACACATATATATATAATTATTAAATGATTGGGTAGATGGATGAATAAAGAATGGTCATAGGATAAGGGTGATATTATTTTCATTACAATTTTACATATTAGAAAAACTGAGTTTTGGAGAAATTAAACAACTCATTTACTTACTTCATGAGTGGGAATCAGAATTGAAATCCACATCTGCTTATTGTCTCTATTACTGCTATTCTCTAAAGTCCATTCAAGTTCCAACAACCCATGATTATATGATCTATAATCCAGCTAATAAGACTACGGTCGGGGGAAAAAATAATGATATCAGTTGGTTTTCACAGAACTGTGCTCTCAGACATTAAGCAATGTGTCTCGGGGGAGTTGCAAGGAGTGGGACTGGCTTGTGGTTTGGTGAGAGGGAGGGGCAGACTGAGCCACACAGCCACCAGAGACAGCACCTGGAACAGAAGAGAGTTTTTTGCCCACACACTGAGTATCTGGCTTCCAGATGGACCTTGGGCACACATTTGTTTTTGTAATTTTTCCCCCGCCTCCTCATCTCTTCATTCACCACCCTACTTTCAGAGGAATTTAAGGGTGGGCTTTGTGCTGTATTGCCTCCTTTTTTCCCTCTTCAACCCCACCCTCTATTTCTCTTCCACAAACAGTGACCACAGGGACAGAGCTTTCCTGTGCTTGGAATCAAAGGGGAAACGAAATTTAACTGATTCACTCAGCGCCCTTCAACCTAGACACCTGGCTGTTTCTCCAGCTTTGGGGTAGAGCTTGATCTGTCTAGTTAGGGCAATAGTAGTTCAGTTCATTTACGCAGACCAATCGGAAGTTCTGTGTGCTGAGCGATGGCTATCTGTCAGTGTTCTACCTTCCATAGGCACTCCCTGGGAGACAACACGGGACTGACCAGTTCTGTTATGGCAGGCTACAGGGCTTAGCCTGTTAGCAAAAGCCACTCTCCGATGTAGGGAGCATATTGTGGCCTTTTGTGGCCTTTCTGTTCAGGCTTTTCAAGGGTTAGCAAAAGACTGCAGTATCTTTTCTGAAAGCAAACCTTTAGACGTTTTCAGAAAATAGTAATTGTCTCACTCATTCACTAACCTCAGGAAGGAGTCCAGGATCCTGGCAGGGGTCTGTCTTCCATTATCATTCTTAACCTTCAAACAACATACCTGTGCTGGATAAGGACAGCTCCATAAATAGATCTAAGTACATCTTTGAACACAGTCCAGGCTCCACTCCCTATTTCCATGGACCAGATGCTGTGAGGAAGGCACCTGTCTCAGAATGAAAGGCAGAGAATGAGGAAGGGGTGACTAAAAAGTTCAGGCGAAAGTTGCAGCAAAGTTGGTTTCTGTGAATTAACATTGATTCTTCTCCTCCATCTTAAATGTTTAGGCTAAAAATACCAAAGCTTACCAAAGCTTAATACCAAGCTTAAATTGTGAGTAGAAACATATGGAGTATGAATTATTGTTCCCACTTGTTTATAAATTAATGGAGGAAGGGACCACATCCCTGTCTTCCTTTCAGCCTCCCTTTTATGGGAGATTGTTATTGTTATAAATACTCATGTTCCTCCACACGAAGGGATGCTATCTTCTCACTCTGTTGGTGTTGGGCTTGACTACATTGCTTGCTTTGGCCAATCGAATATGAGCAGAAGTGATATGTGTCACTTCTGAGCAAAAGATTTAAAAGTTATCACATATTGTTCTCTTTTCTCTCTGCTACAAAACTAGGATTAACCCTAAAAAGTATCGTTCCTTTATCCTGGGTCCTGGAAAGAAGAGGAGGTGGAGCAGAGCCATAGCTGACCTTGCAATGGATATAGTTTGAGTAAGAAATAAACACTTGTTATAAGTCAGTGAGTTTTGGGGGTTGTTTCTCATTGAAACATACTTAGGCTATATTCCCTATTCCAATGGACCTCCTAGAGTTTGTTCTAAACTCAGATATACTTACATCAACCTCCAAGAGAACCCACAGCCCTCATAGACACTAAAGCCCCCATTCAAAAGATACTGAGAGTGGCCCTGCCACTCATAAGAATGGCAATACCTGTAGCATTTGAGATTTCTTAAGCAGTTTCTTCTTTTAGGGCTGAACATCATGTAACTAGTATGATTTACAGATATACCACCTGCTCCTGTGCCATTAAATTTCTTTCTTTCATGTATTCTAAGTCAATTTGTCCCATACAGAGTGCCAGTGAATAGTCCTAACCTCACAGTTTTCAAGGTCTGGCAACAGAGGGAGGGAGCCAAGGTATCAGAAATAAGAACCAGAATGTGAGGGACACTGTGGAGTAATCCAGGGTTGGAATAAATTACAAAATTTTCTAGAATATTAGACCCTGTACATAAAGGACAATTACAGAATTATATACTCAAGGAAGTGGGATTTCAGCAGGGACTGGAACATCAAAGAATAGGACAGGAATAACAAAGAAGTATAGCAAACATATTCTTTTTATGCTTATCGCTGGCCTAAATCCAAGAGAGTTTCAATGAAATAGAGGCATGATTCCCAATCTGGAGGAGTTCACAGTCTCTTTGTGGGGATGAGTAAACTAAACTGCTAAAAATGTATTATTGAACTATGATATGTATGTGGAGAAACTCATATGTTATAAGATTACAGGCTGGAGACTATGTACAAACTCAGTACCTTCTGGGTTATACTGAACATCAGATCAAGAAACAGAGCACTACCTGTCTCCAGAAACCATCTTCATGATTCCTTCCAACTTCCTCCCAAAGATGACCATTATCTTGACTTCTAACAGCATAGATTAGTTTTGCCTGCTTTTCAGTGATATAAAAATGGAATCCCACAGTACATACTCTTTCATGTTTGGCTTCTTTTAATCAAAATTACATTTGTAAGCATTATCTATATTGTTCCCTGTAAATATAGAGTGTTCATTCTCATTTTTATACAGTAGCCCATGGTGTAAAGATGTACTTATTTATCTAATCTACTGTTGATGAATATTTCATAGTTTTCTGGTTTGGGGTATTTTAAATAGTGTTGATCTGAATATTCTAGTACATGTTTTTAGTTAACATATGTATGCTTTTATGTTGTATAAATGTCTAGGACTGCAATTTTGGGTCATAGGAGTTGTTAGCAGTTGTGTGGTGTCCTGTGTTGAGAAGAACTGTAAGACCACATCTGAGCTTAGTAAAAATGATTGGATAAATTTATTATTTATATCTGGCAAAGGACAGAGAGGCAATGACATGCATGCCAGGTATTTGGCATCCCTAGTATTGAACACCGGTAAAATTAGTACACTAAACAAGTGATTCTAAGTCTAAAGGTAAGGAACAAGATAGAGTAAGCAATACCGGAAGCCATGGAGCAAAAGCCACAGAAAAAGTGATAAGAAATATAGCTCTGACAGTCCTTTCAAAACTTAGATTCTGTCTTCCCCACTTCTTCCTTAGTTCTTTCTTCTCTCTCATTTAAATGCTGATGGACCGTGTGGTTGATTTAAGATACTGACAATAATGGGACACTGTTGCTACTGCAATGCACATTTCTCCAAATGATGCCAGCCTGGGTGACTTGGAGTACAAGATATCAATGAAGAGACTGATTCAAGAAGACAGCTGGGATGAGGGCAATCTCTTGGTCTCATGGGAGAAGTTGGAAGTGGCTAAGTGTGAATGTGTGCCTTAAACTAAAGAGTACTAATATTTAAAGTAAAGAAAAATGCATAATATAAAAACAATAGAGAAAAATCAACAACACTAAGTCGATTCTTTAAAAAAAATCAACAAAATTGACATCTCCTTAGCTAAACTGACTAAGAAAAAAATATAGAATCAATTTACTAAAATCAGGAATGAAAGAAAAAAAATGACAACCAACCTTAAAAGATGAAAAGGATTATCAGCGAATATCATAAACAAATGTATGCCAACAAATTAAATAACTTAGATAAAATGGAGACTTCTAAGAAACATAAATAACCAAAACTGACTCAGGAAGAAATAGAATATATGGATAGACTTACAAAAAGTGAAGAAATTTCATTAGTAATTTAAAAACTTCCCACAAAGCAAAGCTTATGCCCAGATTCTCTTTACTGGAGACTTATACCAAACATCTAAAGAAGAATTAATACAACCTGTTATGGTTTGAATGTGCCCTCCATCCCCCCAAAAAGTATTGGAAACTTACTCCCCAATGCAACAGTGTTGAGAGGTAGGGTCTAATGGGAGGTGTCTGGGTCACAAAGGCTCCACCCTCATGAATGAATTAATGCCAATTACAAAAAGTCTTGAGATTGTGAGTTTTATCTCTTGCTCTTTCTCTCACCCTTTCACCTCTAACGTGGGATAATGCAGCAAGAAGTCCCTCATCAGATGCCAATACTTTGATATTGGACTTCACAGCCTCCAGAAATGTAAGAAATAAATGTCTTTTCTTTATAAATTACCCAGTCTGTGGTATTCTATTATAGTAGCACAAAATGGACTAAGACACAATCATTCACAAACTCTTCCAAAATACAAAAGAAGGAATCTCACCTCCCAACTCACTAAAAAAACTGCTAGAACTAAGAAATAAGTTCAGCCATGTTGCATAATACTAGGTCATTATACAAAAATCAACTGTATTTCTATATGCAAGCAATGAACAATCCAAAAATAAAAACAAGAAAACAATTTCATTTATAGTAAGTAATACAAAAAGAAGAAAATACTTAGGAATAAATTTAAGAAAAGAAGTTCAAAACTTG
>NW_012144633.1:847346-848507 GCF_000956105.1 Propithecus coquereli | reverse complement strand
TATTAGATTTTAAAATCTGGCAGTAGAAATAGATCTGTGGGCAAACCAGATGTTGGAATTTGCAGACAAGAACTTAAAATACCTATGGTAGACTTCTGCTAACAGCCAAGAGAGAGCAGAATAGTCTGGAATTACTGTCACTGTAAACAACTAGAAAACTGGACAAAATATAGAAAACTAATATTAGACATTGAGCAACAGACTGTGATCTTGAGAAAAGGAAAACAAATGCGATAAGCCCTATCTTCACATTGGTTTATTGCCTGGCATAATTTCTGGATTGTAGTCCAAGGATGGGAGCCTAACAATCTTGGTAAATTGAAAAGACAGAGAACAGAGTTCAAAGATGTCAAGGAAGCTAGAATTTGGAGCAGAATACTCAAGAAGACGGATCCAACCAGAGAAAATTTCTAGAAGTCTTCATAGGGATTCTCCTTGAGTATATGGTTGAATACCAATCTGTGCTTTTTACATAAATTGAAATGCCACAGGGCCAGATAATAACAACCTCTAGGGAAAGAAAAAGTACCAGAAAACTGTAATACTAAAGATTTCAGAATTTCCTTAGGGCTGGTAATCATTTGAGTTGTCTCATCCATTGTGGAGAAATCTCCTTTAGTATATGGTACATTCAGTAGAGATTTCAGAAAGGAAATGCCTTAATGAGATTAAATTACTCTTTGAACAAAGGCCATTTTAGATCTTACCTAAAAGATCTTAAAGTCAAACCTTGAAAGGATCAAATTAACTTTTTATTATCCATTTAATTTCTTCTGTATCTATAACATCCTTTTTCATCTAAGTATGGTTTATGTTTTTTATCATTTTTCTTAATCTCACCAGAGATTTGTATTTTGTTAATCTTTTTGAAGAATCGACTTTGGCTCTATTTATTTATGGCTCCTTTATTTTTCTATGCCATCAATTTATGTTGTTTATTACCTTTCCTCTTCTACTATCTTGGGTTTTATTCAGTTATTCCTTTCTAACTTCTTAAGTTGTATGTTAGCACATTACTTTTCAGTCTTCTTTGTTTTCTAATATAAACATAATATTAAAGCTATTAATTTTCCTCTAAGTACTGCTTTAGCCATGTTCCAAACATTTTTACCTGTCATATTGTCATTTTCCTTTAGTTCTACTTATTTTCTAGGTTCTTGT
>NW_012144633.1:843626-844704 GCF_000956105.1 Propithecus coquereli | reverse complement strand
TAGGCACCTTGGGATTTCACACAGTTCTCCCAGTGTCTCTTAACCCAACTCATACACATCCAACATTCTCAGGTGTTCTGCTTGTTGCAGGCCTTTCAGAATGTTGACCACTTTCAACAGATTCTCGACCATATTTGAAGCATTTGTGCCACATTTTTATTTGTGCTGTACTCATTGCATTGTCTCTGAAAGCCTTCTGAATCACCCAACTATTTTCCACGAAGGAATGTTTATGCTTAGTGCAAAATTTGATGCAGATTTATTGCTCTATTCACTCAGTCATTTTGAATGTGATGGCCACACAGTACACACGCTCACTCAATGGCATCTAGTGCCCCACTGACTAGCACAGTGAGGCCCTCCTGTTCACTCGTGTGCATTACAGTCCACTCTCCTTGGCTGCCAGGTTATATCGATATTGTGCAAACCATTCTCATTATGTTAACAATGGCTGGATACTTTCTGGGCAGCCTTTGTATATATAAAACCACTTGAAATTTCCCTATAGGTAACTAAAGTTCTATTTAATTTCTTCTCAGTCTTTTTTTCTCCCGTGCTTCATTTGGTTTGTTTGTATTACTTGTCTTCAAGTTTGTTGATCTCTTTTTCTTCAGGGTATGTTCTATTGTTAAGTCTATACAGTATATTTCCATACCAAATATTGTATTTTTTGGATCTAGAACTAACATTTGGTTATTTTTATGTTTTCTTTTCTCTATTAAAATCTATCATCTGTCCCTTCATTACTTTCATGTTTTCCTTTAAGGGATTGAAATATCCTTGAACATATTTTAAATAGCTATTATAAAAATCCTTGTCTACTAATTCCGCTATTTCTGGGACTTTTCTATTTACTAATTTTTCTTCTTGTTAAACGTAATATTTTCTTATTTTTTCATAGGTCTAGTCATTTTTATTGCATGCTTGATGTTATAAATGCTACATTGTGTCTAGATTTTGTAGTTTTCCTTAAAAGAGTGATAGCTTTTAGTCTGGCAGTGGTTAGTTTGTTTGTGTATTAACTTAATTATTTTGTATAAGATCTCTACTCTTAAAACTACAAATCATATCTGAGAGT
>NW_012144633.1:841077-843576 GCF_000956105.1 Propithecus coquereli | reverse complement strand
GCTTGGATCCTAATTAGAGGGAGTTGTGGGAAACCAGGAAGAAGTCTTCATTGTAGACGTATGTTTCCAGAGGATGCTGAAGTTGAAGGCGGCAGGATGAAAATATCAATGTTTCCATGCTACCCTAAGTAGAAGCCTTCTTTCTTCCCCCAACTTCCTTCCCTTCCCCAACTCTCTCATTTCTTTTTCCCTCTTCTGTTTCATTTTTGGTCTGAGACACCTTGTTAATTTTTAAAGATTAATAGGCCATTTAGCATGAGAAGAGTGTGGCACAGGTCGCAGATGAATAAATTAGTACCAAAACTTCACACTAAGATGAAAATCAAAGCTGTCTGTTTTATTGCTTAAAGTATCTGTGAGTGCTGGGCAGGAGGAAATTGGTATCTCATTAAAAAAATGAGAAAGTGAGGTAGAGAGGAAGCTGAAAGCTTGTTAAAAGTGGTGGAAAAGCTGTCTTAATTATGCTTTTCCATTTGCTAACAAGAGGACATTTGTTATATGAGTTCAGGACTCTTTATCCCAAACAAAACAAACAGAGTTAAGGACATTATTTTTGTCTTTTTAGCCAGTGGTGGCTCTGGAGTCCCGTTTCAAAATAAAGGTTTCACTGCGGGAAGTCAATTAGACCAGAGAATGCTGGCAAAGGGTAAAAGGCTTTCACTTTCAAAGATTGATTTGAGAGCTGCTACCCAACCTTTCACCTTGATCCCACGTAAGGGGGAAGGTGGGCAAGGACTCCTTATTAGTGCAAGAATCTGTGTGCCTGGAGAGGCATTTAAAGGCCCTGCTAAGAGTCATTCAGTCAAAAATAGTTATTGAAAGTCTATTGTCCCAGTAAAGCACAGTTTCCTTTTCCGGAAAATGGAGATACTAATGACCTCATGGTTGTTGAGGGGATTAAATAAGACGTTACATGAGAAAACACCTAGCAATGAGTTAAGGGCTCCAAGGAACTTTAACAATACTGACTACTACTTATTGATGCTTGCTATGAATCCAGTACATTATCTTATGTAATTTTCATAACAGCCATATATAGTGCTATCATTTCCACTCTATGAGTAAAAAAAAAAATTACATGATTTTGTACAGTGTCAACTAGTAAGTGAGAGTGGGATTTGAATCCAAGTCTGTTTTACAATTTCTCTTGGAAGGTCATGAATAAGATATGGCCTCTGACTTCTAGGCTTACAGTGGAATAGAAATATACTTCAATTATAAAATAGGGTGTGATTAATGGCCAAAGGGATTTAATGTGCTAAGGGAATTTAAAGAAAAGAGAGATTGCTTCTGATTGAAGAATTATGCCAAGAGGCAGTAACATAATGTCAAAGAGTATATATAGAATACTTGGTTCAAATCCCAGATCCCTTTGTTTCTAAGCTGTGTAACACTGAACACATTATTTCTTCTCTCCAAGCTGCTTTCAGCTACAACATGAGGATTGAGATACTATCTCCCTTTTAGGCTGTTGTGAGGTTTGAAAAAATAATGTCTATGAAACACTCATCAGTGCCTGGTGAATTACTTCTTAAAAATCAGGATATATTTCATACAAGAGATAGTAAATTAAGAGTTTTGAAGGACAGTGATAGGATTTCAACAGAGACATCTAAGTTTGAAAGAATGAAGTATCTCCAGTGTTAAATATGGTGGATGTGTACCATTTTTAAGTATGTCAAGTATAAGAACTGTTTTTAAGTTCAAGTAATGGTAGTAGTGTTGTATCAGACTAAACTTCCTGCCAATAACAATGATAAACTCTGCATAAAATATAAAAATCAACTTTATTAAACACTGAAGAGTGACCAAAGGCAATCAAAAACTGAAGGGGATTTGACCTTTGATAGAGGAGACCACAGTGAGTGAGATTGACATTTATAAGGCCTTTCTTTTATAAGTCCCTGTGTGGTATTAAGGGGAAAGAGTTCAAACAGAAGGGTGCAGTTTTAGTGACCTGAGGAGACAGAGAACAGAGGAGAAATTTAAAGAAATGTTGGTGCCACAGTGGGGGTGAGTGCCCCATATCTACAAATAAACCCTCCTCAAATTCTTGACTGACCCTTGAACTATGTATGCTCAGGCCAACATTCCAGGGGAAAAATAATAATTAGAAGGCTAATATGTACAGAAATTTCAGTGGCTTTCTACTTCAGGGAAGACCAAAGATTTAGAGTTCAAGTCTAAAAAGTCCAAAGGGGCTTGGACTTTCCAATAAAACCATGGAATGACAATACTTTAGGCATAAAGATTGTGTCTTATGACTAAAATATTGACCCAAAGACTAAGGGGAAAATGAATATGGACCAACCCTTACAAAGTTAAGCCCATCACAAGCTAAAGGTGATCTGCTAGTAATTTAGCTGACGAAGAAGAAGGAGAAGGAGAAGGAGAAAAAAAAGAAAAAGAAAGAAGAAAGAAGGAAGGAGGAGGAGGAGGAAGAGGAGGAGGAGAGGAAGGAGGGGGAGGAAGAGGAGAAGAAGAAGAAAACTTATTTAG
>NW_012144633.1:838606-839752 GCF_000956105.1 Propithecus coquereli | reverse complement strand
TTCTAACTTATTTAAATGGTGGTTGGAGTATAAAATCTATATGATACTCATTCTTAGAAATTATTGAGACTTGCTTCAATGGAGCAATATATGGTCAGTATTTAAAATATTCTCTGTGTATTTAGAAAAACAGAAAATCTATTTGGATTTGTATCCAAATCCAATACTTAAACTGTTAATCTAGGTTGGCTGGATAACAAGGTGGGGGCCCATGATTTTAAATTTTAAATACTTATTAATATTACTTGACACTGCCAAACATGATCCTTAGACAGTAAGTCAAATAGGTGGTAAAGAGGTAAGGAGGTAAAGAGGCAGGCACTCCAACCTGGTAGTCCCTCAAGACAGGATAATGAAAGGGTCAGAAGTTTGTGGTATAGATAGTAGGGATAAAGGTGCAATGAACATTATTGTCCCTCGTACTACTCTGAGGCCTGACCTTCAAGCACCATTATAATCAGTGCTTACCTTTTCTTTCTAAAAGAAGATTCTTCTGGTAATTCTACATACCAGGATTTCCAGACACTCTCAAGTACATCTAAATCCCGATGACAGCAATTAATGTATTCCATCATCACCCATGTCTTACATACAGCTGTTTATATCTGAAATCTGCTAAGTTCAAGTGTCAAAACACCACCCTCTTCTCACAGGCCCCATCTTCCTTCTCAACTCTCTTTTTCTTTTTTCTGGAATAACTTTCACTTAATGATTAGTGACTCTATTCAATCCATCAACACTGGTCAGAATTATATCAGTCTCTTGGGCATTCAGCAAAATCTGACCTGATAGAAAACAGGCTACACCAAAGGAAATTTATAATCTGAAGAGGAGAAAAGGAGGCAAAAAGAATGGGGCAAATGACAAGGCAAATGTTGAGACTGAGGCATAGGAAAACCTTTGGAAGAAGAAATTTCAGATCAGTTCTAGTTTATATCGTAGTATGAAATGGAACTTTTAACATTAAAAGTTATGTAATTCAGAGCTATTTTTCAAAGAAAAAATTGTTTATTCATGAGAAAAAGTTTATATTCTTAGTTTTCTTACTTTTTATTTGCCCTTAGTTGATTCCGATAAAGTTTTTCTGCTCTTAGAAAAGGACTTATTTATGCTGTTTTTTTTCTCTTGAACATATATATTTTTTTA
>NW_012144633.1:794734-829379 GCF_000956105.1 Propithecus coquereli | reverse complement strand
AAGTTTCAGCATTAACCAGAAAGTGATATGAAGAGGGCAAACTTTCTCTTCAAGAGAAAATAAGTATAAGAATGAGAGTGAGAGACTATTGTTTCTTACCTTCAGAGAAGAGAGGAAAGATCAGGCAAATACTTTCCCTAACTGGGAGTTTCTCCTGATGGTTGTGAAAGAGGAAAATGGGCAGAGGGAGAATAAGAACACTAAGAAATCCCAGGGCTTAAGTATGAAATCAGGACAATGAGACACCTCTCACTAGGGAGCCAAAAGTTAACTGCTCTTGGCTATTACAGGGATTTTTGGTCTTAACCTCACCCCAAGCTCATGTAAAGTCCCTAAGTCTTAGGGACACAACACTTCTTATTAGAAGAGCTCAGAAAAGTATTGTTTTCAAGTCTGCTGTTTGAGGCTTGGAATGACAATTACTTTATCCCCTCTGCCCTTATAACCAATTGATACTAAATATAGAACAAATGAGAATCAAAGTATCAGTTCTAAAAATGGTAGGTAGTTCCCAGTAACTCCCAAAGGCAAGGTTCCCAAGACCAAGTAGCTTCCTGCCACTTCCCCAGTTAGACCGTGGGACTTATCTTGCCATGAGCTAGGTCTGTAGGTGGACTCTTGAGTCTTTTTACACAGGAAGATTGCAGACCTGCCTTACAGGCTGGCCAAAAGAAGGATGGAGAATGTAAGAGAGAGTGACGATTGCCCTCTAGGCGAATTTCTAACGGGTGTTTAGTATGAAGACAGGAAGCAGAAGAAAGCCCACTGCCCTTCTTAATTGTTGGGTTATCTGGAAAGCTGACTCCAAGTTGGAGTTAGAAGTAAAGAAGGTTTATGGGGAGGCAAAACTTGTGAACAAAGAAAGGCAAAGGCAGGATTGGGTGGGCAAACTGTCACACCACAAGGCAAACCTGACAAATGCCTCTGCCGGCCCAACAGAGAGACTTGGAACAAAAAGTGACCACTGTAGTAGTGCTGCTTTGTGCAGAAATGGCAAGGCCCTTGTACCACCAACTTGTTCAGTCATTGGCTGGGTGCCACCCCAAGAATATCATGACCTCAGCTCAAAAACTAAGAAAGATTTTAAAAGAGTTGATAGAAGCTGTCAGCTGGACATACTTCTGGGAGCTGATAGCCCTTTATCTTTTCTAAAAAAAAAAAAACCAGTCAATCAATTAATTAATTAAAATTGACAAAAATTTTATATATGGTGTACAAAATGATGCTTTGATAGAAGTGTACATTACAGAATGGCGAAATTAGGCTAAGTAACATATGCATTACCTCACATACTTATTTTTTTATGGTGAGAACACTTACAATCGGCTTTCCTAGCAACTTTCAAGTGTACAATAGATTGTTATTAATAATAACTTTAGTACCATATTGTATAATGGATTCTTTGTACTTATTCCACCTAACTGAAATTTTGTATTCTTTGACTAACATCTCCCCAGTCCCCACCCCCAGGCCCTGGTAACCACCATGCTACTCTCTGCTTCTGAGTTCAACTATTTTAGATTATGCAAATAACAAATGACTCTTGCTTCTGGCTCTTTGGGGGGGCCTACAGAATTTTACAAGTGTGATCCTGAACTAATACTTGAAACTGTCGAAAACTGTCTATTATTTTGGTGCCATCTAGCCATCAAGTATGTGGTTGAGGTTTTGTTTTGTTTTGTGTTGTTTTGTTTTGTTCTGTTTTGTTTTAGGAATAGTGACATTCTGAGGTCTCAACATTGGTCTCTGTTGCTGGCAGAGTGGAAATTTAGAAGTAGCTGCAAATTGAATTGGCCTTGGTAAGTGGGACTCTATGCAGTTGTATTCATGCGTAGCCTTTATGTCTGCCATCATGGCTACTTCATTCGTGTGCCCCTTGTGCCAGCACTGGGGTAGCTGCTGACAAGACTGTGTAATAGCAGTGGGCCAAATAGTTTTTTCCACTTAGTTATTTAGAGCCTCTTCCACAGTGGATGCTTTCTGGTGTTTGTTAACACATGATACGGTGATCTTCGCACTTGTGCCCACTCTCATATGCCCACCCATAAGCCTCTGCCTTGAACCTCCTTGTTTTGATCTTTCTTCTTTCAGGCCCCTGCCCAGCTGCTCAGGCCATTCATCTGATGATTAGTCCATGTATACTGTAATTTAGGGGTGCTTTTCCTTCCACCAAATAGATGACCAGGTGCATCACCTAAAGCTGAGTCTATTCAGCAGATTTCCTTACCACTGTCTCTCAAACATCCCCAAGTAAAGCTGTAGGGTGGCTGGCATTCATTTTTGGCTTTCATCCACATAGCAAGCTATCCATCCATCAATGAAGCTCAAGTGTTTTCCTCCTCTTTCAGCCATAGATGGGAGCTGAGAGGGGCACTGGTGCAACCGTGGCATGTGAAACTCTTGTTCCTCCCTCTCTCTTCTCTTGTCAGCCTACACTGGAAAAACACTTCCCCTTCTCTCTATGCTACTGATAATGACAAAAGTCAATATTCCAACATCTAAGGCTTACCTTTTGAGCTACATAGGTAACTTTTGGAATTTAGAACCTTGGAACCTCTTTGTCCACAAAGCCTGGTTCTCAAGATTATTCATTCCCCATGGACTCAACAAAAGTAAGGTTTGAGACTGGGAGTTGAAGGAGGGCCTGTTTCTACCAACTTTTCTGCTTTAATAATCTTCTTCTAGCTGGAAAAGAAATTAACCATGTGTAATAAAATGGAAAAGATAAAAATTACATTAATAACATATTATCCTCCACTTTACCAGATATTTTTCATTTTTCTCCTCTGATCTACTCTTCATCCTTCTCCATTCTGCTTTATGCCCCAGAAGAGGAACTTTATATACTGCCTTGGGCTTTCTTGCCTTTTGCCTTCAGGTTGGGATCAGTCTATGGGAAGCACAGGTAAGAGATATAAGGTGGGAGGTGAATACAGTCAGGGTTTTTATTCTGCCCAGCAGTTCTCTTACACAATCACAGCCCATTCCAGAGACTTCTCCCTCTCTTTGCACCTTTAGACCTAGGGATGGGGATAACTCGCCTCTCACCAACTCTCCAGTGACACACTTATCTCTTGTTTGTTTCTCTTAACTTTTTGTTAATAATTTCTTAATTTGACTCTTCTTAATTGCCCCGGTAAGTATGACATTGACTTCTCTCAGGATCATTACTGATAAACCCATTATATCTGCATGATTTTATATCAGCATGATTTATTTCTCCAATTAGATTAGAACTCCTTAGAGGCAGGAATTCTAATTCTCAAAATTCTCTTTTATCACCTGCTTCCATCACGAAGATGCACTAAGTGCATTCTGAAAGTCCTCATTTTATCATTTAGCTGCCATGTACTAGACACTAGTTTAGGCACTGTGGATGTGGTGATGAATAAGGCAGAATAGTCCTTGTCTTTATGGACTCTATACTCACGTAACTCTAACAGTTTTCCCATGGTAGTTGCAAATTTTAATGAACAAAGTAAATAACTAGTTATTCACTGTCCTGGTCATACCCCTTCTAAACAAATTTACTCTACTCACATCCTGCCTTGTGGCTATGAAATTTGAGGGCGCAGAAGCTCAGAGTAAGCAGTGGAAGCTTGTTAGTATAATTATAGAGCAGAGTACGGAAAGAAATATGTAGCAAGAAGTATGGATGCCATGATTAATTGGGAAACCATTCTGCCTTAGTTTTGATTAGAGTTTCCACAAATCCCTACTCTACTGTGATTCCTAGTCTTAACTTTTTGAGAGTTGCCTGTTGACATTTTCCAAGAAAACTTCCTTTGCTTGGAGCAGTTTGAGCAGCTCCTAGTTCTTGACAACCAAATGAGTCTGGGGGAGCATCCTTCCTTCGCCCCCTGGGCTTTGAGTTTGGTGTTGCTGCCGCCAATGGCACCACTAAGCACCTGGGGAGGGGGGCAAGCCCAACACTTAAGGAGGCAGCTCTGCTTTCCTTACTGTGCCTAGTGAAGACTTGCCTTGGCCTTCCGATGAAGCCATTGCTTTTGTTACCTGTCACTGCACTGCTTCTCAAGCTAGGCTTTTAGGCAATTCTGCTGCATGAATGATAGCCTTACAGCTTGCTTTCCTTTCCCTGACCCTTGCACTCACACCCCCTCTAATCAGTAAGTTTTTTTTTTTTCTGGATGATAAAAAACTGCCAGATGGATCCCTTGTTTTACTCGATCCCTGAATCATTTGCACACCTGCTGCTCCTGCTGGTACTTGCCACTGGGATTCCACTGTCTAAGAGGAGTGCCAAGGAAATTTGTCACAGCATGGCTCATTATTACACAAACTAAAGGCAGGTCCGTGTCCTGAAACACAGCTATAGAAATTGCCTGTTAAGAGTCCTGTTATGGTAGAAAGTGTTTATGGACTATGTCCCTACATCTCATTTAAAAAAAAAAAAAAATCTGTAGTGACCTACTAGTAGCATTTTTCCCATAATTCTTCAGCCTCATAGCTGAGAACTCATTTTGCAGTCTCAGGCAGGCTTCACTCTCTGGGAACAACCTTGTCAAGGGCAGGAAGAGAATAAGGGAGACCAAGAAACTCAGCCCTAAGTAAACCTTGTGTTTTTGCTACAGACTTCCAGTAGCTAGCAACTAGATTCCTGCCTTTCTCTGAGACCCAATACCTACCATATGCGATCCAGGGGCAGTTGAGTAAGTGCAAGAGTCCTCTCTGGCTTTGCTACCATGTGCCCTGGGGATATTTGAAGAACCCCCTATGATCCCTTTATGTTTTTAGAGTGCTTTTGCACCCATTATCTCATTTGACTCTCATGATAGCCTGATTGGAACCAACATGCTTTATATTTACTCCACATTATTACTGTGGAATAAGGTTCTTGTAACTCCAGATTCAGTGCTTTTTCTTTTTAAATAACATTTATTTTCTTTCTTGATATAAACCCTTTCAGGAATATATGGAAATAGAGATTAATATAAAGATCTAAATCGCTTGTAATCTCACCATCCTGCGATAACCATTGTTAATATTTAGGAATTTTTAATCTATGCATATAATTTTTTACATTGTTAAAACTTTATAACCTGAAATTGTATATCCAACAAATTTTGAATTTCTTTTTTAAATTGCAACATGTTGATTTTGATTCTCCTATGAAATTGGTCCCAAGAGTAAGCATTATATATCAAATCCTTTTAAAGCGAAAAAACAGGAAAAGAATCCCTTAGGTATAAAGGAAACTGTTCTATACCTTCATAGGAAACATTCCTTGGGTCTGGCATTACACAGACCAAAGGGAATGGTTTGTAGACAGGCACATGGAAAACAAATACTGTGATGGCCATCTGTTCACTGGTTCAGAAAATGTCTAATTTCTTTCTTAAGCTATGTAAAATCCACAGTAGTCAATGTGGGGAAAGATCTGTAGCATGACTGAAATGGCTACTCTGAAACAGGGTATAGTATAATGTAACAATTGAATAAAGCAAAGCATTCCTCCTGCAGGAGGATGCCCATGATAGTGAAAAATGTGCCTGAGAAGAGCATTGTTCTGTTTAGTCAACCTGACCTGTGTGCAATGCCAACCTAAAAGGCAGGTGAGAGAAGCAGTCACTTCTGTGGTTTAATTAGAAAGTTCTCGAACCTGCTGCCCTGTCCCCCACCCCATCCCAAGACTAAAACATCTTCACATCCTTTGCCCCAGAATTCTCAGTTAGTCACTTTTTTTGGATTGAGTTATTAAAGAACTTTGTTATAATACAAATTTGTCATTTAACTAAACCATTACTCACTTTGAGCTACCAGCTTGGATTAATGTCTAATGCATAATGAAGATCTAACTCATCATGGGCGGATCACTTAGCTTTAAGACCAGGATCTGGATACATAGAAATGGAAGGTGGGATGGAAAGAAATAGAATGCGGACACCACAGAGAAGCTCTGCCCAGAGGCCTGAGCCTAAGAAGGAGCCTGGGAGGCCAAGACAGCTGTAAATATTGGGTATCCAGAAGTGCTGGAAGGGGAGAAGGAGAACCAGGAGGGAAGAGTGACACCAAGAGCAGCCTTCACCATTGTCACTTGTGAGGAATAAAGATACAGTACACACACCTGCAAAGAGCCAGGCTGCTTCATGCTTAGAAAAACTAATTTAATAAATGTATATTCTCAACATCATAACAATTTCGTCTGTGGGCAAAACAGAAAGATTTGGGAGTGGCAGTAAGGTTCAGCCATGGCCCAGGGCCCAGACCGCTGGGTGGGGACTCTTCCTGGTGGGAGAAAGAGCCACATTCCCCTGTTATTTGCGACAGCCTCAGGACCCACAGGCTGCCTGCAATGTGCAGACTGCATAATTCAGCATGAAGTTTGCCAACAATTTTTGGCCTCAGCTTTTTAAATGGTTTTCATTTAGCAACAATTTCAGATTTTTCCAGGACAGTTCCTGTTTTCATGAAGAAAAATTAGGCGACCTTTACTCAAGTTGGCAAATGAGAGGGCGGGTGACAACGGCCCAGAGAGTAATTGCAGAGCTTACTGTCCCCATTAAAAATTCCATAGCAGCCATTAGCAGCCCATTCTCACGTGGTTTGAGAGAGAAGAATGTTCTGTCCTTAAGAAATGACAGTTGTTCACATTCATCAAGTTAGGAAGCTATGCACGTATTTGTGAGTTTAGATGCAAGGCCTCTGCTGGTTACTTAGTGAATGAATTGAAGCCAAAAGTTGGAGTTTAATCCCCGCTCGTGTGCCATGCAGCTTCCACCGCAGTCTCTTGCGGGGCACATCAATACCAGGTAGAACTGGCCACGCAGTCAAGTACCCAAAAAACCATAAATTGAATCATCGCGTCTCATTAGGTTCCCTGACAAAGCCATAAACTTCTCCCCACAGATAGTGCTGCCCAAGCCTCCTGTTCAACCCACCTCTAAGCAGAAAATTTATAACAACCTTTTGAAAAAGTGGTCTTTCAGCTACACAGAGGGATTTATTCCTTGTTCCAGCATAAGTTTCCATTTAAACAGCAGAACTTTCTCGGGTTGAAAACATGGCCGCTTTACACTTTCAACGGAACTTCTAGCCTGAGCCAATGACCGTAACAGGTGGGCCTAATATGGAGCCTGAAGAAAATGTTCGACCATCTTTCAGCTTTTATTCCTTGATACGTGAGCTGGGACAGGGTGCCCTAGCTTTTCAGATTTATTCTCCAGATGCACAAAGGATGAACAGACTGGTTTCCAGCTCAAGTGACAACATGGGAGCCACCATCAAGTACAGCACAGCTTTTGTCCCATTACACACATCTGCTTGAAATGGACTTTTTGGCACTTGGCGTTTTGTTGCTGTCTGCATCCAATACGTGCAATTCTGATTCAGAACTCCTTGCCCTATAACCTTGATCCATTCACTTAGCAGTTTCACTTTAAACACAAAGCAGAGGCTTTTAAATTTCTTTTACAACTCTATGTTTATATCCTTCTACTGTTCTCAACTGCTTTGAAAAGATGTATGAAGTTTTTCTGTCAGATGTGATAAAGCAGGTATTATTATAGACTGTGAACTGTCAAACCCTGTATTCTTAGCAGGTAACATAGCCATGAAGCACATGGTGAACACTCAGAAAATTATTTCAATGAATGTATAGTTAAGATGATATAATAATGAGGTCATTGAATTAAACTTAGAGTATAAAAAAGGCCATGCTACTGTGGTTGTTATTATTGCCAGAAACCAAATATTCCTGGTTCTTTCTTCGAGCAAAATTGACTAGCAAAATTTGTGTAGAATAATGTTACTTCTAGGCAGGGTTTTTAAGAGCTGTGGTGCAATATGCCTCATCTCCCTTACCTTCTCATGTAGGTTAAAGCAATGCTCTAGAAAGAGGTTGCTCCATTATTCTCGTCCTGAAGTGAGGATGAGGTAAAGAGCCCTATCTGATGCATGACAGATGCATTGTAAGAAAGAGAAATAAATTTTTGTTGTTTTAAATCACTGGGATTTTAGAGTTGTTACTGCAGCATAATCTAGCCTGTCTTGCCTAATATAGCTGCTTAAGTTCATTTTGCAGGTGTGAAGGTAGTATAGGTAGGAGAAAGAGGCAGAGCTTCTGGGTTTGGGTTTTGGTTGGAATCTTAAGACAGTGTACTTTCGAACAGGAACACACGGTGATCTGCTCACCCACTCTTCAGCTCAGCAGCCTACTCAGAGAGTCACTTAAGCCAAGCTGGCTGTGACTATGGCAGAGGAGGCAGAGTGATTTAGCAGGACTTATTGTTTCCCGGTGTCGTTGTTTTGGTCTGATATCAAGTAGCTACATACGTGTGGGAGAAAAAGAAAGGACAATATGTTGGATTGTACTAAATGTTGGATCACACTAAATATATTTTATTATGAGAGACGCACTATCATCAATAGCATCAAAAACACTGAGCATTATGTAAAAGACAATGAAAGGATTTTAATTGTTTTGTGGAAAATGGTTAATGCTAATGTTAAAGGTTCATACACCATAGAAAATCATAAAGAGGAACAGAGCAATTGCTCAAAACCTACCACCCAGAAATAGCCTTGCCTACATTTCTGTGACCAGCCCTCCAGGCATGTGTCTATGCATATGTACAAATGTGCACATAAGTTTTACATAAACGGGAATCAGCTATTAAAGCGGCACCCATTTAATTGATTCTAATATGTACAGTCTAAGAACTAGGATACAGGTCTCAGGATGGTTGACAATCCCCATCCTCCTGAAGCTTACTTTCTAGGTTTAGAGATAGATATTCTCAACAAAAAATTAGTGTTATAACATGGGAAGTCCAGGGTGCTATGCATATTGCAAGGAATTTTATCTATTTTATTGAATAGGAGACAAATTCTTAAGGATGTGTTTTATAAAATGATTTTTTACTCTACAGAATGTCAAAATAATTCTATATTATGGCATTTAGTGGCTGCATAATATTTTATTGTATGAAATTGTGTATTATAATTTCATTACAAGTCCTTATTAGCAGACATTCAGTTTGTCTCCTTTTTTATCTCTTATATACAATGCTGCACGGAAATTTTTTAATGTATTTCTCCCTTACATTTCTTTAGCATAAAGACAAAAAAATGAAATTATTGCATCATAAGTTATACGGATTTTATATTTATGCTATATGTGAACACAAGCACATTATATATATGTAGTATATAAATTACTAAATATATTATATTTGTATATACATATGTGTATATACATTATATACATCAAATATAGATATTGCTATACTGCCTACAGAAATGTCTCAATTTATATTCTCACTTTCAATGATCAGGAATGACAATTTCCTAAATCCTAGAAAACTCAAAAAATGTAAATCATTAAATCACTTTGTAAACTTTGCCAACATTATATGTGGAAAACTTTCACTTTGCATGCATTTCCCTGGTTATTGTGAGATTGAACATTGGATGCAGTGAGCAAGGAAAGGTGCCCAAATGCCCTAATTAGACACACATAGGCCAGCAGGTAGGAGATAACCTCATGAAAATTCAAGAGCTTTCCTCGTCAGTGAAGTTTTTAGGGGAGAAATGTCTGGTGCATGCTGAGACATCCTCTCTAAGGTAAAGTACGGGTTATTGCATCTTGCACCCTACACCACTAAAAAAGAGGCACAGTGTTTGATGGTCCTCTTTCAACATTGAAGGTAGCGTATATCACACTTGGAAATAATGTTTTAGCCCATTTATCAGATGACTCAGAAAGCTGCTAGTTTTGAGTAGGGGCCAGAACAATAAGGGGATCCATAGCAGATCCCCTGCAGCTTGGGCCATAGGACCCGGCGAAGCCGATAATACCAGAGGTATTGAAGGTGGTTAAGGTACTGGACAAGGATGCTATGTGGAGCCTCCAGAAATTCATACTAAGAGATTTTCAGGAGAGACTTTTGGCATTCTAAAACAAACCCATATGACCCACATTCTGCAACAGATAATTATCAATCATTTGATAAACAGCTACAGGGTCTAGAAGACTGAGAGCCTAACCATGGGATATCAGGTAACTAAGTGAACAGAACATTTTGCCATCACCTAGGTATCTTCAGATCCACCAAGATACGTGGTCAAGAGAGAGGAGAGCAGCAGCAATGCCTTGTACGATGGAAATGGTACTTCCAGGATTGGGGCTGAGAGGGTCGACAAGGTGCAAATAAATTGCATGAACAAATGGTTCAAGACTCCCAAGACTTCACAGACTCTCCTTCCTCAACTGTGGTCTTACAGTAGTGGTGAGGCAGGTCTCTACAACCAATGAAAAAAAGGAGGAAAACCCTTAGGCCTGGCTCGCAGGCCTAAGGTGAGTTGGCATAATACCAAAAATGAACTGCAGACACATTATAGCTGCAGTCGGGGCCGCGGGGTTCTCTCAAAAATAGCCATGAAGGAAAATTCCCCAGTGAGCAAAACTGCAAGCTTTGTATTTACATGAAATTTGTATTTGTAGGAAAGGAGAAGTGGCCTGATGTATAGCTATTCATACATTCCTGATCTATGACAAGGAGCTTCAGTGGTTGGTCCAGAGTCTGGAAGGAGCAAGATTGAAAATTATGAGACACAGAATTTAGGAGAGAGACATGTGGTTGATGTGAGTGGGCTTCTGTGAGAGAGCACAAACAACAGTACTGGAAAGCCGTTGTCTCCTAGGATGTTAGCCAGAAGTCTTGGAGTTCAGAGAGGAAGAGGGCAAAGGGGTAACTATCTACTCTCAGCAACCTCTCTCACCAGTGAGGCTTTTGGCACTGACCTGAATTTCCTTGTTGACTCAGGATTGACGTATTCAGAGGGCACAGGGCAGGCATCCTCAAAGCAGTACCAGGGAGAGGCAAGAGTAGAGTGGACCTGTTTCTCCAGTGCTCTGTTTTCGCCCTTTCTTCAGCCCCCAGAACAATCTCCCCAAGGATGTCTAACAGTTTTCAATTGGTTCCTAATACCCATCTTCGTTTTGCTTTCTGTAATTTCTATAGGGTTGATTTAGGGGCAGAAAGCAGAGCCTTTTCTAATTTGCTGTCTTCCTGAATCACTGTTTTCAGCTTCTTCAGTAATGGGATTGGGGTGAAAGAAAGTGCATAGGAAAAAAAATGTTAGAGCACGTTCAGAAAACAAAGGAAGCTGGGAAGACTGCAGGGGAAAAGGATGCTGAAAGAAGAGAGAAAATATATTATAGTTCCTGGACTTCTCATATATTTGTGGTTCAAATTCAAGTCATTGCCTGACTTCATTGGAACAAATTAGGTCCAGTTTCCCAAATTCAGTCTCTGTGGTCGTATGGATGACAAGTAATCACTGGATCATTTCTTCCATGACCTCTGGGACCTTAATCTTGAAATCTTAGGCTAGATTCAGAAATGTGTGAAACAGTGGAAGAGGGGAGATTCCCTGCAGAATCTCAAGGTCTGAGATTTCCCAGAAGGTATAGAATGTACTCTTTTTATTATTCCCATGACTTAAAGCTGGTATTTTCAGGTATTTTTGACAAGTGGAGCCCTAGTTGTTGTCATAAAATTAGATATTTCAAATATTTTGTTTTTCTTTTTATTCTCCCCCATATGTAGTCATGGGAGGCTCACACCAGGCAAGTGTTTTGATTTCATTGTCAATGTGTAGAATTTCATTGTTGTCATTACTGTGTTTATCACATTCCTCCTGGATATGGGCCATTAGCATTCCACCAAAAAAAATATAAATTCTGAAATGCAAGGTAATTCAATGGGCTAGATATCCTAGAACCCCCTATTCCCACCCCAGCACACATGGGAGGCCTCTCCCATCTGGCCAGACCAAGCAGCTGAAATTCACCCCTGGAGCTTCCCACTCCTGTCAATCACAGCATCCTGCTGTGAACACCATACAGCTATTCCTCTCACACAGACTCTCATGACGCCAGAGCAAGTAACCACATGGGCTCTGGTCCACACTGCTAAAGCCCATGACATTCCAGGAGATAGCAATGAATCAATGCACGTCACCACTACAGCATCTCTGCTCTGCCCAGAGTCCTTCATCCCAGAGGGTCCCCAAATATTTTGCAAGCTGATACCTTGTCCAAGCTGTGCATAAGCCTCTCACTTCATCCACCACTGGAATCCATGCACCTCGGCAGTGGAATGCAACAGCTGTTCTGCAGCCGCACCACAATCCCATGGACCTCAGTTTGGGACAGGAAGCCAAGAGGAATACCATATCCAATTGAAAGGACAGAAGGGAATTTCAGGAGGTAAAATTCACTGAGCCAAACTTGGAAGCTGGCCAGGACACCTGGTTAACACCCTTCCTCTCCGCAGAAACCATGGGACCTTGTGACCACCAGCAGCCTGGCTCTAAGCTCCACTGGCTCCTAGGAACCCAGCAATGTCCTCCTCAGATGAACTCAAAACTTGAAATAGCATGAAGGAATAACAGTAAAACATTATATAAATCAAGGGCATCTCACTTCACACCTGCTAAGCTTAGCCAATGTCACCTTAGAAGGAACAGAAACATCACTAAGGTAACAGTGAAGGTGTTAAAAAACGGCCCAGGTGGCTATTCTTCCTTCCTTGGTGACATTAGAGGGACATCCAAATCTAAGAAAGCATCTGATGTTTGGAATTGAGGGTATGGGTCAGAGCCAGAAAGGTGGACAGTCCACATGTTGTCAACTTTGAAGATTCTGTTTAAGGGAAATGTAAATAATTCATTAAACCAAGGATTTTTCCTAAAAGCAATGAGGTAACTCTTTATGGGCGATATGTTTGAAGAACAATCCAATTAAACAAGCATCGAAGCACTATAACTGCTTCTACTACTGCTACTGCTACAATAACAACAACAACAATAATAAACATTATTAAATACTTCATGTGTGCGAAGTGCTCTGCCAAGCACTTCACGTGAAGTCTCACTTAGTCTTCCCAATAACTGTAAACTAAGTACTATCATTAGCCATATTTTACACACCAATAACCTGAAGTACAAATAAGTTAAGTACCTTGGCCAGGGTCACACAGAGAGTAAGTACTGGCACCAGCATGTGACCCCAAATAGTCCAGCCACTATGCATGTGGTCACCATACCTGGTACTGTCCTCCCCTCACCACACTGTACGGATACAAAAAGAACCAGGTGACATCGCAAGAGCCATAACACTTTGAGGTCATAGAGGGAGGTACTATATACAGAATAAAAAAGACAAGACCAATTTCAATTAGGAACAAATAGGGCCACTTAGTCCTTCTACAAACATTTATGGAACATCCACAAAGTATCTGATGCCATGCTAGAGCTGGTGGTGAATAAGATAGACATGGTTCAGGGTTTGCTGGCACATAGGTTAGTGGACATCCATAATATTCCCCACAGCCTTCAGTAACTTCATCTGAAGGGCTTTTGAAGTGAACTTACCATAGTATATAAAAAGCAATTTCTGGAATGGAATTTTAAATTCTTTTGAATTATCTACTCGGAAGTTGGGAACCATGAATTATTTACATCTCAATCAAAGTTCTTTCCAACCTACCTATACCTAATACTTTAAAGAGCATCTTTGAGGAAAAGAAAAAATAACACACGAGAAAGTATTTGAAGAGCATTTACTGTCTGGGGCGGAAATGATATAACTTAAATAGAATACACATATTTGATGGGATTTTTTTTTATATCTTTCAATTGACACTTGCCTTTTGTGATGGATAGTTTTATGTGTCAACTTGGCTAGGTCATAGTACCCAGATATTTGGCCAAACATTATTCTGAATGTTTCTGTGAAAGTATTTTTTAGATGAGGTTAATATTTAAATCAGTAGGTTTTAAGTAAAGCAAATTTCCTCCATAGTGTGGATAGGCCTCATCTAATCAGTTGAATGTCTTAATAGGAAAAAGACTGACCTCCTCTAAGGAAAAATGAATATTTTCCATTCCGTGAGTCTCTAGCCTGCTGGCCTTCTCTGCAGATTTTGGACTTACTAGCCTCTACCATCACATGAGCCAATTCCTTAAAATAAATATTCAAAAATTCTCTCTCTCTCTCTTTGTCTCTGTCTCTCATATCAGTGAGAGTGGAGAACCCTGTCTAATATACCTTTTAATAGCCACTAACTGCTCCCCTCCCTTACACCTCTCCCCCAAAAAGACTTTATGTGGAAATTTCAGGCAGCAGAGTAGGCTGACCAAGGACACATCTTCAATTAGGAGACCTTACCAACTGACTCTTAAATAATTCAATTTAGGCCACTGCATATTTTTTTCAGGTCAGCCTTGAAGTATTCTGAGACTAAATAGAAGACAGAACAAAGGGTAAGATACGACTGAGGAACCAAAAGTTTAAGCAAATCTCAAGGTGAATAGGAATGTCAAGTCTAATTTCAGGAACAGGTCCAAATATGAAGGAGCAGCTGGAAGCTTGGAATTGGGGAGGGGTGGAATATGTCATATATCAAGCTATGATGCTAATTTTGAAGGCACCAGGAGGTGAAGCAACCTGGAAGAACTGTCAAGTCCAAGTCAAGGGCTGGCTTTGCCAGGTGAACTGGGCAGTCCCCAAGTCCCTGGGGACATGAAGACAAGACCATCTACTTGTCTTCTCTTATTTTCTAGCGAAGGATTTTCCAATTGCTCCATAGAGATGCGAGGTTCCATTGGGTCATAACTAGAGCCACCACATTTTAGCAGCTGTGTGGATAATTGACTTTAAGGGAATGAGAACAAAAACAAGAGGATCATGGAAGGGCAGTTACAGGCATGTAGGCAAGAAGTGATGACTCGGAATTGAGCTGGTGTTTGAGACGGTGAGAAGAGAATGGATTCAGGACATGTTTTGGAAGGTAAAGCAGTCAGACTTGCTGTTGGAGTAGAAATGGAATGTAAAGGGGAAAGTAGTATTAAGTATGCCTCCTAGTTTGGGGGCCTAAGTGCATAAATGTTGATGTCACTTATTGAGATGAGAGCATTGGGAGAGAAACAGATTTGAGAGAAAAAACCATAAATGCTATTTTGAAAATATCATGTTTGAATAGCTATTAGAAGTGAAAATATCAAATAGCAAATGTATATTTGTTTGCACTCAGGGAAGAGGTCAAGGCTGTAGGTACGAAGTTAAGAATCCTTAGTTTACAGTTGTCACTCAACGCCATGGGATTGGGAATGATAACCTAAGGTAGCTTTTCTCAACTCCAGCTGCACAATGCCCTGAAAAGGTTTGAAGAGCCACTGTTGCACTGGGGCCCACCCGGAGTCAAGAAATCAGAATTTTGATTGTTTTCGTTACTTATTATTTAAGTTCTTCCCATGATTCTAATAAGCAACTGGGGTTAACAACCACCAAATAAGTGTGGATAAGGAAGGGAATAGGTGTAAATATGTTAGTAGCAAGTAGGGAAGACTTGTTAGAAAAAGAGTAGAGATTCTCAAAGTAAAAATTTGAAGTTTTGCTTGTGATTATTCAGTGATACAGACTCAGAGAATATTTCAGAAATGGAATATTTCAAACTTTGTAAAGTGCTTACTTCCCAGGCTATTCTGCAGACTTCTTTGTATCCCCATCCTCCATTACATGTTTTTCCCAAAGTTCTGCCCTCTACCATCTCCCACTCTCACTCCATCCACAGACATCCCTGGTAAGGGCATCCATACTGTTTCAACTACCAAAGATCCCGGCTGCTATCTCCCAAGTTTAGGTCTCTAGGCCAGATCTTTCCCCATCCCTGGAATCACATATTTGGCTGCTACTGTACTTCTCTACCTGGATGTCCTCCAGGCCCTCACACTTAGCAGCCCTCACACTTGCAGATCATACCTTCTTTTCCTGAAAATTTCCTTTCCTCTCTTGTGGCTCTGGAATCCAGGTAGACAACGAAACCAGAAACCAAGGAATCATTTTAGATCTCTAGTCTCCTTTACCTCCCATAGCTAATCGATCCAAATGGGATATTTATTCTCCTTTTAACTCTTTCTCTTTTCCATTCCCTCTTTTTCACCCTTGAGTTCAGGTCCTCATCATTTCTTTCTCACTTACCACTCTCGCCTGAACCTCGTCCCGTTCTACTCCATCCTTGACAAGACCACCAGAATGTCCAAAATAAAAATTTGATGGCTTGACCAAAAATCTTCAGTCATACCCCAAGGCCTAAAGGACTACTTCTAAACACCCAATACCTGAAAGATCACATCAAAACTCCTTCATATAGTGCTATTTTCCCACCAGCTAGCACCTGGCTGACTCCCTGCTTAGTGTGGTTTTCTATCATTCCTCCACCTACTCCAGACACACATTTTCAGTGCCAGACACTGTAAATTACCTGTCGCTCCTCTGAGCCATGTCTCTGAGGCTCAGCATGCAGGTTCCTCTGCCAGAATGGACTTTAACCTTCTCTATCCAGCCAGGCTCCATTCAGTCTTCAGGATCAGCCCCTGCGTGAAACTTATGGTTTCCTCTAAGGGCCTCTTTCTCCTAACTTGCTATCATACACTTTATGGATCACTGTCAAAATAATTACCATATTATTGTACATTATTTCCCTATTTTTTCTTTTTTCTTAAAGAGATTCTCCAAATTACGTAAGCCTCAGACCTCACAAAACTTGTTAGGGTCCATATTCTTTTTATCTTTGTACCCAAATCAGCTAACATGGTACCTTGCACATGCTTAATATATGTCTCTTGGATGTTAAATGAATTCATCAAATTAAATTTTTCATTTTGCTGGAAGAGAGAACTCAGTGTAACCTAGTAAAACCGTGGGCTTTGGAGCTAGAGAAATATGAATTTGGGTCAGGGCTCTGTCACTTCCTAGCTATGTGATTTTGAGAAGTTTTGTTAGCCTCAGTTGTGCATAAGGTTAAAAATAGAACTTAACTCATAGAAATACTCTCAGCAATACTTTTGGTATTTTGATTGACACGAATTTAAAAGACTCAATAAATGTTGGAACTTATTTATATTGGAAAAAGGTAACCAAATAACTAAATATACCATATCAAATGTTTAGACTTATAGAATGGCTTCAAGTATCATAATAAAATTTCTAACTAAAAACAACAAACGCTTTTATTTCTGCTTGACTATGACTTTCTCTTTGTTTTCTCGTAGTTAATATCAAAAATAGAACTTTGCATGCCATAAAAATTTAATAAGTATTAACTGATGATTGTGATAAGTTTAGAAATTAATAAAAAATTGTGAGCAAAAACAAGTCATAGAGGCTTATTCTGGTGTCAACCAATCCACACACCACGTCTCACATGGATGATTGCACTGAACAACGATTAGCATCTGTTCTGTGATGACTGTTTGTTTTTAACTTTCTACCACAACTAATATTCCAGTGAAGTACTCATTCAAATTATTTTCTCTGAACTGAGAAGCTTAATTTGTTAATATGTGTAGAACTGATTATTGGCTGCCCAAGAGTCCAAAAACATCAAACTGCATGGAGTAACTGAGAACAGTTTCCAACCATCTCTGGTTATGCGTTACGTGCGTGCTGACACATGGATCCCCTCAAGCCTGGCAGTTTAATCTAGGGTACTCTAAATTATCATTTCTCTATGTACCTTGATATGAAAAGGATTGAGAAGCACTTATGTAGATAAAGGCCTAATTTACCATGAGTCAGTAGCCAGTCTTTACATTTCTGTCTGGTCCAGTTTGGCCCTTAGAATACCTGCTGCCAGGATGTGTGTAAATGGTTGGTCTTAATGGACATCTGACCTTTTTAGCATCTGAACTAGCCCTATTCATCTGTATGTAGCCAACTCTGTCTCCTGCATACCTGTTTTCAGCATCTAGATCCAGTCATTGCTATCAATCTAGTCTCTCTTGAATGCTGCATCTGGAAATATTGAGCTCTTGATAACCCCACCTCTACTTAAATATTCACATTTACACAATTCAGACATTCTATACTTGCAAGGAGATAACTTGGGTTGTGATCAATCCTCAAGGAAGACTCAGTTATTCATTCATCATACCAGAAATAATAAAAAGGAGGAATCTCTTAAAATTTACTCCATATATATCATTTCCATACATTCCCCACATGTCCAATAATTTATTCCACAAGCATTTTTTGACCACTGTCCTGTGTCAGGTCCTGGGCAAGATTCTTAGTGTACAAAAAATGAATAACATCCAGTTCCTGCCCCTGAGAAACATAAATTATTGAAGATGTTAATATATTAATATATATACAAATAACGATACTGCAATGGGAAAACAGACACCTGAGTGACTGATGCTAATTACGTCCTTCAAGGTTTTCATAAGCTAAGTGTGTATTTTTAAAACTAGGGTCACTGCTTCCAATGTTTATTTCCATTCTCTACCTGGGATAGTCCTAGGTGGGACAAGGGGGAATAAAGGAAGCAGCCAGGCTGGGTGTGGTGGCTCACACCTATAATCCTAGCACTTTGGGAGACCAAGGTGGGAGGATCACTTGAGTCTAGGAGTTTGAGACCACCCTGAGCAACATAGTGAGACTCTATCTCTACAAAATTAATAAATAAATAATAAAAAATTAGCTAGGCATTGTGGTACACACCTGTAGTCCTAGCTACTTGGAAGTGAGAGGCAGAAGGGTCACTTGAGCCTGGGAGTTTGAAGCTTCAGTGACCTATGATTGCATCACTGCAAACCAGGCATATCCATAATAAAATCACCTCGTCAACCCTACTGTCTCAGCTAAAAGATTGTGCCATTTCCCATATTCTTTGCATGATGGATATCCTCTTATATTAGAAGATTGTAGTTGTTTTCTCATTTGACATGAGTCCTCCCCCCTTCCCGCCCCCATCACCGAGGCAAGCTGCTCTTACTTTTGTGCTTGATTGTGCCTGCGTTGTAGCACTTACCACGTAGTGTAATAGACCTATGGTCAAGGACCAGAAATAGGAGCAAGGTGGGAACTTCTTTCAGACTTGGTTCTGAAAGTGGGATTTCTCTCCTTTTGTGCCTAAAACTTTCATTCATTCATTCATTAAATGACCTGTATAAGTTAGTCTTTGTAAGACAAACCAGTTTTAACTCACTTTCAAATGACATCTCCAAGAAAACCTTCAAAGGAAGGAGCCATACGAGTCTGCTGAGATTATTCACAACTCAAAATAAAGGAAAACAAAGCCATGCTACAGGTTTTGGGGTTGTATCTAAACTAGGCATAGTAAGTTAGCACAAAATTATTGAAACACAGTCCCTGTTCTCTTGGGACAAATGCCAGTTCCTCTTTTGAAAAAGAAGTCAGCTATCAAATGCCCTAGCAGCATGGCCATTCTTACTTCAGAAAATTCTAGCAAAACAATACAAGCCAAAAGGTGGAATTTATTTTATACTCTATTTACCATAACAACGAAATTTTCCGCACCTTGGAAAATGTCACACCTAAGATATTTTAGATTCATTGTCCAAGAGCTTAGTACACTCTAGTGTGTGGTGACCATGATTCCATGGCCAGGTGTGTCTTGAATATTTAGGGGTCAGAAAAAAAATTGAAAAAGATGCAAAAGAGAAAACTCCAATCTCAAACAATGGACACAAAGTAATTTTCAAATTGAATCTCCATTCACAATGCACAGATCTGGCTGACTAGAAGATCTGGTGAAATAAATCAGCCCACCACCCGTGTGGTCTAACAAACAGAAAGGATGCTATCACTCACACAGCAGTTTTCATAAGACCTCAGTTGGAAGCCATACGAAATTGTTCAAACAGGCGAATCCTGGCACAGTAACTGTATCCAGTGTTGATCATTTATTTCAAATTTAGAGAAAACCCACAAAGTTCTGTTCAATGTGCTCAGGAGGAATATGCATTAAGGAACAAAATAAATAGGCAGGAAAGTAGACAATTTGATGTAGCAGGAAAGTACTAGAATAGAGTTAGGGAGCAGGGCAGAAGCAACACAGAGAGAAAGGAAAACTAACTCTAGAGGCCCATGGAAAAGCTCCAAAGAAAAAAAATGTAAGTTTTCTAAGTAGATTAAAGAGCATAAAAAGGCTGGTGTAAAGTTCAAGTTGCCTATAGCATAGAAATGAGGGCAGATTCGACAGAAGAGATTTAAACCATAACAAAGCTTATAGTCAACCATCTATGACTGACAACAACTTGGATTGTGAGAATGGAGGCTCGGGGAGGGCCGTGCCATAGAAATCAGATTTTATCCTATGGGAAATGGGGAACAAACCAAGGTGTTTATGTCAGAGTGACATGTGTGGATATTGCAAAGAAAACTCTGGAAGAAATATGGAGTGAGGACTAGAGTAGGAAAAAGTTGATGCTAGCATGGCTGTTGAGGAAGCTGTACAAACAGTCCAGGCCTGAGGTAGCCACATCCTGAACGAGGGCAGGGGAGAAACAGAGGCAGAGACAGAGAGTGAGCTAATGGGGCCCAAGTAACAGTCCCTGCCTCTGCTCTGCTTCATCCTGTAGGAACTAACCTCCTTTCCTGGTCTACATTGCTCACTAGCTTCCATATCGATTTGACCAAGAAAAGACACTGGAGGAAGACTGGAGAGTAAGACGCTGGAGGAAGGCAGGTCCCATTGTCCTTCCGGCCCTAAGAGTGATAGCAGCTTCCTGCTTTTGCTAAATATCCTCTGTTTAGCTTCTGAGTTCTTCCATCACCTACTTCACCCAATTTCCTGAATGGCTTCTCCTCTGTTAGACACACCTAAAGTGTTGTGTATTTTCCTGACTGGACAATGGGAGAATTGCTATAAAAGAGGACATCAACACAAAAGAGAATGTACAAGAATTAAAGACCATGGATATGGAGGTGAAGAAGAGAGTGGCACTGGGGGCAACTCTGACATTTCAAACTAGTAAGCCTGGGTCAGAAAAATAATACTAGCAAATGCTCACTGAAAGTTAGAGTGTGCCAGGAATGATTCTAAATGCTTTATGATCAGTAACTCATTTAATCCTCACAATAACTATATGAGGTAGAACCTTAATATTATATAGTTACAGATCAGAAAAACTGAATACTAGGGAGTTTAAGTAATTTAACCATGGTCACAAATTACTAAATGACAGCCTAGTGGTTGATAACCTAGAATGAGGATGGAACAGAAGGATCAGACAATGAGCTCAGATCAGGATTTGTGCTGTACAAGGTATTTGCTGAAATCCAGATGTGGTGTAGTTGGAAATATAGTCTGTAACTTAGGAGACAGATTAAGGCTGGAGATTTGAAGGTGTGAGTCACTGTTATATAACTAAGTGTTGAAACTATAGAATGTCAGGTAGAAAACGACCAAAAAAAGATTTAAAACTTTGGCAGTGAATATTATTATTTTAATATATAGAGGAGGCAGATGAATTAACCCATTCTCTCTAATGCAGAGGCTATGGACAAGATGACCACCAATAAGATGCTTCACAAATTACCATGCTAAACTTTTATGATATAATCCCCAAACTTCCCTCTTGCATCACTAACTTGTCACCACTTAGTAAATTAGATTGGGAGTTTCTTGGCAGCACTGACTATATATATTTCAAACAGTCAATCAAACAACAAGTATTTACTGAGCTTTTGGTAAATGGCTAGTCATATATTAGGTTCTGTAAGGGATTTGAGAGAAGCCCAAGATATTCTCTCTTCCCCAAAGTACTTCACATGGGCAGGTTTCTCGAATATCCTGTACCTCTACCCTGACTTCACGTGAAGCACTACACATACTTAGAGGCTCAGTAAATACCCATGGAATAGGTTTTTAATGACAAGGGGGTATTGAAATTCTTACACGTTTTTTACAATCTCAGTTTGATAATAATTTAGGGCACTTTAAAGATGTCTAATATTTCCCACATAGTTTTAAGGAACTTCTTTGTTGCTAAAGTGTGTAAGTCATAAGATGAGATCATTCATTTCACATTTATTGAACATTCTATGTATTAAGACAATAAAATAAATCCTGGGGATATAAAAAAAAAAAGGCAAAACTTGGTTCCTCCTCTATGGAGATCCCCCGAGAATGACACAGAATAAAAGCAATGATCATCAGGCAAGATATAAAGCACTTCAATGAGGCTACTCATTGGCTGCTGCCAGAAGCAGCTCCACAAAGCACCTAACTCAGCCTGGGAGAGCATCAGGACACGCCTACAAGACAAGGGGCTAGGACTGTGTCTTGGCAGACAATCAGAGTTAACAGCAGAAAAGAGTCAGGACATTCTAGATAGAGCGAAGCATCCTCAATGGCATGGAAGTGTCAGAACACGTGGGACATTCCGGTATGTGTGTAAGTCAGAACAGCTAGGAAGGAAGGAGAGTCTGGGGATGCCATGCATGGATAAGTCTGGAAAGTCACAGAGAGGTCAGAGCAGAGGGGCTTTAATTATATCCCCACAGCAGTGAGAGGAGCCACTGATGGATTTTAATTAAGGGAATGAACCAATTATATTTACTTCTAGGTGAAATCATTTCAACAGTATATGGAGAATGTATTTGCTACTGGTTGTGGGCCGGGGTTGGGGGAGGAGTGGAATGTGAGACTGAGAGAGAATTTAGGAGGCAGTTACAGAAATCCAGGTGAGAAATTATGAGGGTAATGTCTTGCTCAAGTCAGCCAAGAATCCTGTTCACAATGACCTTTGGTTTGGACGTGTAAACAGGAGGAATTTATTTGCTCTATCTTTCTTTTTTAATGATTATTATTTAATGTAGGTTATAACCCTTTCTGGAACAGTTCACTAAGACCCCCGGAAAGAGGCAGCCATTAAAATTAAGCTGAGTGAGATGGAAAGTGGGGCTGTAAAAACTCCACCACAGCCACCTGGAAACAGAAAACGTTAGGCGTGTGAGTCCTGGCAGGCTCCATGGGAAGGAACCGCGTACTTTCAGTAAAAACGAAGAGACCATGAACGGGATTCTTTTGATTTGGAGTTTTCTTTCTCATTTTTTAATTTTGAACCCCAAAGTGAGAGGAGTTAGGAGAGTATGGAAAGGGTCAACGTTTGCCTTTTCTAATTCTTGTATTCAGTAAAAGCAATTAATGGTGATGAAGTTGGGAAGAAATCTTCAAAGCCAATAATGCTGAAGTATGATTTTTGGAAAGGTAAAATCATGAATCTCAGGCGAACATAACACGAACAAATGAAATGTCAAAGATTCTTATTAAACTCATTAATTAATGAGAGAACCAGTAAGATATAAAAACCAGCCCTAAGGTCATTTGAGAAGCTGAGTACATGTAGGCCATTAATAGATTGATGGGTTAGATACAAAATTGGTTGATGTGCAAGAGGTCCATAATCCTATGGGTTATATATTCCATTAGACAAGAATTATTTGCATCCTGCTAAATAAAAATTTTCATGGTAATCTTCACTTCTAAAGAGTTGCAAAATAGACAATCAATAGAAAGTCACACCCAGCACTGCCCTTAAAGAACACCCCATAATTAGAGACCTTTTTCCAATTATTAGATAATTTTTCTGACAACAGATAGAGCTTTTGATGAAAGTGGAACTTCACATCTACCATGTAGCAAACTACCAAGGGTAACGAAGTCTTATTTGTACATAAAGAATATCATGACATGCTTGTAGAAAAGTGGGTTAAACATATGAGCTGACGAGTCAAAAAGAAGAAATAAAAATGATAAATAGGCATACTAACACTTTTCACTCTCAAGAGGAGTTTAAGACATGCTAGTTAAAACAATAAGGTATCGATTTCCCCTAACAAGTTAATAAAAACAGGCTTAGATAACGATATCCAGCATTAGCAAGAAGAGAAACAAACAATTCCATAATCAGCATATGGTAATACAAACTGAGAACAGCTCTGTGGACCAGAGGCTCATATTCCAGTCCTTCAGGCTCTTGTCCACTGTATGTTGTACACACTTGCACGAGAGTAGAAAAATTGTAGGGATAGAACCCAGAGAACCTCCCATTGTGCTATACAAACTGCAGCTTATGCTGGGACCACCATTGTATTGCTCCCAGTCTAGTAAAGCAGAGTGGTCCTCAAAAATTCCAATAAAAATAAATCTCCAGTCATACCACTCTGGGGAGCCACTGTTGAAAAAGACAACAGAAGGGGGAAGGTTTACCATGTCTCGAAATCAGGAGGTAGTGCTATTCCTTGGTGCCCTCCATTCTTTGTTTTGTGCTCTTTTGCCTTATCGCAGCCTCCTCTCCAATTCTATCTCCCTTTTCTTCTCTCCCTACTACTCGCACGCACTCACGCACGCACGCACGCACATACATCACAGACCTGGTAAACCCATTGACATAAAGCTTCCTGATTCATGTTACTAGTTGCAAGGGTGCTTCCATGTCAAAAGAAAATTTCTATTTAACTGATATTTGAACAATATATAACACACATCTCTGATGATAGAATTCCAAACCTTTGGAAGTGGAAGGAAAAAAATCAGACTGATAGTGGAAATAAATGCCTTGAAGACCAAGCACATACATCATATACTTTCAGAAATACAGGTTACAGTTAAGAAATGCAAAATTAAACCAGGCATGCTGGCACACACCTACAGTCCCAGCCAATTAAGGGGCTAAGGCTGGAAGAAAGCTTGAGGCCAGGAGTCTAATGCTAGCTTGAGCAACATGGTGAGACCCTGTCTGCAAAATGAAATGAAATGCAAAATTGTATTTTTGTCTTTGGGAGGCCTTATTTATGGGTCCTGGAAGATAATAATGTTTTCCTGACCAAACTGTGAAACAAGTTATCTCAGGAAAAACACCATTCTTTAAGCATAGTGACCCAGGGGAGAACTTTTCATTTTCCCATTATCACACTGAGTACTGAGGATACCCAGTTGAATCCTCTGAATTTAGAATGCTGGGAAATCTAGAAATATTCATAAATTTAAAATAATAATAACAATAATATGCTCAAAAAGCTAACTTTTATCGATTTCTGTGTTCTGAATATGCCAAATAATTTTATATACGCTAATTCATTCCTGACTTGGACCAAAGAGCAGCAACACTGTGAAACCTACGCTATTATTCTTACCATTACATGGAAGACGAAACTGAGACACAGAGACCTTGCTCAAGGTCACAAGCTGCTAAATGGCAACACACTCTCTCATTGAGAATAGAAATCTATCTCTAGTGTTATGTGTATATATATTCAACACAATATACTGCTACAGTTGGACTACCAGGACAGACATTCTGGAATTTGCTTTGGGACCTAAACTTAGTGGTCTCCTGAGTTTAGTAGCTTCTTGGAAGCACTGGGCCAAGAAGTGGAAAACAGTGATATAATAGAAGCCCCTGGCCCCATGTGTTATTACTGTCATTAGCAGGCATGTGCCACTTTATTACAAACCCCCAGCCCCTTCCACCATACCATCCACCTGCTATCTCAGGCAAGCCAGAGCCCAGACAGCACAGCACATCCAGGCACAGCAGAGGTGAGCCTTGAGGCAGGAAAGGGCTGGTGGGGTGAGGAATAGTATGATCAAGGAGTGGGCCAAGAAAAAGAGTTGGGGTCATGACTCTTGTCCAATGGGTGGAGGGAGGTGCTCCAGTCTGGGTGGTATAAGGAAATCTGCAGAGAACAATGCTGCACCAAACGTGACAGATAGATTCATAATTCAGACGGAAGCATTTCTACTTCCCTTTGCCTTCTCACTCAAGTGGTTGTGCAAATATATTGCCATAGCTATGTTTACTTTTGTCTGCTCTTTGCCAGCAACTGCAGCTTAGGGGTGAGTACTCTGGCTGCAGTGACAGTGCCCAGGGGCACTCTTTGCAAGCGCATGCATAGCATCACTTCTGAGCTGTCTTTGCCCCTCGGCAGTGCCAGGCATAGCTGAAGAGTACAAACACCAACGGTCTTGTCCTCAGGCTCTCCAGAGGCAGCATCTGAAAAGTATGATCCAGTGGCTGGCAAGCCTCCCATAAGCATCCCAGGAGACTCCCCAAAAGTAAACTGTGGCTCTCTGACAAGTCAGATGACTGCCAGACTGTCTGGGATTGGGGAGAACCAGATACTGTTTACTCTTTCAGACTGGAAAGGGAGAAATTCTGATTCATTGGCAAATAGGCATTGAAAAGAGAGGATCAGTTGATCCTTCAGGTTGATGCATCCTCCTGGTGTTCTGTAGTTACAAACAGTTTTATTTCTAGAATTAGGAATCTTATTAAGAAACACACACACACAGACACACACTCTCAAGTCACATGGATCGCCATGAACTCCAAAACCCTGGAAGAATAATTTGTACAAGGAGAGGATTGAATCTTGCTTGTATTTCAGAAAGAGAGAGAGAGAGAGAGAAACAATCTTTTCGTCTTTTCGGGGGCAGCTTGCTGCAATTTTTCAAGAAAACAGCTAGCTTAGCCTGTGAATGTCTTAATTCTTAAAGGTTTTGACAATGAAGGAAAAAGTAAAAAGAAGAGACAGAGAGATGGGGTGATTTTACAATGTGTTTTCATTCCAATCAGATTAAAAGAGATAGCATTACTTCCATAGTATCTAAACAAATGGAAGTTTAATTTCTATGAAACATAGTTCTTTTGTTTGTCTTATTCACTAAACACTAAATGAGGTGTGAGATAATTAGGACACCAGAGAGAGATCTTGGTCAACAACAACAACAGCAAAAAAGAAAAGAAATTCTGATCTAGACCCTAGAGTGGACCAAAGAAAGACATTTTAGATTCTTTATAAATCATCAAGGAAAAAAGAGAGCATCATCCATTCTGAGTGATTTAGATATTCACTCAAATCAGATTTTCTCTTCAGACATACTTCAAAGTTTTTATTCTATGATTCCAAGTCTCCTATTGCCTGTTCACTTGTCTCATTCTTTCCCTGTAACAAAGCTTTATACCTTCTAGGTTTTTATGTTATTATGTCTACATCAAAACTATTACTCTACATAGCGGAATAACCTCACATTTCACATCTACCAAGGTATTTCCCCCCTTATTTATAACGCGTAATTATCTCCCTGAAGTTTCTTTTCTCTGCATTTTCTGTGAACTTGCCAGAAGGAAGGCGAAAGAAGCATTGGCTTCCTCGAAGCTTAGTAACCTATGAATTCACCTTGATTTAAAATAAAGTGTCCATGATAACTAGTTTTGCTTTGTTTTGCTTTTCCGTTCTTTACATTCTCACCTCCCTTAAAGGAAGAGACCTCAGGTTAGGCAGGTAATATAAAACCTAAGCTATTCTGTAGTACAGTCAAGAAATGCAACTAAGGGTGGTGGTGAAGACTGTTAAATAGCTTATGAAAATCAATAAAACTTAAGACCACATCTCTTACGTATTATACTAACATTAGCATTTAAAATCACTTTCAAAATCAAAATTCTTACAGTAAATGCTCTGTTTTCTGGAGTTATCGTAGGCCAAAGTGTTCTGATTAATCAGATGTACTAGTTAGAAGAAATTGTCTTATATACTATATGGATCACTAATTTTCAGGAAATTACAATACAACAAAATTCTCTTAATATTCAAACTGTGCTGAAAATTTTAATTATTATTGTTATTGCAAAGGTAGTAATACTTTTGGGATCTTGTGGTATCTCAAAGTTATTATTATGAATTTTAGTTACCATCTCAGACAGAGCACCATTTTGTCAGTTGGAACACCAGAGTTTTAGATCTACCTTGCCCAAAGAGCAATATGATCTACATAAACCACTCCTCTGGGCCTTCCTTTCCTGAGTCGTAAAACAAGTTGATTATGCTAGACGAGTCTTAGGGCCACTTTAGCTCTAACAGTCTATGTCTATGTTATCACATACTGGGAAATGCGATTGTTTAAACTTTTTCCAGCTATTGGAATATATTTGGAATTAAAGTAAAATTTAGATAATGTTAATATTAATATTTTACTTTAATTCCAAAGACAATAAACATGCAGTCTCTTAAAAATTAATCATTAACAATAATGGTAGAAAAACATTTAGGTATTTGAAAAACAACCTGCATTTTTAAATCATAGACTATGTCTACACAATATTCAGACTTCTGTTTAGAAAATAAATATATATATATATTCTGTAAAACATCACATATTTCTTAATACATTCATAGTTGTGAATTAAATTTACCAAAATCCATGAAAAACTGGGTTAAAACCATGTTATTGAGAGACACTGTTATGATCATCCATGGAGAGCTAGAAAATCAGTCCAGACAGCCATTCAGAGAAGTTGTGATGTTGAACAAAAGACCAACACTTGTCAAACCTGAAGAAGACATTAGAGATAACCACACCCAGCCCTGCCTTCAACAGATTTGGTGGCTAAGGTCTAAAAAGGTAGTTTTATTTCTAGAATTAGGAATCTTAAATAAATAAAAAAATAGTTTTCATTTACTTTATTTAAGAAATACTTAAATAGCAAGCACTATTCTAGTGTTTTACAAACAGTAAATCATGCCATGTGCAGCGGCTCATGCCTGTAATTCTAGCACTTTGGGAAGCCAAAACAGAAGGATAGCTTGAGCCCAGAAGTTCAAGATCAGCCTGGGCAACATAGCGAGAGCCTATCTCTACGAAATTTTTTTTAAGTTAGCCTGGCATGTTGGCATGTGTCCTAGCAACTTGAGAGGCTGAGGTAGGAGGACTGCTTGAGGCTGCAGTGGGCTATGATCTCAACATTGTACTCCAGCCCGTGTGATAGAGCAAGACCCTGTCTCCAAAAAACAACAAACAAACAAAAAGGAAATCATTCTTACTTCAAATCTATAAATAGTATTACCATTTCTCCATTTTACAATGAGAAAATTGAGACACAGAAAGTTGAAGCAACTTTTCCAAGGTCACATAGCTAGAAAGTGACTTAGCCAGGACTTGAACCCTATACTAGAGTTTAGCTTACGATCATGGGTAATATATTTTCATAAATATAAAATAAGAGTCTGCAGTAAGTTCCCAATATCCCTCAACATCAAGAGGCTGAGAAAATGCCATAAAGCCTCTGGTGGCCATAATCTTTGCTGGGAAGTGAAAACAAACATTAGCAAACTGAGTGTCTGAATTGACTGTTATTAACCAAAAGACAGAGTGGGTTAATCAAATGAGTACCACCATCTTAGAAACATCACGTATTAAAAAAGAGTAATTAATTGCAATGATCAAAAGATAATTTTTAAATAAGAAAAAATAATGAGACAGAAAGAATTGCTCTAGCAGTGCAAGAAAGAGCAGAACAGACATTAATATAATTGTTTTCTGGAAATGGATTGTTTTAAAATCCCAGAGTTGGTCTGTACAAGAAAAAGCACAAAAAATAAATGCAAAAGTGTTGTAAGTTGACACTGGAAAGAGCACCAAATGAGAAAAGGACCACAGAAGAACTTCCAGTTCTGCCTCTTCTTGTAACAGTGGTCCTTTCACAAGTCACCTGAGCCCTCTGGACCTGTCTTCAAAGCTATATATTCTGAGGATGATGGTATTTATACTACTTCCATCAGAGGCTATTCTGAAGCTTTAATCATTGACATTTACTTGATCAATGGAAGTTTTATACAAATACAAGATAATTCCATTAATAGAATACACATTTTCCCCAGGCTAAAACAGCTTCAAAATACCTAAAGATGTTAGATCATAGCAAAACAGCTATTACCTTCAGCCAACCTGACAAGATATTCTACCTTATTCTAGCCTGTTTTCCTGCCCCTTAAGGGGATGTAAAGCTTAGGTACGACTGCCAAGCTTCCATCTTCCCCATACCTACCTCCTACTCCAGTACACTGTAATATTGCCTTAGCTATTACTGTTACCAGGAGAAGCCAAGTTTCCATGCTGCTCTGCTGCTTAAAGAGCCAACCGAGCCCTGAGGATTTCATTGCTCTAGGTCCTGGGAGGGAGGTATTCTCTTCAGCATGGGCCACAGCGGGGCTCTTCCTCAGAGTCTCGTCAGCTCCACACAAACTGCACTCATTTGCCCAGGCACACTTTTCCCTTACTCCACTCTTTGTTGTACTGCCTCTCCCAACATTCACTAGTGGGTCTTTTTTTTCAGATGAGGTTGACAAACATCCCTTTTCCATTTGCATGCTGCTACATGACAATCTTAATCATGTCGACATCTTGTGAAAGGATCCTCTCCAATCTCCCATCCTAAGATACCCCTCATACACCTTCACCAAGCCATTCTATTCTTTTCCTGACACAGACAAAACCATTTGAATGTTAAACTATTTAGTTCATGACAAATAATCATACACTTTTATGACTACATTATTGAGTAATTGTCCAAAGAGCCTGAATTTGCTAGTATATCAATTTAATTTTATAGCATATTTGTATAATGATTTGTAATAAAAAACCAAGAATTTTTAAACATATAATTTCATTTTAATAACATAAAATTTTCAAAAAATGAGTATTATTCACTCTGTTTTACCTTTGAAGAATGTAATGTCCAAAGAGGTTACATGAAAATCTCCTCTCCCACATCAAACACATAAAAATTCCCCTCTTCCCAAATACAGCAAGGATAATTAAATACAGAGACAAACTTGATAAATAAAAATTCCCAGGTGTCTTAAAGATGAGAACATTCCTTGATTTTCTTAGATCAAAGAAGTAAGTGATACTAATGCTGAGAGGCTCACAGGGAAATTATAAAGCTACAGTTTTCATGCCCAAGCAGAAGGAGGGTCCAGGAGTCTGTCCCCAACAAGACAAGGGGAGAAGGTAAACAGCAAGGAAGTTAAGAATCGACTTGGCATTATCAATGGAAAGTATATGAGAATTGGAAATCCAGGATTGTATAGTATGTGGATATGAGGTTCATGTATCCACATGGTTAGAGTTACCCAAAACTGAGAAATTAATTTAAAACTGGAATGAGTCCAGGAAAATCAAAGAGCTCCTACAGAATATTGAATATAAAAATATCCCCACAACCCCAGACACATAGAACTTCAGCAGAAAGTATTTTGTGTTGAAGATGATGTTACAAGTAGGACAATTATAAATCGTATGATCAAATGAATCAACATTCAGGAGAGATAGCAGATATTTACCATGAGAGGAAAATCTTCACACCAAGAACCAGAGATGATAGAATAACCTGAATGAACTATAAGTATGTCTAAAATGTTCACAAATATAAAAGAATGAATGTAATATAAAGTAGAAAAGGAGTATTTTTAAAAAGAAAGTTAAGGTGGATTTGAAAAATAATTCTAGAAATAGTCATTGATATGAAAAACTCGATGTATGTCTAAATAACTACTAGATATAGCTGAAGATAGAATTATTACATTAAAAGACAAATCTAAGGGAATCACATAGAAATTCAGTAAGAAAAATATAGTGGGATAGAAAGTATAAAAGAGAAGTTAAGAAACAAAGAAGAAAACAATGAAACTTTGTTTTGTTTATCTGAGTTCCAGAAGGAAAGAAAAGAGAGAATAAAGAAATGAATAAGGAAATTTTAAAATTCTTGAAACAAATGAAAATGAAAACGTAAGATACCAAAACCTATGATATACAGTAAAAGCTGTACTGAGAGGAAAATGTATAACAGTGAATGCCTATATCAAAAAAGTAGAAAAACTTCAAATAAACAAGCTAATGCTGCATCTTAAAGAACTAGAAAACTAAGAGCAAACCCAACCCAGAATTAGTAGAAGAAAAGAAATGGTATATATCAGAGCAGAAAAAATTGAAATTGAGACAAAAAAAACCCAAAATTTTAATAAAAAAAAGTTGGGTTTTTTGAAAAGATAAATGAAATTTGCAAACTTTTAGCCAGACTAAGACAAAAAGAGTGAAGACCCAAATAAATAAAATCAGAGGTGAAAAAGGAGATATTACAACTAATACTGCAGAAATTCAAAGGATCATTAGAGACTATTATGAGCAACTATATGCCAATATATTGGAAAACCTAGAAGAAATGAATACATTCCTAGACACATACAACCTACCAAGATTTAACCTTTAAGAAATTAAAGACCTGAATAGATCGATAATAAGTAATGCGATAGAAGCAGTAATTAAAAGTCTTCCACCAAAGAAAAGCTTAGGACCTAATGACTTTATTGCTGAATTCTACCAAACATTTAAAGAACTAATACCAATCCTTTTCAAACTATCCCAAAAAATTGAAGAGGGAATACTTCCAAACTCATTGAATGAGGCCAGTATTACCTTGATACCAAAACCAGACAAAGACAACAAAAAAAGAAAACTACAGACCAATATCTCTGATAAACATACATGCAAAAATCCTCAAGAAAATATTGGAAAATTGAATTCAGCAACACACTGAAAACATCATTCATCATGATCAAGTGGGCTTCATCCCAAGGATGCAAGGAAGGTTTGACATACACAATCAATAAATGTGATACATCATACCAACAGAATGAAGAACCAAAATCATATGATCATTTCAACTGATACCAAAAAATCATTCAATAAAATTTAACATCCCTTCATGATAAAAGCTTTTAAAAAGCTGGGTATAGAAGGAACATACCTCAATACTTATAAAACCTGTTAATATGTACGACAAACTCAAAGCTCGTATCATACTGAACATGGAAAAATGGAAAGTCTTTCCTCTAAGATCTGGAGCAAGACAAGGATGCCCACTTTCACCACTGTTATACAACATAGTACTGGGAGTCCTAGCTAGAGCAATTAGACAAGAAAAAAATATAAAATGCATCCAAATTGGAAAGGATGAAGTCAAATTATCCTTGTTTGCAGATGATATGATCTTATGTTCAGAAAAACCTAAAGACCCCAATAAAGTTTCAGGATACAAAATCAATATACTAAAATCAGTAGCATTTCTATATGCCAAGAGTAAACAATCTGAAAAATAAACCAAGAAAGTAATTCCATTTACAATAGCTACAAATAAAATAAAATACAAGGAATAAACTCAACCAAAGAACTAAAAGATCTATACAATGAAAACTATAAGGGATTGATAAAAGAAATCAAAGAGGACACAAAAATGGAAATATATTCCACTTTCATGGATTGGAAGGATTAATATTGTTAAAATTCCCATACTACCCAGAGCAATCTACAGATACAATGCAATCTCAATTAAACTACCAATGACATTCTTCATAGAAATAGAAAAAATAATCCTAAAATTCATATGGAAATGCAAAAAATCCAGAATAAACAAAGCCATCCTGAGCAAAAAGAACAAAACTGGAGGAATCACATTACCTGACTTCAAATTACATTACAAACCTGTAGTAACCAAAACAGCATGGTACTGGCATAAGAACAAACACATAGACCAGTGAAACACAATAGAGAATCCAGAAATAAATCCGTGCATTTACAGTCAACTAATTTTTGACAAAAGTGCCAAGAATGTACATAGAGAAAGGACAGTCTCCTTAATAAATGGTGCTGGGAAAACTAGATATCCATATGCAGAAGAATGAAACTAGACCCTTGACTTTTGCCATATATAAAAATCAAACCAAAATAGATTAAAAACTTAAATCTAGGAACTAAAACTATGAAACTACTAGAAGAAAATATTGGGGAAACCCTCTAGGACATTGGTCTAGGCAAAGATTTTTTGAGTAATAACCTCAAAAGTACCAGCAACTAAAGCAAAAATAGAAAAATGGGATCACATCAAGCTAAAAAACTTCTGCATAGGAAAGGAAACCATCAACAAAATGAAGAGAAAACCCACAGAATGGGAGAAAATATTGGCAAACTGATAAATAGTGTCATAACTAGAATATACAAGGAGCTCAAACCAACTCAATAGGAACAAATCAAATAATCTGATTTAAAAATGGGAAAAAGAACTAAATAGACAGTTCTCAAAAGAATACATACAAATGGCCAAAAGGTAAATGAAAAAATGTTCAATCACTAATCAAATCAGAGAAATGCAAATCAAAGATGCAATGTAATATCATCTCACTCTTAAAATGGCTTTTATCCAAAAGACAGGCAATAACAAATGCTGGCAAGGATGTGGAGAAAGGGGAACCCTCATACACTGTTGGTGGGAATGTAACTTAGTGCAACCGCTATGGAGAATAGTATGAAATTTCCTCAAAAGACTAAAAATAGAACTATCATACGATCCAGCAATACCACTACTGGGTATATAGCCAGAAGAAAGGAAATCAGTCTATCATAGAGATATCTGTACTCCCATGTTTATTGCAGCACAATTTACAATAGCCAAGATATAAAATTAACCGATGTGTCCATCAACAGATGAATGGATAAAGAAAATGTGTTACATGTTCATAATAGAATATTATTCATCTATAAAAAAGAATGTAATTCTGTCATTTTCAACAACATGGATGGAACTGGAGGACATTTTGTTAAATGAAATAAGCTAGGAATAGAAAGACAAATTTCATATGTTCTCATTCATATATGGGAGCTAAAAACTTTTAAAAAATTGAACACATGGAGATAGAGAGTAGAATGATGGTTACCACAGTCTGGAAAGGGTAACGGGGAGGGGGAGATAAAGTGGGAATGGTTAATGGGTACAAAAATAGAAGGAATAAGATCTAGTATTCAGTAGCACAATAGCATGGCTATAGTTAACAATAATTTATTGTATATTTTAGAATAACTAAAAGAGTGGCATTAGAATGTTCCTAACTCAAAGAAATAATAAATGTTTGAGGGGATGGATACCCGTATTGCCCTGATTTGATCATTACATATTGTATGCCTGTATCAAA
>NW_012144633.1:791569-792860 GCF_000956105.1 Propithecus coquereli | reverse complement strand
TGCAAAGAATGGCTCAAAATGAGGGATAAGACATAATAGTTTTCTTTGCTGCTGTAACAAATTACCATACGCTCAGTGGCTTAAAACAAAACAAATTTATTATCTTACAGTTCTGTAGGTTAGAAGCCCAACATGGGTCTCACTGAGCTAAAATCAATGTGTCGGCAAGACCGCATTCCTTTCTCCAGGCTCCTTGCCTTTTCTGGCTTCTAGAGGCAGCCCATATTCCTTGACTTGTGATCTTCGTTTCCGGTATTCAATGTCAGCAACATGGGTTGAATCCTCCTCATATTGTACAATTCTGAACTTGCTTCTGTCATTACATCTATTTTTCTGCCTCTCTTCTTCTGCCTCCCTCTTCTACTTTTAAGGGTCCTTGTGACTACATTACCCAGGATAATCTCTCTATTTTAAGGCCCATCCTTAATTCTATCTGCTACCTTAATTTTCCTTTGCCATGTAATGTGACATATTTAGAGGACATCTTTGGGAAGCCTTTATTCTGCCTGCCACTGATATATTTAGAAAATAGTCACCAAAGAAAGCTGGTATAGTAATAGAAATATCTGGCAAAATAGTATTTAAATCAAAATATATTAGTAGGGAAAAAGGAGAAACTACAAATGATAAAATCTACCAAGACAATATACAACGTGATTATGCAATAAAAATTAAAGCCCGGACTTGGACCCGAATGTGTGTCTGCTGGTCCAATGTTCCTACCAACAAAATCCTCTAAAGAACACAGATCAATAAAAGCTTCTACTTGAAGCCCACTGTGCAAGTGCTGGTAAATTTCTTGCTCCAAATGAAAATAATAATTACGACTTAGACCACAGGGCTGTTGTAAGAAATACCTTAGTATTGAGACACACTGCAACTATCATATAAATGTTAAATAAAAATAATGTTTCCTGTATTCTTACTAGGGTTGGGCAAATCCAGATGTATATTATGCTTTTCACATATTTCAAAATATTTTCAAATGTTTTGGTTTGGGTTCAATAAAAACCTCAAGTACATTTTGCCAAGTGCTTTTTCCATTAATTATTCAATCCATTTGTATTTTAAGGGAAATTCAAGCCACATGTTTCTAATTCATTTAGCACTAACTCATCAAAATATTGTTTTTCTCAGTGCTGTTTTCTGTCCAAAAGGTTTTTAAGTCTTCTCTTCCTATTTTTATTTCTTAGAAACAAATAGATATACTTTGCTAAGGGCAAATCCTACTAAACTACCAAAAAGGTTACCAAACACTGCATCTAGGATGCGTTGAGTTTGAAAAGACTTC
>NW_012144633.1:745333-790279 GCF_000956105.1 Propithecus coquereli | reverse complement strand
TTTTGATAATATCGAAATGAATATTGTTGCTGTGCATGCAAATAGACATTGTGAAACAGGTAGTCTCAATGGTTAATGGAGTGACGAGTTTTTGATGGTCTAAGGACCACCTGAAAATATGTGTGTATATACATTTTTTCCTGATAGAATATACCAGTTTTTATCAGATGTGCAAAGGAAACTAAGAAATTATCAAACTGCTTTAAGAAGTATCTAAATAAGTCCAGTACTCTGTTTATTAAAAGTAACCTCAGAAAAACCTCTAATTTGTCATTGCTAATAATGCTTGTGGCACATTATAACAAGAAATTCACAGTGGCTAGTAGAAATCCTTCACTAAAATTGAAGCCCTTTCATCAGTTACACACAATAGGTGTCAACATGTGTACAGATTGTTCCTTGACAGGCTCAACACAGTGGTAAGATATTTAAATGATCACTTTGCTAGCCAGAAAAAGGAAAGAAAGATAGTGGGAAAGCTAGAGGGCCAAGCAGCGGCTGAGCTCGGGCATTTTAAAGATTGCAGCATGCAGCCCCCCAGAGTCTGAAAGGAGAACTGACTGTGCCTTCTAATTAGAACACAGCCAGCCTCAGCAATGTGACTTTTGTTTTGGAAAAGGATTTGGGACATCACTGGTTTATGTGACACAATGTACACCAGGTGGTCCTAGTTAGGTGAGGGGTTTTATGTAAAAATAATCCTTCTTTGGCTTTATTCAGTACAATAAAACCACTAAGACGTTTTCCCATATGAAGTATTTCTACAGGCACATTCAAAATGTTAATCCCCTTTTTATATGCATTTTTCATGACTCCTAAGACGTTTACCAGGTTGGGAAATCTGCAAAAACTGGTCCCTTGACAAAGTCATGGATGCTTTTTACCACAACAGGTTTGTTTTGTTTTCATGTGAGCCCAAAGCACTTTCATAACATCCCTGACTGTGGACGTCACAAATAGGATTGAATATTGTTATCCTAACCTTGTGACTGAAAGCAAGGGTCTCACAGTGACTTTTAAAGGCTATCAAATTCTGAGTTAGTATTATAGCTTCATAGTGGGGTGAACAGTCTAGAATTTTATCCTTGCTGAAAATTTTTGTACCATGTATTTCTATTAATGAAACCAGTCATGGGCAGTTTTGTTCTATAAATACAGAATAATGCAATACGTAACAAGAATCGTATTATAGATTATTCCAGATGTATTCAGAATTCAGTCAATTCTGAAGTGACTATAGAATCTTCATTGAAAGATAAAAGCATAATCAGGAGAGATTTATTTTTACAAAGCCGACCATAGTAAAAGAATTCAGACCTAAATTTGAATTTTGAAGACATCATTATTTTTATGTGACCTTGAGAAAATTCATTTAGTCTCTTTGAGCTTTATCCATTTCCTCATCAGCTGTAAAATGCTCAGCATGGTGACCTCATTGTGTTTTCATGAGGACTAACTGAGACATCTTTTGATTACTCTCATTTAATTAGATTACTCAATGAATCCTTTTCCCAACCTGCTTCATAGCAGAGTTCACCTACATATCCTGGCCATTTAAAATAGAAATACATGCACTGTTCTCTACTTCAAGTGCCAGTCATTCATATGAGTACATATGGGTACTTCAGGCACAGCAAAAAGAATGAAACTACAGCTTTTGTTCATGTCCTATACCACATTAGTAAAAGTGTCAGGAAACAGTACATATGATTAATGCTGCTGAAATGGGCAGGAAATTATTCAGGTGGATTCAATCAACCCAGCCAAACATATAGGTAGCTTATTAAAATTTAGACAAAAGTCTACAGGCACTTAATACATAATGATGACTTTAGAACTAAATTAAGAGCGCTCCCCGCCCCCATGCACCCCAGCACTTACTACTCACTGCCTGGAACCAGTCACTTTTCTTACAACTAGAGTTATTGACCTGCTTTTCAGCTTTTTTTTTTTTCCCCCCCTCTCTGAAAGAAAGACACGTGACCTTTTCTAAACCCCTAACCCAAACCCTTTGCTAGAACACTGTGCCATTGAGCTTGCCCTTGAGGCTGTCTCTTTACCAAAGCAAAGCAACATGAAATCGATGTGCTGCTTATTTTCAGCTACACCCCTCAGACCTGCGCACTCTTCCTCGTTGATAGAGATTTTGAAGAAAAAGAGGCACAGTACGGATTTAATGGGTATGGAAAAGGACAGTTTTCTAGACAAGGGATCTTATACCTGACTCACTGCGGGTGCCTTAGATATGAACAAAGCAGTCATTTCAGATATACAAGGTAGCGCTTTCAAAGTTAAACATATTGGGTTGCTATTACTGCGGCAGAGGGCAGGGCTTTTCCCCTTCTTCTTCCTTAGGATCCTTTCACCCAGTCTTCAGAGAGACAGGTCTCCTCCACTGGCCAACTCTAGCCTGAAATTCTCTTAATTCCCACAAAGGGGTTCACTCCTTTCAAAATCAGTCCAGAAAGGCAGGTTCATGTGGCAGTAAAAACTCTGTTTCAAGTCCTAGTTTTATAATTTCACAGAAATAGAGCCTTAATAATAATAAAATGACCTGTCTCTATAAAGCACTTCCCATTCAAAGAATAACAAATACGTTTGTGGCATATAGGTCATTTGAGAACTCTACAAAACTAATGATTTTAACTAGAAAATTAAATACAAGAATAACAGTAACAATATTCATTGGCACATCACTTGTAGACTCTGTATAACAGCGAGGGTTAGATATAATCTGGAGCTATGGAAAATGCAATGGATAGGGTTCTGGTCCGAATTCTTGCATTCACCAGCTGGGTGCGCTTGGGCAATTTATCAAACCTCCCAAGATTTACAACTCCCATTTTTCTCATTTGTAAAATGAGGGTATCAGACTAGATCAGCATATCCCAAAATGTGTTCCTTGGAGCATTCATTCTATAAACTTTTCTTCCTTACCCCCACTTGACCTCCATAAAGATAAACAATCTTTTGTGAAATCCATTTGAAAATAGTCTTTATTATACAAATTTATCTTGTGAACATGCAAAAGGGGTATTTATTGCTCAACATTTTCCAAAATTATCTTCCCACAAAGTTACTTTCTGAACAAGGAGGGGGAAAAAATATTTAACTGGTAGCATACCTATATCTGTACTAGAGTGAGGCTTTTAAAACTGGGTTTATTGTAGCATTATTTGGTCACCAGATATGCTGAAAGCAGAAAATGGGCAGTTTCAGCTTGCTGCATTAGTTATTTTCTCCTCAGTTAATAGCAAGTCTTATTTCTCCAAGCTGCCACTTGGCTTTGGAAGATCTTCCTGAGTCATTCACCAATTGTCTCAGTTAAAAATAGTACCCTGTCATGTGGGAGAGATCACCACCAACAGCAAGCATGACCTTATTTAACACTACACACTTGCCCCATGAGCTTCTTTCTCTGGGATGTCTTTGAAAAACCCACCAAGATCTAGAAATTAATCTGCATAGTATAGATATGAGTTATTTTCAAGTAAGGCAGGAAATGGATTTTCAAAAGGAAAAAAGAAAAATAACACTCTTGATATAAGACTATAGAAAATAGTGGGGAGGGAAAATAAGGTGTCTGGGGAATTATTTCCTATTAATTTGGTTTTTTGTTTTGTTTTGTTTCGTTTTGTCTTTAAATACCAAAGGAGTTTGTATAACAAAAACTAAATGCTATCTTTGCAAAACTAGTATAGCGATCTCTGAGGGATGAGGAAGGGGGATTATACTCTGCTGGCATATTTAGATTCTTGCCTCTATTTTGCTACTGGCTCATTGGGTTACTATGACCCAATAACCTACTTTGGTGTGTTTGTGAGTGCGTATATATTTTAATTATTTTTAAATTTTTAGATATGAAAATACCACAAACAACTCACAAACTTTAGGAAATAGATACCATCACCTGAATACAGGAATTATGTTTGGTATGCATGTCCCACAAGTCTTTAAAAAATATCCTTATTATTTATATAGTTGTAATTCTAATGTATAAAAAATTTTCATTTTACATTCCATTTACATTTTATCTTATTTCATTTACATTATATCATAAGCTTTTTCCTAAGATGGTGTCCAAACCTCACAGCTATTGTTTTTAAGGGCTATCTAAAATTCCATCAGTTTATATATTTGACTATTCCTTTACAGCAGGACTTTTAGTTGCTTCAAATTTATATTACTTTGTAATTAATATTTTTGCAAAGTTGCCTTTTTTCATATTTTGGATAATTTTTAGGATACATTCATACACATGAAATTACTAGGTCAGATGAAATGAATTATTTAGGGATCTTGGTATAAAATACAAAATTGCTCTCCAAAATGGTTGGGTCATTGTAGTTTTGCTACAATGTTAATAGCCCAAACTCTCAACATTTAAAATTTTTTTGTACTAATTTAAAAATATCCTTGTTTTCACTTGTACTACTTTGATTATTAATAAGGGTATACTAACTTAGGAAATCAGGTCCTAACCCTCTCACTGTAAGGAGTTCTCTGATAATGCTTGCATTCTCCTTAGCAGTATTTTAATCATTTGCAAGCTGGTAAACCCAATGCTCTGACCCTCAGGTCAAAGTCAGGCTTCAAGTTACAGAGCAATCAATCAAGGCAAGCTCTATGCTAGGCTTTTAGCCCTGCCCCTGCCAGAACAGACTCAGAAAATATTCCTTTCAAAGATTGCCTTGGGTTTGCAGCTATTATTTTCCTAAAGTTTGGTGTTTCTCTCTGCTTTTGTTATTACATTTTAGTTCTGTGTACTAAATATCATGAACACCTATTTTGGGCCCAAATAATAGGCTCTGTAGACTCAAGAATCAGTAAGACACAGGCTTGCTCAACAAGTTTAAAATACAACACAATGGTTCTCAAATGTGGCTGAAAATAGAATCATCTGGGGAACTTTCAAAAAAGAACCATTTCCTGCATTCATTTCAGACCTACCAAATCAGAGTTTCAATCTCCTGTATTTCTAACAAGCCACACTGAGGTATAGACAGGCTCAGGATCCAGTGACCTAGAGTCTGCTTCTTGGTATTGTTCTCAGGACAGCAAAGTTATAAAACAAGAATATAAACAGGCAATTATCTCTGGTAGGAAGTGTGAAGAGAAAAAGGAGGAAATTGTCTTAACCCTGGAGGAATGATTGATCCTGTCAGAATAAAGAGCAACTGCACAAAGCCTATTAACTTATTTTCAAAAAACACCCTTTCAAGCCAAAGATGATGCTTGTTATTGTGCTGTAATAGCAAGAGCCCTGGACTTAGCTTTTGCATGCATATTTGAAATTATTTCTTTACTTTCTTTCCTCCACCCACAATCCTACCTCCAACCACTAGGGTAATTCCCTATAGCACAGATGGGCTCCCCATTGCTAACCCAATAAACTCCATCTTCTTAACCTGACAATATAGGTTCTTCATCAGCTCTTCCCAGACTAACTTTCTATCTTACAATGACCAAATCAGTTGGAGTATTATTGGATAAGTTTTTCTTGAAGGACAACCTGGGTACCCTGCATTCCAGCCCTACAGTCTAAGTCTCAATTTCTGAAGATGCTCAGCACTCTCTCTTCCCATTCCACATCATTGATCATGCCATGCTTGCTACCTGGAATGTCCTCTCCCCAAATCTAGTTCAGCTCAAATCTTACCTCTTTCCAAAGACTTACACCTCACCAGGTACCTTGATATCATCTCCTCCTTTTATTTTATTTATTTATTTATTTTTTTGAGACAGAGTCTCACTCTGTTGCCCTGGCTAGAGTGAGTGCTGTGGCGTCAGCCTAGCTCACAGCAACCTCAAACTCCTGGGCTCAAGCAATCCTTCTGCCTCAGCCTCCCGAGTAGCTGGGACTACAGGCATGAGCCACCATGCCCGGCTAATTTTTTTTTCTATATATTTTTAGTTGTCCAATTAATTTCTTTCTATTTTTAGTAGAGACGGGGTCTCGCTCTTGCTCAGGCTGGTCTCGAACTCCTGAGCTCAAACAATCCACCCGCCTCGGCCTCCCAGAGTGCTAGGATTACAGGTGTGAGCCACTCCTCCTTTTATTTTATCTATCATTGTTAGCTACCATTTATTGAGTATTTATTCTATGCTATGCACTCTACTAAAAGTTTTATAAATACTATTTCACAAGTTAGGTATGCCCATTTTTCAGATAAAGGGAAATAAATCCCAGAGAGATTAAATGCGGTATGTAAGTTTACCCTGCTACGAAGGGAGACAACATAGAATAAAATCCAAATCTAACAACAAAACCTGCACTATAATAATATTCCCTCTTTGCCATCCCAATTCCCTGAGACCTCCCATTGCACTTTACTTGCTTGACAATCATCACATTCCACCTTGCGCTATAGCTAATTCTAAATGAGTTGGGCTCTGTCTCTGCACAGGAGTTTCTCCAGTACAGGGATCCTAACAGGGGATCAGTGCTTAATATTCCCTAGAATGTTTATGTTTTGCATTTCAATAAGTTCTTATGAATATATGTAAAAATGAAATGAATATAATTAGAGTTCTGTCCACGAACTTTTGCTATGAAGTATACTTATTAACTACTGATCTCTCAAATCCTTTTATTATATGTCTTGTTTATTACACTGACTCAGGGACTCCTGATATATTTGTTCTTAAAATATAACAAAACCAAAAGGCAAATTCTAAGACCAGAGTCAGTTTGTAAGCAGTTGTTAGTCTTATCCCTCAACACCAGGTCCCACTGGATTAGCACTTAAAATGCCATGCATTTAAAGCACTTTAATAATTTTTTAAAGTGGTCTTGGCTATGATACCATATACATTATGATTAATAAATAGGAAAATAACTATAAAAACCACATGTGAATAGTATCTACTATGCAAACTAGAATGAATTTTAACCAAATAAATTTTGTTCTCTCTTCCAAATTTGGGGACCTATGTCTCGTCTTCAGCAGGTCTAATGTGCCATTTAAAGTGCAAGATCATAGACTCCCAGGGCATTTCAGGGTCATCTCATTGTCAAAGTGACCACTTACTCTATATTATCCTAAATTCTATGCTTTGAAATGCTTTTAAATTTTGTATATTGTGTTTCTGAACCTTAAGTGTTACTTTGCTTTTGTAAGAAAATGATGAAGAGGATCTGCTTGAAAAAAAATGCTAGCTCTCAAAGGCCAAGAGGATTCCATCAATGCAAGAGTTTCTAACAAAAGGAATACTATTGAGGCCAAGAATGGGTTAACCCTGAGTCATTCTCCTCCCACCTCTTCTTCTGTCAGCCTCCCAGATACCATACAGCTGTTGAAAAGTATCTGTCAACAAAACTATTACTATCTTTCCTGGGATCAACACTGTGTCCTGGACCCTCAAGGTCAGCAGAGCCACCTTCCGAGCATGGAGAGGTGAAAAGTAGAAAGCTCACAAGACCAGTGAAACCCAAGCAATGCTGGCAGGTGGAGGGCCTTCCCCAACTGCTGCAAATTCTAAAGGGGAAGGTAGAGCTCAAAGGGTAGAGGCTGCCCAATAAGATGAAGACATATTTCCCCACCCTAAAACGTCCTTTCTGGAACAGCCCAAGTTCTTCGCCTCCCTTTCTTCTTTCTTCTTGCTCCCCCTCTTGCTTCCATTCACAGTTATGAAAAAGAGCTGTCGCTAGACATAGTATAGTAAAAATATTGGGCTAATGGTTAAAAGGCAGTGTTCTGTGTTAGGTTAAGCCCTTTCTATAAATCATCTTCACACACACACACACACACACACACACACACACACACACACACAAAATATAATAAATAAAACACAAACAAACAACAATAAAAGCAAATCCCATGAGGTAGATTCAGTAGTTTTACACATGAGGAAACCAGTTTAGAGAGTTTAAGTAACATGTTCAGAATTTCTGAACTAATAGACTGTGGAGACAGAATTTGAACCAAATCCTAACTCCTAAATCCATGCATTTAGTGGGTATATTTCTGCCTTTTTAAAATTCTATTCCACTGTGGGAACAGGGGATGTCCTGGAGAGGATTAAACATAGGCAACCCCAATCTCCTAGAATTTTTCAGGTGGCAGATTTATATCACCCCTAAAGGTGTGAGTCATAAAGGACCTTCAAATTCATGGCATAACTACTCATGGGATATTAATTATACAATCTTTCAAAAAGGAAGTCTCTCAATAGTCATAAAAATTCTGAAAAATGTGACACTCCTGGACTTAGAAATTTAGCTAAACAAAATAAGAAAGGATATTTATAAAAATTTACGTAGAGTTATTCATTGATGCTCTTTATAATATCAAGAATTATGGGGGCGAATTCCTACTATTAAAAATGAAGGTATTGGTTAAAGCCTGGAATACACTGGAATACCATACTCTAAATCCATTAGAAAACAAAATTATAGAAAAAAAATTGACATGGAAGTGCAATCATAATAGATTGTTGTGATTAAAATAGTTTCTAAACAGCATACAAATATGATTCTCTTTAAGTGTGCATGTGTACGTGTATATTTATATTCTACGTTATACACTAAGCCAACAACAAATATGAGTGAGTTTAGAATTTATGATTATAGAATCATAAAATCTCAGAGTTGGAAGGGCCCTCAGAAGAGTTTTAGTCCACAAGTGCCGATCTCAGTATCCCTGACAGATAAGACCCAGCATCTGATCAAGGGCTCCTATTGTCACAGAGCTCACTAACACCTCCTTTGCCCAGTTCCAATGAATGTTTTTATAGCACATGTAGTTTACAAAATCTTCTGTCTACACAGAATAGACCTATGTCAACAAGCTTTAGCAGAAAAAGGAAGGAGCAAATGTGATCCTTAGAAATGATTAACTGCTAAGAAACCATTTTCTTCCATAACTTTCTCTTGAAGGGAAAGATGTGATATAAATCCAACTAAGTAAAGCTAATAAACTAATTTGAGCTTCTCCAATCACCAGCAATAACAGTTCCAACATTTATAACCAGCATCTGAATCTGTAACTAGCTCTGATAACTGCCTCCAAAAGACTTTATTTGTTTTTACTAGTGGTACTTCTGGAAAATTCTTGCAATGAAAGCCTGGCCCCACAAGAGAAAAAGAAGGCAAAAATAAGAAACGTACTTTATTATATGGAAAACCAAGAGCTGAACTAATTCCTCAGAGTATATTAGAATGTTCTTCAATTTTGTAACTTGTACTGTTCCTTTACATTATATATATTGCTGAGCTTTGTAGGAGGGCTCCAGCCAAAGGTCAAGAGATTATTCTGAAACCAGACATCTGTATGGGAAGACAGAGAATTATTTAATTTGGATGGCAAGTTAGCCATAGAATGGGTGTGCTGCGGGGGGTGCTGGTTCATGTAATTTATTCATCCACCCATCCTTTTATGTGCCAGGCAGTCACCTAGCTGCTAAGCAATAGGGCAAAAGACCAACATTTCCTCCCTTCAGGCAATTTCCAATCTAGCATGATAAATGCTATGATACATCCAGGACAAAAGAGGTAGATGTATTTCAGGAAGAGGAAAGAGTAGTAGATGTCAACGATCAATAACCTAAAATAATGGTTGAATAGCCAGAAGAAGTTTAGTATTGCTATGGAGAGAAAAGCTAGCCAGCTAAGCAAAGTTCAGACCAGGAAAATTCTTGCGGGCTGAGCTTGAAGTCTGAATTTATGCTCAGGGTACTGGGGAGTCGTTGGCGAAACGGTATAGCATAATGGTTAAGGGCTTCAATTTTCGAATCAATTCCTGGGTTTTGAAACTATCTCAGCCCTTACAATTATCTTAAACCATATGAAATTGTCAGTAGTCAACCACTTTCAACCTATAAAAACGGCAATATCATATGGTTTAAACTCATAAAAACAATAGAAGAATTGGTTCTTGTCTGTGAAGCATTCAACTGAAGCTTGCCGAGGTCTCATTCATTCCGGCAGGGCGTGGGAAAGCCCATCAGAGTCCAGCCAAAAGGACCCGGCAGGTCTGCCGGCTGCTCCCAGAAGATGACACCTGCCTTAGCTGGCGGCACGGGGCAGGCCATGCCCACACCCAGGGAAGACGGATCTCAGCTTTCACTCAGAATCCTCGGAGCCCACCTCCCCTGCAGTGCCTATCCCAGCTTCCCCTGTCCCTATTTTGGGTCAGAAAATGTATAACTCAGCAGGTCCCACTGCTTATGTCATCCCCCAGCTATCTGATCTGCTGGAGGAATTCCTGGCAAGCAAGGCCCCATGCACACACAGGCCTCTCTTTTCCTTTCTCTTGCTCATTCGCTTCCCCCCCCCCTTTTTTTTTTCTGGCTCAGGAAACTGCCTCCTCTGGTAAGGCAGGGATGAGCTTTCTGAATTGTGTTTATTTGTTGGCGCTCTGGTGTGAAAGCGTTCCCCGTCAACTGCATATTAATCTTGTCAGCAGTCTGTATCTATTTTCCTCTGCCTCCCTCCCCTGGCCTAATTTATGGCTTTCCTTTCCCTTGCTTTCTATTGTCACAATGACAGGGAGAGCTCTGCTACCAGTATTCAGGCCTTGGACAGGCGGAAGACCTGTCCTTATAAGATGAGCTGCAGAGATGCAAAATCCTACAATTTGTGTAGCAGAGCTAAATTTAGGCTCGGCCTTCCCTAGTTTATTGGATGCCACTTAGCCAAGTATTTATTGATGTCCCACAATACGCTACATGCTGCACTTAGTGCTGTCAGTATGTAGAACTAGGAAGCCTGGGCTCATTTCCTAGTGGAGAAGGTATGTGGGGCGACTGGCAAACAACAGTCAGAATATGTATTTTCGTCGCCGAACCACAGCTATTAATAGCACAGACTTGAGTTCAGATAAAATTGGTCTAAATCCCAGTTCAGACACTTTCCATTTATGTGATTATTTGTGTGTCCATGTGTAATGAACATGTTAATTGTCCTCCTCTAAATCTCAGTTTCCCCATATCTTAAATCAGTAAAATAATATCTACTCCATAGAGTGGTTATGCAAATTACATGATAGTGTCTTAGGTCTTGTTATAATGTGTAGCAAATTCTGAGCATTCAATATATGTGATAAAGTTTATGTATTATTATTAAAAAAGAAAAGGAGAAAAAGAGGAAAAGGAAGGAGAAGAAATTCATGAAATGGTGAATTGGCATAATTAGGAAAGCATTAATAACGTTGTTTTTGAAGCCCTGCCAATTAACTTTGAGCCTTATGTTAATACTGAGTTTCTTATATAATTAGAACCTTAACAACAGACTGTGTGTTTGAAATCTTGATAAAACCTCAAGTTGGACAGCCTCATCCTGTTACTACCCCTGGAATTAGATGAGGGCCCAAACATTTGGTGTGTCTAAATACTTGGGATCTATCTTCATGGACTATGTATCCTGAACCGGGATTTCTTTGTGATGGTAAGTGGCTAAAATCAGCTATCATGAGCTAAGTTTGATTCCATGCCCGAGTCAGTGCTGCTCTTAGTATCAAGGTCAACCTGTGGCTATTTTTCTAGTCGTCTTCTATGACAGAGGTCATAGTCACAGCCCTGAATTAGACCCAGCCCAACATGTTGTGAGTGCTTAGGTTGGATTGCAGAAAAAGAGGAGCTCGGCGAGTTGCAGAACAAAACTGGAGCACTCAGTCTCTCCCTCAACGGGCCCTAAGCCCCTTCCAAAAACCTGGTGTTTCATTTCTCCCATGTAGCAATTCCAAGTTGAGGTGTAGGATTCCTCTGCAGAATTTCCCTTTGTGTCCATGTTTTTGTGAAATTCTTAGAGACTATAGGAATTTGGATTGACCCTGCATTCTGATAGTCCTAATTTAAATGGTAAAAACCAACCCCAGTACTCACTCTGCCACACTCGTGCACAAGGGGGGACAGAGGGAATGAGACAGATAGCTGAACTTTGCATAGTTTGCCTCCCTCTCTGGTCTTTCACAGAGTATTCCCTCTTGCTTTTCACACGCTCCACCCCCACCTGGCTAATGCTAACTCATCCTTCGGGTCCCAGCACAGATGTATTTTTATTGAGGGAGCCTTTGCTGACCTTCTGAATCTGCCTCCCTGAGTCCCCTCTGTTTCCCTGCATCAGCACACTTATCCCACTACAGCTTACTTCCTTGTTTGTCTGTTTCCCCCACCATACTGCAAACTCAGTGACAGCCAGGGCCATGCTTATCATAGTCGTCATTTACTGCTGCTCCCCAGTATAGTGCCTGGCTTTAGATGTATATTTACCGACAAAGGGAAGAGTGAGGCAGAAAGGTGCAGCATTACTAGATCCACAGTGATCCAGCCTAGATGAGCACAGAGTCATCAACTTCTCCAGATTCTGGACCTGGGATGCTAACACCGCATGCTGCCCTGCATGTCAGAGAAGCACCAGCATCAAGGTGTCTGCGCATGGGCTCCCCTGGATGTGAAGGGAGGAACTAATGAAGTTTGTTCATTTGTTGTACCATTAGCACTAGTCTCAGGTCACTCTTAACTTGCATAGGAGCTTTTCTTTTATCCTGACAATCGAAGTCTCATTCTGGTTTCTAGCCAAATTTTAGTATTAAAAACTATAATTATTTTTTAGCATAGTGTCCACTCGTGGCTAGGACTTACTTTTGACAAGACAATTAAGATCTAAGATCTATCATTTTTTTGGATGTTGTTAGAGAGAAACATTTGAGAAATAAGCCAGTGTCAGGAAATACATGCAATTAAAAAACACTCAAGTTCAAAAGTAAATCACTATTCAAAAAAGGGAGTATAATAAAGATCTCTTCCCCTCTCTCTCTTTTTCTCACACACACACACACAAATTAGAAGCTGAAAAGCATCACAGGAAAAATAAAGACAGACATCTAGCTACAAACTTAGTAATTTTATGGCTCCAGGCAAGTTATGTGATCACGCTGTGTCTCAATTCCATCATCTGTAAAATTGGAGTAACAATGTCTATCTGATAGGATTGTTGAGAAGATTAAAAATAATATCTGTAAAGCACCTCACACACAGTAGGCAGTCAATAAAAGGCAATGACAGTGATGATGATGATGTTTCTGACACTCACAGGGTCGGAGCAGAGGGGACACTGAGTTCCCTGGCAGGCCAAACCCATTACAGCCTACGGGGAAATCCCGGGCCGGGGCATGAGGTAAACGAAAGCTCTGGATTCCTGGGATGGTAACGTGCAAACACCATGGAGACATCTGAGTACATGACTTAGCACTGATTTATGGAACTTGCTGACTCTCCAGAACCTGAGGGCCTTCTCCAGTCCCCAGTGTAGCTGGCCGAGAGTGTTGGCAGAAACTTCTCTGCACAGTGACACTTCAGAAAGCAAAGTGGCCCTGGCTGCTCCTTTGCAAGTAGTAGTTCGGACATTCCCAGGGGGTTCCCAGCTCCAACCAAATACTTTATTTAGCTCCATTTTGTCTACCTGTGAATTAAAAGCTGGTGGCTTCTGCCATCATACCTTAGCCAGGGATGCAACAACACTTTCTCCTTTGAACCCTGGACCCCGGGGGCTGTTAGCTAATACAAGTCCTGAGCCATGGAGACAGACAGCCTCTGGCCTTTTGCTCCTCTCAGCTGATACCTCTGGTCCTCAGACAGGCAAAACCTATTTCTAAGATGTTCTCTTCCGATTTCTTACACCTCTCTCCCCACCTCCCCACCCCGCCAGGAGGAATCTGTCAGGCCCAGTTGATTTTAATCTATTGTACCACATATCTTGTCGATATAAGTATTTACAGAGTTGAAATCAGAGTATATATACACATTTGAATCCTGCCTTTTCTCATCTAACATAGTAAACATCCTGCATCTTTTAAAATTTCTGGTTAATCTTATTTTTATGGCACCATAATATTTCATCGCATGAAGGACCAAAATCTACTCAATCTTTGTCTACTATTGAATATCTAGGTTTCCACACCCCTTGTCTTTTTTTATTTTCTCTAATATAGTTAACAAGGTGTTAATTCACCTGGGAAAGGTAAAGAGGTGAGTACCTGAGGGCCTCTGTTCGTTTTGGGGAACCTACCTCTGCCCAAGTCTTCAGGTCTCACTTGCTCCTCACCTTCACAGACAATTCCCTAAAAGAATGTGTCCCCCAATGTATGGTCACAGAAAGCAACTTTAAGGACTAGAAAGAAGACTGTGTTTGCAGCATTTCTTTCTGCTTTGGGAGTCTGATGAGGAAGCAAAGGAACTGCCTTTTATCTCCAGGTGAAAACACTAAGACACTGACCTTTCCCCAGTGACTTCAATTCTCACCCCCAATTCTAATTAGGGAAGACCTTTGTACATCTTGAGCGTAAGATTGCCATTCCTACATCTCTGTATCTTGGTTTACGCTATTCTTATATTCCTCAAGCACCTCTCCCTCTGTTCTCTCTCCTTACAACTCCTTGAATCTGTTTCTACTGCTTTAGTTCTCACCAAGCTCTTGCTTTTTGAAGCTCTCATTAAAGGCAGAAAACCCAAGTTTTATACGTAATTGTCCTATTCAATCTTCATTCAGGATTATCTGACCTCTCTACCTAGGTCACAAGCACCTTGAGATAATGAAGCTCACCTTAACTTTTTAAAGAAACCCCACAGATATCTCGGTATAATTGTAGATTCAACAGGACACAAAAACCAAATATACCGGTGAGTCTGACAATGTGGGAGACCAAGGATATATTAATGCAGGGACATACAAATGGGAAACCAACGCCCAGAAGATACAGAGATCAGAAGGAAGAGGAGAGACAGAAGCCAAGGTGGAAGCACATCCCAAGGCTCTGGAAGCTGAGGAAACATGGGAAGGGTCATAGCTGAGCAGCAGGTGCTATCAGGGAGATGTGGTAGCAGCTAGCGGGAAGCTGAGCAAATACATCAAGTATTTCCATGGCCATAGCCAATGAGAGAGAAGATCAGGAAGCCAGACACTGGGGACATAGTGGATGAGGGCAGCATGAGGCCAAACTGAGGCCGAGTCCAGAGACTGCCTAAGACCTGCACTGGCTTTCTCGGGGGGCTAAAGATCCCATTCTCCTATTTAATATTAAAGGGGTAGTTCTGGTACCCACTTCATCACCAGCCAGCAGCTGTTCAATATGGAGCAAGGTTTCATCTACAGATAAATTCCTACATAGGAAAAGCTGTTACTTTGAGAGAATTTCCATGAAGGAGAGGCAGGCAACTCATTACTGCTAATCATACACTAGTTGCTCAATAAATAAGTGTTACCTGATTAATGACAAAAAGAATTTTGTGGCTGTTTTGTTTTGTTTCATTTTGTTTGGTAGTTGTAGCTGTTGTTTACATATTGATGAGGATGATTTCCCTGAAGCCTCGAAATCATGACAGAGAGGACAGTTAAAGAAGGAGGCAGGAATGGGATGGTAGAAAGGATGGTGAAAGAAAAAGTCCTTAAGTAGATCTAATATGACTGACTGCAATTGCCTTCCTGCTGGGAACCCTAGAAAACCAAAAACCACAGCAAATAAGGTATTGCACGGGCAGGAATATGACAAGTCAGTTTTTGAGATCTCCCAAGAGATTCTAACCTTTTGAGTAAGGACCGTAAAATAACACTAGCACGAACTCTCCTAAGACCACGCAGAGGCAGATCTGAGGCAGCAATGTTGATCTCCTGTCTCCAGCCCAGGGTTTCCAAGCTCACCACACAGCATCTGCAGAGACCATAAGAGCCGTGGGATAAATGCAGATGCGTGAGCACCAAGCAGGCGAGGACAGCACAAAGAAGACAACTGACTTGACAAAAGCTCAGAGAAAGTCAAGTGCCTTGATTTTTCCCTGTTACAAGAACTGGGGGTCATCTCATGAAGTGAAGAGATTCAAATTAAATAAGGGAATAATTAAATAAGCAAAGCTAGTCCAAGTCAGTTGGTATGATTTGCTGCCACCGGGAAAGTCCAAGTCAAGCGCCGTGCTAGAGTTTGAAAACAACGGAGTCCTTTAAAGACCATTCCTTGCATTCATGTCAGGTCAGAGGAGGACAAAGATCACAGCAATCGAGGCTGAAGTTTCAGAACATGATGTGATTACGATGCTGTTCACCCTGTCATGTAGAGCCTTCCCAGCTGGCATTGGGCATTACGAAATTCCCTTCCTTAGGCATGTGGAACCTTTACCACGTGAGAGATTGGTGGGGACATCCCCACAGCATTATCTGTTACTCCGTGTTCTCATAAAAGCAGCATGGAGTTCAATAGGCCCCTTTCCATCAAGAGAAGGAAAACCTAACCCAGCCCACCCCCTGCCGGGGGCCACAAGGTACTAAATGGGGCAAAATACAAGGTCTGGTGTATGTTTTAGAAGAGCTTCCTGCCAAATTCCTTAAAACAAATTAGGAGTGGTTCTGGCCCAGAACTCTCCTGCAAGGATGAGTAGGGGAGACATTAAAAAAAAATTAAGTCTGCTAATCCTACTCAGAACTGCCCAAGACTACTTTGGGCTGGGGAAACATATGCTCAGCCTTCAGAGATGCATATGGGTGCATTTTGTTAATCCCCATCACTGCGTGTCAGGGATAACTGATCTATGACTAAAAATAGTGTGAGGACAGCAACACTAGCCATTTGGGGCTGAGCTGAGGACACAGTGGAAAATTTGACAGCAGCACAGTAGAACCTTCCTGGCCTGAGGCCAGGGGCTCAAGGGCAAGAGGCCGGTCCATCTGCCAGGGTGGCATGATTGACAGGCTGGCCTCCCAAGAGTGGCTTCCAATGGTGGTAATCTTCTAACACTCTTGGGTACCTTCTGAGTGCAGGGCAAAGTGGCAGGGACTGGGGGTATAATGGTGTAAGGCATGGTTCTTTTCTGAAAGCTCACAACTGAGTGATATTTAAGAGGCTTATGTAAAATGCAGTAAAAATGATTCTACATCACTTCATTGACTTCAGTCTGAAACTTTGTTTCCAGCACCCACACCCAAAGGGAAAGAAGTCTAGACTGAAAGAGCAGAGGTTTAAGCCCATTCTTGGCCCTAGTATGATTCTTTGGGTGTGAGGGAGGGAGAGAGGGACCTTGGGCACATAGAAGTCTCAAGGTCACATTTACCAATTTGTTCAAATTCATTAGGTGTACTTAGTATCAAAAATTACCCGTAAAGTTTTCCTGTGTCTTAAAGAAATGTCTGCCACCAAATGTTAACTTTTAAAACTATAGTCATTGAATCTCAGGACTTTTCCCCTGTATAATTATTGCACGCCTATTATATGCCAAATACTCTGCAAAGAACATTTTTAAGATTGCCTTGAACAGATTAATCTTACCCAAAGTGTTTTTAATAGCAGAGTAGTTCCGAGGAAAACTGCTAGGTATTCTCAAGAAAGAGCCTCATGCTATATACCATTAGAGTGGCAATTGCTGGTCACAGAACAAAGTCTCATTGAGACATTCCTCAGCCCCTTCAGAATTCTGGAGACCCAGGAAAGCCGGTGGCATAGCACTGAGAAACAGGGTCACTGGTCTCATTCAAGAGCAAAAGAATATTGATGTCCTAGCTCAGCTGTCAGGCAGAGAACAAATTCCCCTGTCCTCTGCCTCTTTGTTCTATTTAGGCCCTTAAAAATTAAGCAATGCCCACCCACACTGGAGAGGATCATCTGCTTTACTCAGTCCTCCAGTTCAAATGCTCAACTCATCCAGTAGCACCTTCACAGACCACCCAGAAGTAGTGTTTAATCTGGGCACCCTATGTCCAAGTCAAGTTGATGCAAAAAAATTAACCATGACAGACACCAATAAACAACTGATCCAATTTGCACAATTTGCAAAGAAAATGCCCATAATCTCTTACAGGACTCTATCATTCACCCGCATTAAGGATATGAAAGGTCAAGAGGTATATATTTGAAGAGAACTTCTTTGGAGAGAGCTTTGCTATGTGTTTTTCATGCTGCCCCTTCAAGGCAGAAAGGGGTGAGAGTACAATCTCCTAAGCCCAGATTCAGAGACAGGGTTTTTGAAGACACCAATATGAGATCTTAACAGAAGTTGAGTTTTCTCTTTGAAATTTGGGGACATAATGGTTTGGTGTTTGAGCCATGTCTGAGGAATATAAATGAACAGAGGCTGGATAAAACAGAATAGAGGGCTTTGGTATGGGAATTAACTATTAATACATCCTAAAGTCAGGGCAAAAGATTTGTGCCTTTTCAGATGATTGGAGAAGACTGCTTGGAGGGAAAATCAGACCTAAGCAGCAGGGAAGCTGGAGGTAGATTACTGGATGCCTAGATGTTATGCAAGAAGTAAAATAGTTATCCAGACAAACTTTAGGTGAGAGAACCCTTGTCATGGCTGAGCATGAGATCACCAAAGAATTCCCAAAAGTATCCAGGTAAGAAAGAGTTATTTAAATATCTGCCAGGTCTACAGACTGCTGACTGTGGACCACTCAGCTTTCCTACTCCTCTTAGCTCTGCCCTCCTCCCCTCTGCTCTAATACCAAGGAAACCAGAAGCACTGGTTGGAGGAGAAGAAGGCTAGCTACATGAGTAAAGAGGAATGTAGCCAATTGTACCTCCCTCTGGGACTGACTGCACACTTTCTGCTCAAAGGGGCCCTAAAGGCAAAAGGGTAGAAGTATTGAGTTTAAATAAAGTTAGCTTTAACTTTTAATTCCTGAATTGAAACTGTATTTGTGACTTTAAAGGATATAGTACATGTATTACCTAAGAGTGACCAGAGAAATAATGGGATAGGATAGGCTGAATAATGGCACCCCAAAGATGTCTACATCCTAATCCTTGGTACCTGTGAACATGTTACTTGAATGGCAAAAAGGACTTTGCAGATGTGATTAAGTTAAGAACCTTGGAAAGCAGAGATTATCCTGGATTATCCAGGTTGGCCCAATGTAATAACAAGGGTCCTTGTAAAAGTACGTAGGAGGGTCACAAACACAAAAGGCAACATGATTACAGAAACAGAGGGACAACAAGAGATCGAAAGATACTATGCTGCTGGCTTTGAAGATAGAGGGTGGGACCATGGGCCAAGGAATTTGGGTAGCTTCTAGAGGCTAGAAAAGGCAAGGAAACAGATTTTCCTTTAGAGGCTCTAGAAGGAACCAGCCCTACTGACCCATTTTAAGACTTCTGACCTCCAGAACTCTAAGACAATAAAGATGTGTCATTTTTAAGCCACCAATTCTGTAGTAAGTTGTTACAGCAGCAATAGTACACTAATACATGGGATTTGTTCAAGTTTTCAGAGAGGGGCAGTGGAAAAGCTTCATTGACCAAAATTAAAGGGACAGGAGGAAACAAGGAAAAAAAAAGCGACTTTATGATTTTACATCTTACAAGGAAACTTGTTCAATATAAAAGTTATACATTGTCATCTCTATTAATATTCACAACAACTGTATGATTAGCTATTATGGTTCCCACTTTAATATGAAGAGTCTGAACATCAGAGGTTAAGAAACTTGCCCACAGTGACACCATAGGCAAGTGAGACCAAAGCAGGGGAAGAGCCTGGACTGCTGATGGTGCCCCAGCCGACACAGGCACTCTCGTCTCTCTGGCTCCAAACCCCATCCCTTTTCCATTGCACTGCACTGCACCACCTTTTGTGTGCAGGATTCTCATTTTCACATGGGTCATAAACTATGAAACACTTTCCACAAATTTGGTGTCCCCTAAATGTATGGTTTCCTCTGCAAGATTTAATGTCTGGTTCATCCTATTTAACTTTCCTGACACTCTTGATCTTGGTGCCCCAAGTTAAACTCTAGCTCTGACCTCTTGTGACTAGATTGGATTTACCAGAATGTTTCTCTGACTCAGTCTTTCTGAAAAGAAGCTAATCATTTAGGTTATCATCTGAATATGCTTCTATTTTCTTCTAATTTCTCTTAATGCTATGACCATTGTCACAACCTTCCAGAAAAAGTTTGGCATTATCTTAGGTACTTCTATTTATAGCATTCTTTAACCTCAGGTTGCTGCTGGTAATATAGTCTACCCAGGTCCAGTCCCACCTCTAGCCCAGATAGAGCAAACATTGGACATCAGGCAACATAGGACAATGATCTCTTAAGAGATTGGGAGCAAATAAGTTAAGTCCTACAACTGCCAAAGCTTATGGCCTGGGAGAGTTTCCATGTCATAGTATAGAGACAAGAAACCCCATTGGAGGCTAACAATCTTCTGAATTGGGAACACAGAACTAGGAATCCAAGGAGGTCAAAGCACCTAGAGTTCAAAGGGCAGAGAAGAGACAGCCGCACAGAGAGGGACCCCTGAGAACTGCAGAGGGTCCACCCAGGTATTCAGCTGACTACTGATCAGCACATGTGGAGGAAACTATCCTGGGTCAGGAAACCACCCAAAAGGAGCAGAAGGAACAAGCATGGGAAGTCACAGAGGGCAGAGAATGGCGTATGTTCCTACTGGTCAGAGCAGAACAATGTCATAACTCATAAGCATTGAGCAGGGAACCCAGAAGGGTATTGCCTCAAAAGATTGTGTTGTTCTGCACAAACAGGATTATAAAGCAAGCCCTTGGGGAGGAAGGGGATGGAACCATTTCTAAATAACTGTGTCCAAGTGGAAAGCTCAAGAGCCCTTATGGAGATATAAAAGAATTCACCACCCAATAAGGTAAAATTCACAAAGTCTTGCATCTAACTAAAAATTACTAAATGTTAGGTAAGAGGATCACTTGAGCCCAGGAGTTTGAGATCATCCTGGGCCACATAGCGAGACTCCATCTCTACAAAAAAAATAGAAAAATTAGCCAATTTTAGTGGTGTGCTCCTGTAGTCCTAGCTATTCTGGAGGCTAGGGCAGGAGGATCACTTGAGCCCAGGAGTTGGAGGCTACAATGAGCTATGAAGATACCACTGTACTCTAATCCAAGCAATAGAGTGAGACCCTACCTAAAAAAAATAATAATAATAATAATAATAATAATTACTAGATATGTAAAGAAGCTGAAATACAAAACCAGCCTAGAAGTCATACAGATGTTAACATTAGAAGAGAACTTTAAACTAGTTATTATAAATGTTTTCCATATGTTTGAAAAGTTAAGTAGTGACATAGAAAATATGTCAAATTTCTAGAGACTGTATTCTAGAAAATACAATGTCTGAAATGAAAAATACACTGGATGGGATTAAGAGCAGATTAGACATTTCATAAGAAAAAAAAATCAGTGAACTTGAAGAGAGAGTAATATTAACTGTCCAGAACAAAGCACAGAGAGAATAAAGATACAAAAATTGAAAAGAATATCAGTTATCTTATAAGTTATCTGTGGGAAAACTTCAAATGGCTCCATATATAGATGCTTCTTGACTTACAATGATGTTTCTTCCCAATAAACCTATTGTAATTTGAAAATATATTAAGTCAAAATTGCTTTTAATATACCTAACCTGTTGAACATCATAGCTTAGCCTAACCTACCTTAAAAATGTTCAGAACAGTTATATTCACCAATAGTTGGACAACATCATCTAATGCAAAGCTTATTTTATAATAAAGTGTTGACTATCTCATGTAATTTATTGAATACTATACTTAAAGTTAAAAACAGAATGGTTGTATAGGTACTTGAAGTACAGTTTCTACTGAATGAGTATTGCTCTCACATAATTGTAAAGTCGAAAAATTATAAGTCAAACCACTTTCAAGTTGGGGACCTTTGGGAGTGATGGATATGCTCATGATCTTGATTGTAGTGATGGTTTCACGGCTGTATACCTGGCCAAAATGTTTCAAATTGAACATTTTAAATGTGTGCAGCTTATTATATGTCAATTATATTCAATAAAGCTGAAAAATGAGAAAAAGAATATATTTCAGGGTATGTTCAACAATAGTCCCTCTGTTTTCTCCTTTCCCTGTCCTGTGGTCTCTCCCTCAGTCACCCCATTTCTGGAATTGACAGCCCAGCCAGCACATGGCTCTCTTCCCAGTCTTTCCCCTCTATTCCCTAGCTCCCGTCAGCTACAGCAGCAGGGACCTGGCCAGGGACAACTTGAACATTCCTCAGTATGCTGCTATAACTACAAAACGAAAATCAATCATAAAATTTTGACAGAAGGTGAAGCTGTTTCAAAAGTTGTTACAAATTACTATTAACATTATAAATAGTTTTAAAAAGACAAGTCAATCTAGTGAATTAGCATTTCTGTGAATTAGCCACTTGACAAATTGGTTTTCAGAGAATTGTCATTTGGTGAACTGACCAAGAGCTACCTACCTGGCATTAATATCCTTTCTTTATTGAGGGAAACAGATAAACTAAAAAGAGTATTGTTCTTATGTAAAGTACAGTAAAAATCTGTGTGCCCCTTCTAGAAGACAGACTTTGCCTTTGCAAAAGAAGCGAATATATTGTTATTTACAACATTCTCTTGTCTAGAAATTATACTTTCTTGATTTTTAATATTTCTGTCTTTAATGTTGTGGCCAGAGAGCCAAAGTACAAGAAGAATTCATAATTCAATGGAATGGTACTAGAGTTCTTGCCAAAGCTAACTATAAAGACCTTAAAGTGTATTTAGAATTGTGACCAGAAATGATCAAGAAAATGAAAAGATGGAATTCAAATATGCATTAAAGAAATAAATTAATTGAAAACAGTTTGAGTGGGAGTTGTTGGAATTCTATCTACCTAAATCAGATGATAAACTTTAAATATGGTTACAGAAGAATTAGATAGAAAGGTAAGTTGAACATAGGGGTGAAAGATGTGAAATCTGTCTCATCTAAGGACATGGACTTGGAATTTCTGTTGACATAGTGTCCATAAAGAAGGCCCAGCAGGCCATCAGCACCTCTGGAAGCATCACCTTACATGTGGTAGTACAGAGGCCTTATGTCCTGGTCTGCCTAAAATGTAACTGTAACTTGGCCTCATATATTTTCATTCAATCTTTGTAAATCTCCCAAGATAGTAAAACAATGTCCTGTAGTATGTTCGTGATAATCTGTGGCACTAGTAGAATCATCCTAGATATTTACAGCCCAGCTTCTATTAATATAATCGTGTCCTGCATCTTTGACCCAAATATGAAACCTCAGCTTGCTTAACATAGAAAAACCATTCCTCACCATAGTGAAAGTGCCTTTTCAATCCTGGGGAAGACCAGAATTTAATATAGAAATGGTGAAATAAATCAACACATCCTATAGTATTTTTAATTACATTTAGGAATAATATATATATGTTTGTTATTTAAAATGTCTGATGTTCAAGAAAATCTGACATATTAGTCAAACAAGAATCCAATTACGTGATAAAGGAGTCATGCCTTTCATAATAATGGTCGGCAATGCTATAGACAGTTTGTGAAAACAAACGCAAGTCTTGTTTAACTTTTGAAAGAATGGTAGATTAAAGATGAGTTAATCTACACTATTGCTGTATTCTTCTGCCAGGAGATCTTTGGGTCTCATACAGCTGACAATATTGTAAATCTAACTGAAGAAATAGTTATAGATTGGAAAGATGTCACGTGATTGTCATTGACAATGGAATAATCAAAGTGAATCAAATTAGGAATCGCAAGCATAAGACATTTTTGTTTTATTCACAGCTTTCAACATGGTGTTCAGAAAGAAATTACAGCACAGTATGATGTAACAGAATCACAGGCTGCCCCAGAAAAACAGACGGCCACTGTCGTCAGCCAATTGACTTTATAAATACCTTATAATATAAAAAATGTACAGATAAGATGAAATCACAGCTAGTACAAGTTAAAAGGCCTGTTCCAACAATGACAACGACAAAAAGCTCAAAGCATATGTTGTAGATGGCAATATTTAGCAGAATTTAGCAAAAACAATGATTGCTTAAATAGTTTGCTGGAACCTACTGCAAAGTAATCAACTGAAGTGCCTTGAGTGTTCAGTATTTCTTTCATAAATCCCACAGTAAAGATCTCTCTATCACTCAATTACAGCGATGATTTTAACATTTGTGTACCTGCAAAGAAAACAGGTATAGTTGAGAAGCCAGAGGCAATTTAGTTATCTTGAAACCCAGTGATACAGCTCCATTGTTACATTTATAGGTCAAAAGAAAAAAAAGTCAAGCAATTGAGAAAAGCAGAAAGTGATTGCAAAGGTATTAGAAATTGATTATAAATTAGAATAACAATTTGGGTCTACTTCCAAAAATATTCAGAAAGTATCTTCAAGGCTTCAGTTTGAGGGATTGCTTCAACAAGACTGTTTCATAATGATTGAGCAAGCCTTCAAATTCAGGAGATAAAGAAAAGGTAAGTTTTTATCTTAGTTACTATTAGAGAGAGAGAAAATCTTTGTAACTTGAGCTTGCCAAAAAAATATTTTGCTTCTCCACTGACCTTAGTTAAAATGGGCATCTATATGGTGTCACAAATGAGTAGTATTACCTTTGGAGTAATCTAATAGTTAACATCTCCCAGAACAATTTTTTTCACAATTTAATGCCAAACTTTTAAATTTAGCCACCAACATTTTTTTCTTATCACTTAGAATATTTATTTATACTTAAAAAAGTTTTATTTTAGTAATTTGGACATAGTATTTTAATTTATAATCACTCTTGTACATACACAAAAAGGAAAATATAAGTAAAATATACTGTCACCCATGACTTTCTAAGTTCAACCTCTCTACATAACTTTTTGTCCACATTTTCCTAGACAATATCATCTTGTGTGCCATCAAGAGTTATATATAATACAGTATTTCTTAAAGGAATGCCCCATGATGCTTTCCTATTTGATTAGCAGGAGGTTTCTGACAAGCTGATGACTGTCTGATGCATCAGTGATGGTCCTGTTCCAGGCATGATCAATTACACTACCCATCATCTTGTTGCTTTGAATTTTCTATCATCTACTCAAAGGATTCAGAGACTTCTCCTGCTTCAGTTCAACTGCTTGGAGAGTGAGAGGTAATCCTTTCTCACATATCTTTCCAACAAATGTAATACTCCCTTCATCTTCTTGTGGGTATGAACCAATGATATTTTAAATAATAAATAATGATATTTGAAAATTTCCAATTTATTCTTATCCCCAAAATTAATTTTATGATGGGCACATTCTACTTAAGCCTTGATTTTAATCAGATATTTATTTTAACTCCTAGCCTTTTGGCATTCTGTAAAAATGTGTATTTGGTGCAGCTCTGCCTCTTATGTACCCTCTAGTTTGCCATCTCAGCATTTATTTCCCCCATGCTATTTTCTTTATTCCAAACAGCATATCACTAAATTGAGGTCTTCCCCGTCTCCCATGCTGCTCAAAAGACCTAGAGGAGGCGGTCTGTACCCTCAGCTCCAAGGGTGGGCCTAATGGGTCTTAGAGAAATCCCCCCTTAGAGAAGCCCCCTTGCCAGGGATTGATTCAGATTAATACATTTAGATAATGTATTACCTAATTCTAGCCAATGAAATGTGAGAAGGGATTTTCTGGATGTTTGGGGGAAATTCTTTCTTTTGTCTTAAAAGAAAGCTAAAGGAGGCCTTTCTCTCTCTGCAGCTAGATGTGTAAAGAAAGTAGCCCCAACTACTACCAGCAGACATCCCATTGCCATGAGAGAAACTCTGATTTAGGATGAAACTGACATGGCCAACAGCACAGCAGAAGAGAATGCCCAGAATCACTGAGCACAACATCGAGCCATCAGATGACCCAACTTTCAAGTCTGCGCTAACTTTTATCTTTCATTTATGTGAACTAATGTATTTCCTTAAACAATACACAGGTATTAAGATACTTGTGGCTGAGCACATTCTAATTAACATAAACCTACCTATTCTTTTTGGTTGATCCAAATGATACTTTGATCCATTGATTTCTACACACTAAAAGATTTAAAATTATTAGTGAGACAAATCAAAAATTATTCTTATGCTTTCTCTGATTTTAGCAAGATGAGATCTAGCAAGACATCTGGATTACTAAATTCTGCTATCAATATTTTATGTTGGCTCTACCAATTAGATGATCCAATCTGATTCAACATAGCAAATTAGTCACTCAGGGTAATAGGGATAGGCTCAGCTTTAACATGCTTTGAATTTGAGAAGTTTACTTTATCTTCACCTCGGTGAACCATTGTTTGCATTATGCTGCAAGTTGTTGTGACTTTGATTCTAGTGATGTCTACATGCAGCTTAAATAGTTGTATGAGGTGATGCTGACTTATCATCTTTCTAATCCAAAAACATTGTATCTTTGCTTACAGTACATGCAACATCAGCTTTTACTTTCTGATTAAATTTGAAGCTAACATATTTTTATGATTGAAAGACTTTTTGGTTCTCTAGTTTCCTTTTCTATATTTTTCTTTTTTCTCTCTTCCTCTAGCTCTTTCATACAGCAAATATTTACTAATTTTCTGCTATATGTCAGGCATTCACAGGGTGAAGGACGTGCAAAGGTGAAGAAGACCCACACCTGTCCTCAAAGCCCTTTGGCCTGGAGGGGAGTCAGACGTGCTACGTGAAGCACCGTGAAAAAGCGTAAGCCACATGCTGCGGAGGGTAGGGGAGCGAGTTATTCTTCCTGCCCCCAAGTATGCATTGTTGCCATAAGTTCTTTGACTCCTGCTTTCATGTGGTCTTTTAATTTTGCAAAGGATTTACTTAAATATTGTCTACCTTCCCACATTTGACTACTCCCTCACCATACTGTTACACAGAGTTCAGTTTCTTCTAGACAATCTCAAAAATGATTCTGTCAAAAATGGCACACTTAGTTAAGATGAAATTCTGTGCCTTCCTCACTCTCTTGGGTCTTCTTCCGGCGGTTGGGGGTTGGGAGTGATAAGAGAGTAGAAAGTGGTCTGAGGCCTCTGAAACTCCCAATCCCTAGCGTTCCCTGGACCAGTCTCATAGAAATAGGCCTCTCTGCTCTGTGGACATGCTGTGCCCTTTTTTCCTTCTTTCTTCTTTAAGGTGAAATCTATGAGATGCCAGTCCATTCTCTCTCTCAATATAGGCGAAGCCAGTGTCTGGTTTTCTTCTGCCCTATTTTCAAAGTTTTAACCACTGAAATAAGGGCACAGCATCTCACTTTCAGCTCTATCTATCTAAAAGTGCATGAAAGTAAGTAGGAAGAATAAAATTTTATTATTCTGACAGTTGTATTGGAGAGATCACTCTTGTTCTAATGGGCTTCATATACCCTGTCCTAGTAAATAGTGGGGCTTTCAGAGTCCTTCAAGCTCTGAGATTAACTCATTCTTACTTGCTACTTTAAAGTGAGGCCTATGCTTTGGAATGCCGTTTCACTTGCTGTTAGTTGCCTCTAGTTGCCTTATACAGAAAGAGCAGTACTGGGGAGACAGTAATGTTGGTGCTCACCTCACAATGGGATCCATTTCCTGCCCTGGGAAGGCAGGAAAGTCTGGGGATGGAGCATGAGCAGGCTTGCAGCGAGGAAGAAGGAGTACCCGTGGGTTGGAAATTGCTCTGGTAGATGCAGGCAGTCAGACCTATCAGGGGCTCTGGATGCCGGAGAGGGTGTTATTATAGTCACTGATCCCCTGGAACTAAGAAGAACTTCTGAACTGATAGCAAAGCAGGAGTTCCCTCAACTGCATAAAAGAGGAGAGAGAGAGAGGGAAAAAAAAAGAATGCAGCTAATATTAGTGAAGTCCTCACTTTGTGACAAGCACGATGCTAGTCCTTCTCATGTATTTTTAATCTTCAAGTGCTCCAAGAGCTACAAAATGCCTCCTAGCTAGTGACTGGCAGAACTGGGAATCGACCCAGGACCATCTGACACCACACTTACCTTTAAATTACCCCTGCTAAAGCATGTGTGTTTATCCTTGTCCTGAACCTCAGGCAGCCATGTTTATCCAGACCCTGCAAGTGTAAAACTGATGACATAATCATGTGATGGTGTCTATGGGACTATTACAGGAGGATTATGCTATTATCAACAAATCGGGGACTAGTATGTTTTTATCAGCATGGGAGTGTTTTCAATTAATTTGTAATTAAATAAAGGAAGCAATTTACTGGGTCTTGGAGGAGTCAGGCCTGTAGAAGGCTTATCTCATCAGTCTCAGCTGTGCATTCCTCCTGCACCGGCTCATTGTTTAGGTCACAGCAGTGATACATGATCTGACCTATAGGAGTAATTCAATAAAACATCAATATTTTTCTTCCTTTAACACATGCTGCTATGATGACTTGAGAAATCTGCCTGGAATAGCCTCCACCATGAGCCTGTCGAAAACTACACCTCTAGCTTTATTGCTGTCTCAGCTACTCCTGCCAAAGAGCCTGACCATGTTAGAAATGACCAAACTAGTTTTGTCTAGGGTAGAAAACAAATGGACTTAATGGATTTAAACTTGTTTTAAGTGTCTTTGCATCTAGATTTTCTAGGTACTATGTCAGCTTCTTTACACCCATGGCCTAATATAATTCCCTCTTAATCATCTGCAAAATAGGCAATGTTATCCCTATTTTATTGAATGAGCAAGTTTAAGTTATTTGGTGGCTAAGTTAGGAACAGTGCCTAGTTCTGTAGCATTCTCAGGCCCCAGGACCTTTCTTCCTATACTGCTTAGCCGAGGCTTATGTAGACTGTGTAAAGTGAAAATGTGGTTGGTCCTCCCACACAACCAGAGGATACCGCAGTCATTTTCTTTGCAGCCTTTTCTTTTATTTATAATATCTTAATCATTGCCCAGGTATTTGCAGGACTTGCCACAGATATTTCAGTAAATATATGCTAAATAATATTTATTATTATCATTATTATAACAATAGTGACAAGAACAAGTGCAAACCTTACTGCTTACTAGGTTCCAGGGACCCTTCTAAATGCTTTGCATATATTAACTCATTAAATTCTCATAAAAATGCTGAGATAGATGCCTATTAGTATACTTATTTCACAGGTGAAGAAAAATAGTGACAAAGGAGTTAATCAATTCACCAAAAGTTACATTCTTACTTGTCATGATGGAATATGATCTCAAAACCAGGAAAATAACAACCGTCTATAGCAGAGGTTTCCAAAGTACAATATTACTAAAAAGTAGTAAAAATTATCATTATATTTACTATTTATTTAAAAGTTATTATATTTATTATTTATCTTTGAAATATCCACTAATAGTTAAGATATCATTTGATATTGGCCCCCCTTGCTCAATGTCTGGTGGTCACATTGAATATGCAAGAAGCTCTAAGGAAGAAATGGTAATTCCACACACACGCACACCTGTGTGGGGGTCACTATAGCACCCTCACTACACTGTCATCTGACTCCAATGTCCTTGAGCCTGGTTTAGTTGCATGAACAGATCATAATATCTACATTTATCTCCATCAGCTCTTCTAAGGTAGACAAGTGGCTTAAAAAAAATGACTCGTAGAAGGAAACTTGGGTTTGAAAATAGTATCTGTAATGCAGACACAAGTGAATAAAAAGAAAATCACAGAGTTGATGCTTCTCACCCCAGAGTAGGTAGCTACATTACAAAACACATATAATCATATCCAATAAACTCTCATTTTATTTTTTTGCTCATCTACAAGAATATTTAGAAACAAACATGAGATTTATTTAGAAGAAGAACCATTTGATCTAAGTAAAAGTTCATGTTTCACGGAGTTCTATATAATTATACTTTGTAAAATTTAACTTATTAAATCATAATGGCACAATCTTCTTAAAATAACAACAAACTTTTGAGGTAGTTACTGGTGGTTCTTCAGCAGATTTGTGTTTTCTGGGTTTTGTGGATTGCCATTTCCCATGGTGGACAGTAAATGTTTATAAACTTTTTTGCAAGTTCTACATTCATCATCATCTTTCTTGAGACATGAATTAAGTTCTTAATATTTCATTAAACTTTTACTTCCATTTTTAAACTTTCTGCTGCTCAAGGGGTTTACTTCAAAATAAAAAAATATTGCCAAAAATAAAATAAATAGTTAATAGATTCATGCTACACTATAAATGACAAAACCACTGTAACAAAAAACCTCACGCCACTCTCTCTGTACTCTAGGACAAAGCTACTAGGCTATAGACCATGCACATATTTGAGGAATACCTAACCAATGATTTCCCATGTTTCTACTGACTCCAGATGACTCTCTGTCATTGTCTAGTAGTTTTGAGCATCTCTTAAAATCATGTCACAGTTTACGGCATGACCAGAGTACACCAAGTAGTTAGCAAGGGCAGTGGCAATGAATATTTCTCCCACCACCACCAAGACCAAAGGTGATCTTGGCCAAATGAATGGCTGGGGTACTGTGTTTTATCAACAAGCACCTTGCACGCTGTCCTGGGAAAGGAGGCGTTAGTTGCATTGCACAGAAAAAGGTCAGAAAAAAAAATGACAGATTATCACTGATGTCTTTCAGATTTTATGACATGTTAAAGTGAGACCTCTGTTTATTAACCATGCTTCTCACATCCTACTAAATAAGGCCAACCATGGCAGAATCTGGGAATAAAAAGTAGAGGTCTACCAAACCCACCCCAGGCTACTTTAGTAAAATTGTAAGCAAATCTGGAATAAATTCTAACCAAAAAAGGATGCCAGAACAAGTGTCAACTGGGATTGTCCTAGGCAAACCAGGATATATAGTCACACTCTTTTTAAAGTCCCTTCCAATCCTGAGTGACTACAATCTTATGATAGCCGAAACAACTGCTCACCTCCCTGTGATTCCAAGACCAGATGTCTAGAGTTATTGAGTTTTGAAATGACCTGAGTCTTCCTCATTAGTATTCAACTTCCCTCTACTCTAAGAATTTGTTAGGCATCTGATAAGTAAGAGACACTAAGCTAATTCCCTCCCCTCAGGGAACTCAGCACAGCGGAAGAATTAGAAAAGAAAGCAAACAGAGTATAGCTCACCATACAATTTTTAATAGTTTGTCCTCCCCATATGCGTACACCCAGCAGAGTCTGTCTTGTTACCTCTGTTGTATGCAGGACCCAGGATAGTAGTAGATGGTAGTCAATCAACAATATCAATTTAAGAAATAAATGAATGATGTTCTATGATAGAGATAAACTGAAGTGACTTGGGACAGGCCTCTAATTGAGATAAGAGGTCAAGGAAATACGAGAGGAGCTGAACTCAAAGGGCAAAGAGGACTCAGCGAGTTGGGAAGAACAGGAAAGACCTTCAGGCATTGGGGAATAACACGTGTAAACACCTGGATATGGCAGACCGTGTGTGCCTGAACTGCAAGTTATTCTCAGCAATCAGGAAATAGGGTGGAGGCATGGCAGGAAATGAAGCTCTGGGCAGGGCCAGCTAAAGCTTGGGAATCTGGATTGGCCTTAGTCATGAGGAAATCAGTGTTGATTTGGTACACTACTCAGAGATTTAAGCTGCTTTTCTGAAGATTTGAAGTTCCAGCTACACCCAAGACTCCCTGGTTGTGCAGAACAGTGATGAAATAAAGCGAGGAATCCAGAATCGATCTGGCTATCAACTCTTGGAGAGAAAAGGAATCAGGCCCATCCCAAGTTCATGGTAGCAGACTTTTTATAGAAAGGCCCAGAGCTATGTTTGTCTGTGGGCTGCACGTTCCCTTCGAGTCAGGGATGGTAGAACGCGTGTTTTCAAGCACTCAGCTTCGTCTACAGAGAAGTAAAGAGCTGAAGTAATTAAGTGACTAATTAAATTAAAAAGTAATAAAACTGATTTGAATTCTTTAGGTTTTCTTTATCCAACATATTCTTTGCATAATTGCTTTGATTTTCCACTGAATAGCCACTCTTCTATGGAAGAAATTTTGGCAACTTCACAGCAACTATAATAGCTTCACTGGGGATTACAAGCAATGGGAAGCATCTGCAAGCTTGTGTGCAAGTGTGCATGGGGATAGAGGAGATGGGAAGAGGCAGCACAAAGCAGAGACATCTGTCCCTTTGACTGTGCCTCTATCTACACTACCTCAGAAACATTGCCAGCATTTTTTCCTAGCATTGTCTCTTACTTAGAAGAGTATGGCAGTTTCCTTGTTAGAATTACCCTCCCTAGTGTCTGACCATTGCTATGGTCTTAATTCTCATGAAGCACAATCCCTCTACTAATCACATCCAGCCTCATCTCCTACCACCTCTTACTTTCGCCCAGCTTTGCCCAGCCCAACTGACCAAATTACCATTCTCTGAACATAGCCTGCACTTAAACACTTTCATATAGCTTTCATGTTACCACTCTCACTGCTTGCAATGTCCAAATTTTTTCCCACTTCAGGACGCAATTCAAACCCTTGGAAAGTTTCTCTGATCTTTTAGCTGAAGGGAACTCCTTCCCTCTTCTCAACGTCCATAGCAGGTTTACTTCCACTTCTTTTCAGCACTTAACACTTTGCACCTTATATTCGGGCTACGAATGTACCAGGCTTATTTCACTTACCTTTCCTGGAAATCTGTGCTTTACCCATGTTTGTATTCCTCAGACTTTCCTATCATAGTCCCTGACTCGTGGTGGGCAGTCAATAAATGAAAGAGTGAGTCCAGGTATCTGGAGACCTCCCTCTACCAAAAAGGTGTTTAAAACTGATGGCATTTTTTAACAGAGACAGTGGAGCTACACAGCATCTCTCCCCCCAGCTGCTGGCTTACATGGTAATAAAGTCCCCAGCTGGGCACAGCTGTGCCAGTTGGGGACCAGCTGAGCATCTAGCTGCATTTGCAGAATGAAAACACCCAGGCAGGGCTGGGGCTTGTCTTACTGATTACTAATTTTACTTTAAATAGTTGTATCCCTGGGAAGTCTATCCACATTTCTCAGGCTTCTGGGTGGGCTTCTGAACATTAGTACCACTTGTTAGCTACAGTCTGAAGAAGTGCTTTGGTCTTTTTTCTTTGTTCCTTCAGTAAGGGACGTCCTAAGTTTCCGGGCCTTTGAATTTTTCTGGATTCTCTGCAGATAGTGGCTGGTGTCATGATGAGGATAGTGGCAACACCTGTTATAGCAAAGGATTATTATTTTTTTAAACTCTGACATATTTTTAAAGGATTTTTAAAAGATTACAAAAAGACTTTTAGTAAAAAGGTTTTTGTTTAAGTGAGAAAATCAATGGGAAAAAAATAAGTGTAGAACACTAAGATGATTAATGATTAATATAGAAAATGATTGATGTAAAACACGAAGGCCATAAAATCCTGTATATTTGCTGCAGGTGGACTGTAAATCCAATTCTAAGTTTCCTAAAAACCAGAAAATTGAAAGAGGGAAAGATAATCAGTTATAGGAATCATGGTGTCTGAGATAAGAACAAACCAGTTGCTCAAGGGGAGCATCTCCCTCCCTGTCCCCTAAGAAAATTTTATTCTGTGCATTCTGTGAATTCTCCTGCATGATGCAGACAACACCGTCCTTAGTAACATTGAATGAAACACAACATAAGAACACAAGAAACGCAACAGCTGAGTCCCTGGCTCCAGATAGGCATCTGATGAAAGGCAGAATCTCCATGCGACAAAGAACTGCTGGAGAGATCAGTGGTTTTCTCCGGCTCTTTATAACTTCAGCCCAGCAAATATTTCTATGCTGAAACCATGTGTATTTCTTCTTCAGTTGCAATGGGTTTGTGCCGATCTAATCACACTCTTCTTATTGTGACTCCTGGGGCCTAATGGGCCCTATGGCATGAAACCAGGGATGACAAAGATAACTGGCCCACATGTGGCTAGGATCTGTACATACCAAGGGTAGACAGAGCAGGGAAGTCCTTTCAATATGGCAATAAACTTATATACTTCCTCGACAAATATTTATGGAGCTCTTATGTTGGGGAAGGCGGGTAATGGTGCATGGAAGAACCAGGTGCACGTGTCATTCTTAGAAAGTTCACAGTCTCGTAGGGGCAGTGGAGAAAGAGCCAAAGCCATCAGGGTCCTGCAGCTGTGTCTGGGACAGGCCTTGACTGGACACGAGCCTTCCGACAGTTCTCTCAGACACCCACACGACGCTCTACACCCAAGGATCTCATTCTTGTTAGCAAATCCCACTTCTGTTCAAGGAGAAAGAATAGAAAGTACAACAGCCCCAGCATGGACTCTGAGGCTGGAGCAGAATGGGTGTAATGGAAAGAAAGGAGGCCAGAGGGATGGCTGGGCCAGATTGCAGGGGCCATGCAGGCAGCTATGAGGACTCTCTCTCTGAATGAGATGGGAAACCACTGAGGGATTTTCAGCAGAGCAGACATGTCTAGATTGTATTACTAAAGAAAGCCTCCAACTACTGTTTTGAGCATTCACTGTAGGGAGGTAAGGGCAAGAGCAAGGAAAGTAGTTGGAGGTGATTTGGGATAACTCAAGCGTGATATGAGAGGTCGGGGTGGCCATGGTCCAGGAGAGTGATGAGGGAGAGCACACCGGCTTGGGGAAGTGAACACAGTCAGAATTGAATTTCACAAATACTGATCTGGCAGCAGGGATGGAAGGGAAGAAATTTATTGATAATGGGAAGAAATTGGAAGTCCTGAGAAAGTATTTCCTAAAGGTAGACCACAGACCACTTATGTTTGTATCACCTACAGAGCTTGTTAAGATACAAGCTGGGTCCCCTCCTAGAGCTACAGAAATAGAATCTTGCAGGAACCATTGTGAGGTCCTCACAAGTTTATTCTTTTGCATGCCAAAATTTGGCACCACTGAAGTCCTTAAAACTGAAAATCAATAGACTGTTGATTGATGTGGATTTCAAGTCCAAAGAGGAATATGTTGGAACAGATGGATATAATATTTGTCTTAGTTTGGGCTGCTACAACAAAATGCCATAGACTGCGTAACTTATAAACAACAGAAATTTATTTCTTACAGTTCTGGAGACTGGGAAGTCCAAGATCAAGGTGTCAGCAGATTCGATGTCTGGTGGGAGCCCAGTTTTCATAGATGGTTGTCTTCTCACTGTAACTTTTTTTGGTCGAAATGAGTGGGGAGCTCTCCAGAGTATCTTTCTATAAAAGCACTAATCCCATTCATGAGAGCTCCACTCTTATGAGCCAATCACCTCCCAAAGGCCTTACCTCTTAATAACGTCACCTCAGAGGTTATGATTTTAACATACGAATTTGGGGGAGATATAAATATTCAGTCTATTGCAATATTATTTAATAGTAATGCCAGAAGCTATTGTTTTGGCACATATACTCTGTGCTAGATACTGTCTTAAATAATTTACCCATGTGTCAGGGAAGACTTGTGAGAACCCCCACTGTACTCCCATCCCTCCTATCTAAGACAAGTGGACTCCAGGACGAGTCTTCTGCTTGCCGAGTGGGGCCATGAGTATGGAGCTGCCAGTTAGAGGCTGAGAGGGGTGCAACAACGCTCTGAGTAGGAAAAGGGAAAGAGAGAAATCCTGGGATGGTCTGGTGTAGGGCTGGAGCCTCAGCCCAGAGGGGGAGCTGGGGTGGAAAGGAAGATCTACAGGCTGCCCTGAGAAGAACTGGAAAGAGAGGAATGATGATGTGGCAAGAATCCAGAGGGAACCTCTGTGGTATTAGCAGAGATGCTTAAACAGGATTTGGTGAAGCTTCCTGATGTAACCTGTGATATAAATGCTCTTCCCCGCCACCTCCCCATCAAGTGTTTACCAATATTACCTACTGGATCTGTTTGTGGGATGCAATGATGTGCCAGGTTCTGCTGAGACATGGCACAGGCCAAAAACAGAGGCTACCCAGTTGCCTCCGGTTTGCACGCCACCCACTCATGCAAGCTAGGGGCAACTCCATGGAGGTTGCCAACTCTGCCCACGTGAGACTGACCTGCTCGTCTCCACTGTCTCCCACTGAACCCCTTGTGGCATTTGCAGAGTATGTGTGGTTGTTCTATTTATTGCCTCAGTGTTTCCCAGGTTGAGAATTTGGAATTAGGGGAACCTTTGACCCACAGCAGTTGCTAATTTATCACAAGATCTGTTAGAGTCTCCTCCAGATGTTGATGTTCCTGACATGAAGCCATTTCATTTGAAATTGCGTCAGCTGGAAAATTAGGTTAGGGATTTTTATAGTTATATTCCAAGGCAGAAATTTTACCCTTTTCATAAACCCAAGGTGCCAGTGGTACAAACCACAATTCAAAGAAGTCTAAATTCTGGACCAGACAATGTTAGGCTGTATCTGGAAGAAGACTAAAAGGTGGGAGGCAAGTTCAGTTGTTCTTGCCAGAGGAGTCACCACTGGAGCCTCAAGAATGGCTGTCAGAACCGCAAAGAGACTACAGATGTGTGGGAGTCTCGGCGTGGCACGGGTGAGAAGAGGGAGCAATTCCCAGCACAAAAGGGGGGCTTTTAAATTGGGTTTTCGGTTTTCCCTTGGGTTCCGGATTTCTTGTTGTTGTTTGCTTGCTTGCCGGTTCAACTTTTCCTTCTTTGGTTGTTCCGTTTTCCTTTTTGGGTTCCTTACCTTTTTTGTTGCCTTTTCAGTTTTCGGGGCCTTCCCTTTTTTTGGGGCCTGGCCGGGGGAGGTTGGTTGTTGTTGGTTGTTGTTTTGGGGGGCGTTTACTTGCTTTGGAGGTTACCTTTTTTCGGTTTTCCATTGTTCGGGGATCTTGGCTTTTGGGGTTGCCTTTTTGGCGGCCCCGGGGCCCGGGTTGGAGGCCCCCCTTTTTTGTTCCCGTTTGGGGTTCCCTTGCCGGGTTCCGGGCGGGTTGGGAGGTTCGGGGGGGGGCGGCTTGGGGAGGCCCCGGCCTTTTTTTTTTTTGTTGTTTTAGGAAAATTCTAGGCCAATTGGACCCCCTTAGGCCTTTTTGTTGTGGGGGGCGGGGTTGTTGGGGGAGGGGGGTTTTTGGTTGAATTTTCGGAGTTGTTGGTTAAGGGTTAAGGGTTTTGCCAATTTTTTTTAATTCCCAATTCTTATTCTTTTTTACCATTTTAAAGGGCCACCTTGCTTTTTTTTTTGGGCCAAGGGGGAGTTCAGGTTTCGTTGACTGGAACCCCCGGAAGGTTGAATTCTTTTGGAAAAAAAAAATAAAAAGGCCATTCTCTGTCTCTAGAACTTCTAGAACTACCTAGCTAACCACTCAACACATGCACCAGATGGGGAGGAGGCTTAAGCATTGGATGCGGATTTTCTTTAAAAGATTTTTAAGGTTCCTTAAATCTATAATCCTAGACTCAGGTCCGTAGTTAAAATGTTTTCTACCTTTTGTGTGAAACTCAGCCTCACTTTGGTCATTTGATAAATTAAGATAATAAAACTATTCTCATTAGACTATTGAGAAAATGTGAAAGGTATCATGTGTTCAGTGTTTTAAATCTTTCAGAATGATAATCAGTGTCTAAATGCAAACTATGTATTTTTCATTTAATTACATTAAGGGACATGTTAGAGAAATTATGCAGACCGAAAGAATTGGACAGTGCAGATATTTTGAAATATTTACCACAGTTCTACAGCCAAGGAAGATTCAAGTTCCTGACTCTGAATTCTTTTGCATCTGGATTTATTTATGCTGGGATAAATGCCCACTTCCTGACCCACATTTCCTCATAGTAACAATGAAGCATCCACCCAGGGCAAGCGTCTTTACTTCAACTCTGATCAAACTAGCGAATCAGAAGTTCTTGTCACACAGGATTTGAAGCTACCAGAATCGACCATTCTTAGAGAATGCACACAAGTCAGGCCATTAAAATGACTTTTTAATTAAGGCAGGATGATGAAAATGTTGACTTTAGGGAGAATCACTGATTATCAAGAAGTATGGTCGACACTTGCCAAACATCTGTATTTGGTGAAGAAACATCTAAGTGGTTCGACTAAATTTTTCTTCTTCATTTGGATGTTTTGGTGTCATGTAGACTCAGCCTCAGTCAAGACTTGGAGGAAAAACTTGGCAGAGGAGAAACCAGAATGACAATGATAGCATAACAATCTTAAGAGAATAAAGATTTTTCGTTTATGATTGTCATGATGCAGGAGGCACTGGAGGGAAGCCATGCTTCTCAATAAGTCGATGAGTAATAACCAGGCAATAGAAAATAATGAACTAGACTCTTAGACCTCTTTCACGGTTTGGGCAAATGATTGGTAAATTAGGAAGCCATAAGAATAGCACAAAGTAAGATGAACTGTAAATCATTTTAGCAGGCTTTTGGAAATCCCGAATGCACAAAGATTAACAGAAAAAAAAATTAACCTAAAATCCTGAGCAAAAACAAATGTGTATGAAAGAAACCACTTATGATCTTTTTGAAGGCCACTGAGGAATGGAGAAGAATCCCAGGAACTGGGCAGGCCCCTGCAGCCTCTTAGAGGCTTTAGGAAAGGGAGAGAGCATCGGCATGTGTCCTACAATATGAGTACATCCTAGGGGGAAGGAGACTCTCAGGGTTTGAGGATTAAATTGGCACCACAGTTACGCAGCTTTATCAGAACAGGGAAACTAATAACATTATTCCTTCATTCATGCCCTTTTCCTGTCTTTTCTGTGCCATCTCCAGGTTAGCACAGCTCTTTAAGCATCCTCTCCATTCATGATCTGGAAGGTGGCAACTTTGAATGCTGGTTTCTTCCATACCTGCCCTGCCAATTGCACACTTAACTTCTCTGGGCCTGTTTCTTCCTGTTTACAATGTAGATGTTGAACAATATTACTTTAATGATAGTATCCAAAACCAAGAGGTTAAAATCCACAAGAACTAAGAAATTATTAGAGGAATAAACAACATTTGGAATTTTAAATGCATTTGCCAGCAATGTTTCTGACTAAGAGGCAAAGGCAACCCAGGATCTGAGTGCCATCGTAAGACCAGGTGTTGAGCTGTGAGATAATAGGTAAAGAGACATGGGGCGGGGGGGAGGGGATGTACTAGACCCAGTGTCCTTGAAAAAATATTGATGGAACATGCAGATGGTGCCAAGCTAGAAGAAGCAGACCCCAGTGTGGGCAGGCAGTGAACACATGAATGATATTAAGAGATTATAAAAATATGGGCAGAAAGGAATGGAATGGAATTCAACTTGGAAAAATGCAAAGTAATGCATTTGGGAGCAAGTAACCAGAAACACATGAGTTTGCAATGTTTTGTGGGAACAGAATTAGCTGGAGACAGAATCATCCTGCCAGTGAATGGAAGATGGATGATCACTGCAGCCCTAGGAGAGGCCACACTTGGCATTCTGAGTTCAAATCTTCCCCTTTGAAAGTAAGGAATGAGAAAAAAATATGAAAAAAGAGGTCAGGAAGAGTGCCAAACTAATAATTAGTGAATTAAAGATGGTTGACTTAAGAGGAAGACTTTAAAATATCACAGAATGAGCTGGCTGTTACCAGGCTGTGACAGGAACATGGAGCATTGGGGATCTCAGTTTATAAAGTGGTGAGGAATTGGGGACTGTTGGAAAAGAAGGGGGTCTTACAAACCTACTCCATCCTCCCCCTCATTTTACAATTGAAGCCAAGACTCCAAAAATTCAGTAAAAGGTGGAGTTTACTAAATTACTTTTTAAAGCAATATCCCAGTCGTGTCTCCAGTGTTTACCGCAAGGCCTGGCATAAGCGCATGTCTTCTCCATGGACGTTAAATGAGTGAAATGTTCTGTAGCTTCCCATCACTCACTTCTAAAACCTCTGTTTTAAGGCAGCGAGATGTGGGGAGGCAATATATAGGGTGTCTCCACAGTGTCAGTATTGGTGTTTAAATGTGATGTCACTAGCTACCTTTAGACACTTAACACTATCAGAGAAGTCCTTTCCAGACACCAAATCTAATCAACCCATCAAAATGTAGCCACCTTCCCACAAGCACAACTGATTGGCCAATTCTATCATTCAGATGTTTCTCAAAAGTGTTTTATATAACACTATATTTGACCATATATTTCTCCACTGAAGGAAAATTCCATAATGAAATAAATCAGAGATATTTGGTTAAAAAAAAAGTGAACTGCTTTCTTTTAATGTCCTGTATATCATGGATCTCAAAGCTGGGATCACTCAATTTGATCTCAGGACCCTTTTCTCACCTGTCAATCTGTCATCTTCAAGGAGTTGGGTTTTGTGGAAAACACTTTGAAATAAATATGTTAAGCTGTCTGGCCAGGCGGCCATGCCACATCTTCACGTAGTAATATAAAGAGCCAATGCTTACTGTGTGTCAGACCCTGTTGCAATACTTTATATGTATTCATTCATTTAATTCTCACACCTCCATAAGTATAATCATTACCCCCATGTCACAGATGAGAAAACAGTTATACAGAGGTGAAGAAACTTGCACACCATCACACAGCTAGTAAGTAGCAGAAGCAGAATTCAATCCCAGGACTTCTGACTCCAGTGCTCAGTACGTCAAGCTAAAACCCCATTCCCTATCATTGGAATCCCAAGTTAACCTCTGGGTGCTGCTCTGAAATGAGTATAAGCCCTTGCGGCATGAAAACCCTCTAAATATTTAAAATCCTTCTCAGACCTCTCTCCTCTGAATCTTCAACCATTCTTCAAATGACAAAGTCTGAAATTATTTTACCTTCTTGATGACTGGCCTCTGCAATACGGAATAGATTCTATGTCCTCATCAAGTTTAGGTCTCAGAAGTAACGCAGCCAGCCCGAAGTGATTCAACTGACACTAAGAACAGCAAACTGTTGCCTCTTTCTGGAAACACGTTAAGTTTGGGGAATTTTATAATATTTTGTGTGTTTGCCTGTTTGTGCTATTGGCATGTGCTATTTGCATGTTTAGCCAAATAATAACTAAAACCCAAGCTCAGCAAAGCATGAGTTTGAGAACTATTTCATGAGATCCTTTTATAGGTGATGAAAACAATTAATAAGCAAAGACATCCCTAAGCTGAATGTCTTCACTTATGCAAATCCACAAGTATCACGTAGGCCTCACATAGGACATTCTTGTCTCCCTTTTCACAAATATGACCCTTCAGATGGGACCAGCCCATTCTGAGGGGAATCGTGAGGAGGCACCAGTCATGGCTTCAGAAGTACTTCAGGAAGAGGAACTTCTTTTAATGATGTTCCCACTGACTTAATATTAGAAGCAGTACAGAGAGAAGATGAGAGAGAAGGGAAGAAATGATAGTTTTGAATTAGAAATTAAATTATGCAGATACAGAGAGACATGTGTACTTCCCAGTGCACACTTGGAAACATAGCTCTCTCTCTTGTTCCACTAGAACCACCTAGTTCAGAAAGGCAGATTGTGAGTGGTCCATCACCTAGATAGAGTGGTCGGGCCTCCGCTTGAATGGGAATTTCCTTACTTGACAGATGGGGATTGAGTGTCTGTTAGCTGACATTTTTCCTCTAATTACTAATTATACCAGAGAAAGGGGCTTTATGGCTGGAGTCCTGGAATTGTGAAATTTGATCAGTAAAGATTTGCAGTAAAGATGGAAGATTGATGTGTGACGTCAGACAGCTGGCCAGGAGGCCCATTGGGCCAGGAGGCCAGCAGCTGCTCACAGCAGATTTGAGAGGGTGGAGGGAGGATCTGGGAAGGGGGGATCAAAAGAGGATCTGGGAGAGGAGAGATAAGGAGAACCATGTTAACAATTTTGCTTCCCCCTCTTCCCCTTTGTGTCATTTCAGATAAGAACATATTAATCCTCTGAGTTTGAGGCTATGGCCAACAGGTGGCAAGGCCTATTCCTGAACAGAAGGCAGCTGCTGGGACTGAGGGAGGGTGCCAGGAAAAGGGAGCTTCAGGTGGGAATCTGCACAGAGCAATTAACCTTCACCCTGAAACACACCCCACTCCACTCCCACCACTCACAAAGGAGCTCACAACCCTGAGGGCCAAACACTCAGAACATTCCCCAGGGCAGTGGTGCTCAAAGGGTCATCCAGGGACCAGCTGCAGTGGAATCTTGAGACCTTCTGGTTAACGATGCAGATTCCTGGACCCCACCCCAGGCTTCCAGAGTCTGAGTATCTGTAGGTGGAGCAGTCCACCTCCCCTGTCGCTTTCTCTCACATCATCCCATTTGTTTTCTTCTTTGCATCTAAATCATTATCTGAAATGATGTTAATATCATCCATTTGTTTCCTGTCTTCCTCATGCTGGTGTAAGTTCCAAAGAAGCAGGAACCACCTGTTCAGAACAGTATCTAGCACATAGGAGGGGCTTAATAAATATTTGTTGGATGAAGGAGTAGATGAATTGAAAGGAAGGAGGGAGGAAGGAAGTTCAGAATGCCTTCCCTAGTTAATAATTAAGCCCAGCTGAGCCTAGTTCCTATGCCCTGGGGATCCTCAGGCTCTATGAGTCAGGGGCAGCCAAGGGAAAAGGTTGATTCCCATCAGGTATTAAAAACAACAACATAAAAAACTGAGGATTTTATACAAGTACTCAGCCCTTAAGGTACCCACATACACCCAAAACACACAAAACAGACTCCCATAGGAAAACTTGTCACCACAGCCAAATATACACATCCCACCAGCAGCCAGGTAGTGTGCATGGACAACCCCCTTGCACCTTTATCTCAGAAAAGCCTTTAGTGCACACCTGTCATTATTCTTAAATCGTCCCTAACACATCAATACAAGGCCAGCATTACCACCCCTAATTTCAGAGCAACAGAAATTAAGGTGTTAAAAGTAATGACTATTTGCTATAGGTCAAAAAAATGGAAAGCTGGGGGGAGAGTCTAAAACCTGGCCTTCCTGCCTCATAAACCAACTGTGTCTTCCAACTCCATCGCTTCCTACACTTTCTTTGATTCTTGTCTTTGTAATTGGCAAGAAGGAGGGAGGATAGCATTATATTATTTTAGCATTATATCATTTTGAGTAATAACACATTAAACAATCTGCCCGTGACTATTTTTTCTGCTTTCATACAAAAAGGCTATTAACATTGATAAGACTAAGAAGATGACTAGAGTACTCAAAAATACACCCTATTAAAATGTAACACCTTTCTCATATGCGTGTATGATGCTTTCTTAGAATCCCGTTTTGTTAAGTCAGTCTTCTCATCCCCACTCCCATGTAATAAACACAGTCTCTCCTGGTATGAGAGTCTTCCATAAATGTGATGTTCCAAGGTCATGGGCTATTGGATCTGGCGGGGCTCCGAAGAATCACCTAAGCTAGGTCCTCTCCTCCTCACCATGATGTGGATGAGGCAACAAGGCCCAGGGGCCCGGGAACTTCTCATGGCATGGCAAGCGACATACATGGCCAGTATTCCTGTTTTTTGCTTGTAGGACTTTTCATAGGAACCCCAGTGCCTGGCATAACTTTGAGCACTGAAGCAGGGCCTGGGTGGCATTACCTGATATTTGTCCTTTTCAGTTTCACTGATTAGACACTCAATCCCCATAATCCTGAGGCTTTAGGCTGCCTTAAAAATCTCTGCATGTTCTTTTGTCACTACACTCACTATGTTCCCTTCATCCTCAGGGCAGCCATGCCATACAGAGGCAACCAGAGTCATGGTGGATATTTGATGCAGGGGTCCTCCAGCAGATATTCGCTTGTGGGGGCTATAAAGGGACTCTTACTGGAACAAGTGTGCAGAATTAACTGTGCAGCTGAGTTTGAGCTTACTTCTCCTAGAAACCTGTGTAAGAACGACCTCTCCCCTCCAGTGGGGGCAAGGGGATCTGAGCTTCCCTGCCGGGAGGATGACACTCACTCCTTGGGCATTGTGCTGGCCTCTCCCAGAGCAGCTCTGAGAGCCATCGCTGCCACTGCTGTGTCAGCCCAGCATCAGCATAGACCAGGAGAGGACAAAGAAGCAGGTGGCAAGCAGGAAACAGATCAAAACCATTCCCTGGTGCAAGAGATAGGGGTCACCAGAAGTTCTAAGACTAACATGGCACCATTTTTCTCCTGGGACTGGAGGGCTTTGGCATTCCTGGAGGAGCTGGACTCCCAAGTCTGTTGTGTCTTATGTATCTATTCTCAGAATATTTCTGAGAGCTAAGCAGAATCCAAGATTATTATCCCTGTTCAAGGACAAAACAACTAGGAGTGTCTTTCTCCCTTTCTTCACTCAGGGGATTCCTCTTCATTCTTCAGAATTCAGCTAATGGGTAAGTACCTCTGGGCTGTTGTCAAACTCCCCTGCGTAGTCTCCAGGGAGGAACGAGCCTTCCTCCTGCCTGCTCTCTCAGTGCTTTGCACACTCCTCATGACAGCGCTGTCCCACAGGGTTCGAGTTATTTGCTTTATAAGCCCTTTCCTCAGACTGTGCTCCTCTCCAGAGCAGGGGGAGGCCAATCCCTTCCCCTTCTCACCCACCCACTCTCTACCCCCCACCCCCAAGCCCAGTTTTAAAGCCTGGCACATCGAAGATGCTGAAAGAACAGGGGAGGAAAGGAAGAAAGTTAAGTGGCTTACACAAAGTCACAGAGCAATTCAGCATCAGAGTTCTGACATTTACTCTAGTACTCAATTCTAAACTAGTCTGTCATTATGCTTATTTGATGGTCCACAAAGAGTGACCTGTTTTGAAGAATGATTTTACTACTAAAAAAATGAAGAACATACAGCCCAGGCCAGTAAATTCTTAAGTATGATTAGACAATGGCTTATGGGCTCCATATAAGCTTTAAATCAGGATCATTTTCAGGTCTAATGGAAATTACATGGTGGCTTTGGCTTCACAGGGAAGGAACTTGGGGCTAATCAGCCTTGGGAATGCCACCATCTGAGATGCCAAGGCAAAACGAAGGAATGCAATCGATTAAGAGTGTCCTGTTAAGAACGTTCCAGGGCTGTGAGGCTGGTGAGATGAGATGGGACTGGAATCCTAACCACGGGCTTAATTTCTTTGCGAGGGGCCGCAGCTGTTGCCACAGGGAAGTACAGAGCAAAACCCTATTTTCTTACTTTCAACTTTCTGCTGATCTTGTGAGAGATTGTTTCCGAACTGCCTGATGCTCATGCCTATCCCAAATGGTTATTTCCTCAGTGTACTATGTCTACTCTTTGCTTTTCATTATATGTCCAGCACTTAATGTAGTGCCAGCAGTGTGGTACTTGCTCAATAAACATGTTTGGTTGTTTAATTAATT
>NW_012144633.1:718918-743947 GCF_000956105.1 Propithecus coquereli | reverse complement strand
AGCTTACATTAATATAGCACTTTATAATTTACAAAGTATATCACAAACTTTTTGTTAATTGATCCATTTAATCATATAGTGTATGGTTTAGATATATTTTATAGTTGACAAAATTTAAGCTCTGCAAGCGTAAGCTACTTGCTGTACACACTAAGCTGAACAAAGTTAAAATTCATATTTATTCTGTTTCTCTGAGGAGGCCCTGCCCCTATAATTTTCCCACCTGTGATAAAGTAACTTAGGAAGATAGAGACCTAAAGATGTGTTGTCATTGATGTGTTCAAGGTAGGCAAAGAGTAGGATGAAGAAATAGACTATATTCCTGAGACAGTAGCCCTGATAGGGACTCCAAATCCTTAGTGGCAGCAGCATGAATGAGAGCAGAGGGCAGAGTAGGGCAGGGAGGATATTTAACAACAGGTATTTGCTCCCTGAAATGTTGGAATTTTAGACTTGACTGCAAAAGCAATGGAAAACCATTACTCAAAGCCTGTCTTTCATCATGTCTCAAGTCTCTGAGAGCAACAACGGCAGGGGTCTGACTTTCTACTTTCAGTTTGGGGTGTTGTGTCAATGTTGAGTTAGAGCTGCCACCTCCCACTGACAGAGCTTCATAGATGAACTGAAAAATAGGAAGACTCCAGCCACATGTGGTTATTAAAGGTCCTGCAGTACCTTTTACAAGAATTGGGTGATTAACATTCACAATCTTGGCCTATTTCCAACTCAGAGGAAAGAACTGTATTTTATCATTACCTGCTTGCCCCTGCAGTTTCCACTGGGTCTATTGCACAGAAACACAGTGCAAGGATTTTAACCCTCGTAGGCTGGTCAAGGCAGAGTTGTTGTGAAAAAGCCATTCTCACTATGTTATAATTCAGGACATCTGAGGACCACCTGGATGCAGGAACCCAAATTTACTCCTGCCTTCAAAGGAGGGAAGAATTAAGACTTTAGGAATAATTTACTTCAATCAATTTCAACTTCACTTCCCTGGGCTGTTTTGTAGAACCAACACCTTCCTCCTCACTGTGAAAGACTCTGGCCCTGGGCAATGAGCAGATGCATTTTTCAGAACACCTGGCCATACCCACCTATAGGAAAGGCTTCGCTCTAGGTTCTGACTGGTGGTTTTAAGGCTAAAATAGAACATCCATATTTTAGTTTTCTTAAAAAATATTCTCCTAGAAGTCCTTTAAATATATGATAATAATAATAAAATAGCTTACAAGTGTGTAGGGAAAGGGAAAAGAGTAGGAGGAGCACAAGAGAAATTTTGCCAAGTTTGGGACTCACTCAGATATCATGTGTTTTGAATTTCAAACCTTCTGGTATTTCAGTTTGTATATTCTTGGCAAAAAGAAAAGTGAATCCCTCTTAGCACGATATATAAAATGCCTTACCAGACATCAAGTGTCACTAACCGAGTGACCTGAATTGAGCGTAAATGAATCCAAAACAATGTAAGATTCAAATTATTCAAGGTTCACAAACAAAGGAAAAACATTATGTAGAACATGGTAGGGGGGAACTAAACATATTCCTAGGAATAAAGTAACCCCTTCACTGAAGTAAATAAAGTATTTAACCAAAAAAGGCAGATGCATCCCTGAAAGTTTTTAACTTTGAAAAATAAATGGTTTTAGTTTGTTCTTTTAATAGAAAGACAGTAGGAAGAAGAATTGATGGTGATTAGTCATGCGGTTAACTCTCTAGGCTTTTTAACAGTTAATATCTATGAGATACATGCGGAATGTACATTTCTTCTCTAATGATAAAGAAAGCTGACAAGTCTATATTAATTATATTGCCATTCATGCTATTTTTGAGAAGTAAGACCTTCTTTAAAAATAATGTCTAATTTCCTCAATAAGTGCTTTTCTCCCTTAATAATTACTTCATTTTGTTATGAACTTCTAACTTCTTAAAATGTTCCTGCAAGTTACTATGCAGAGAATTTTCACTATGCCCACAAAAATGATGTCCACTTCAATAATTTCGTTCTGGCCTTGCTCACTTTTACCTACACTACTTCCTCCTCCTCCTACCAATTTCTATTCCTCTTTCCAGTTTGTTCTATTGCATATCTAATAAATGCAAGAATCTATCTGCAAAATATTCCCTCATAATAATAGAGTCACAGTAAAACAAGTCCACAAAGAAGTAAAGAAAGCAGAGGAATTTCAAGCACCAAGGTGAGGCCTAAGAGACATCACTTGATGTTTTTCCTTCACACTATCTACTGAATAAAGGTATAAACACTTTTGTTTGTTTTATGAATGTCACTAGGCTTAGCCTGATTTCTGTAACATAAGCCTTTAGTTTTAGATTTCTTGTCATTCAAGCCAGTGTTAAGTGTGTAGGAGTTTGTCCCATAGAGAAGGGGTTATGTCTTCTTTATATATCAAAATAATCTTTTAACCAAAGTTGGGCAGTGTGTTGGAGCCATTCTTCCATGTAACAAAGTTCTCAACCATAATTTTCTTAATTAAAGAAAATGAGTTTGCAGAAAATTTTTCTTTTTTTAATAAAAGTGTCTGAAATGAATATACAAAAATTCTTTTCACAAATATCTATATTTTTCTTGTCATTCATTAGTTCAACAAATGCATACATAAAAGTTCAATGATGATGGGTCCTATGAAAACAGAGTAGGGAGGAGAGAGAAAGAGAGGCAGGAGGAACGATTTTAGACACAGAGGACAGGGAAGAGCTCTCTTCCAAGGTGAAAGTTGAACAATGTTTAAATTCGTATTTATTCTGTTTCTCTGTAGAGGTTATGCCCCTGTAATTTTTCCACCTGTGATAAAGTAACTTAGGAAGATAGAGACCTACGCATGTGTCGTCATCAAGGTGTTCAAGGTAGGCAGAGAGCGGGAGGAAGAAATAGGCTGTGTTCCTGCGACAGTAGCCCCAGTAGGAAGTCCAAGTCTTCGGTGGGAGCAGCGTGAACAAAAGCAAAGAGGACAGGGTAGGGCAGGGAGGATATTTAAAAATATTTAAGAAGTGGGAGAAAAAACCATGAAAATAACTAGCGGAAGAGCATTAAAGGGAGGGGAAATGGCCCCTGCAAAGGCCCTGTGGCTAGAGGCTTTGTGGCACGTTGTAGGAACAGAAGGAGGCCTGTGTGACAGCTGCAGGGCAGGCAAAGGGAACATGGAAGACAGGGAGATCGGAGAGGCACGAAGGGCCAGATCACACCACAGCTCTAGATAAAGATTTTGGATTTTGAGTGAGATAGGATGCTAGTTAAGGAATGAGGGAGAAAAAGACATAAACTGACTTAAATTTTTAAAAGTATCGCTGTGGCTACAGAATTTATCATTAGGGAGCAACCATGGAAATAGGACAAGCGGCTAAAAGACTGCAAGACTGCAAGTCAAAGAAAGAGATAATGATGGCTTGGACCAGAAGGAATGCCATGGAGGTCCTGAGATGTGATTGGATTTTAGGTACATTTGAAGGAAGAACCAGGGGATTGCTTAGGATTGAATATGAGATGTGATTGAAAGAGAAAATATAGCAGTGGCTCACTTGGGAAGCCGAGATGTGAGGACTGCTTGAGGCCAGGAGTTTGAGGTTACAGTGAGCTATGGTCACACCACTGCACTACAGCCTTGGCAACAGAGCAAGACTCTGTCTCTTAAAAAAAAAAAGAGAGAGAGAGACAGAGAAAAGAGAAGAGAGTGAGAGAAGAAAAAGAGATAGACATGACTCCAAGGTCAATAAACTGGAGGAACATTTATGATATGAGGAAAAATATAGGAAGAACAAGGTTGGAGGCAAATTCAATGAGATAGCAAGTTGAAATGCTTACTGACATTTACATAAAGAAGTCTACATATACTTCAGGGCATAATGCAGGTTAGAGCTACAAATTAGGGAGGCAACAACATAGAGATGGGTTTTGAAGTCATGATAATAGAATGAGATTACCTAAGAGTGAATGTAGTAAGAGAAGAAATCTAAGGATAAGCCTTGAAAACCCTGAAGTAAAAATAGGTACCAAAAATGAGGAGAAACAAACAAAAAAGATGGAAAAGGAGTGACCAGAGACCAGAGTGACCGCACCAAAAAAAAAAAACGGGGAGGGGGGGCACAAAAGCCAAGAAAAGTGTTTCAAAAGAAGAAAAGTCAAATATGCCGACAAGTGAGGAAGTTGAGGACTGAGAAGAGCCCACCTAATTTGGCAACATGAGGTCACGGCTGAACTTGGCAGAGGCCATTTTGATGGGGTGGTGGACTGAAAGCCATACTGGAATTGGCTCAGAGGGCTGTGAGAGGGGAATGAAAGGAGACAGAGAGTAGAGACTACTCCTTTGAGGAGCTTTCCTGTGGGCTGGAAGGCAATGTGAGGTCAAGCGGGGTATTTTTCTAACAATGAAATACAGTATAGCTCATTTATATGCTGATGTGAATAGTTCAGTAGTGAGAAAAAAATTCGTGTTGTAAGAAAACGATGAAGGCTTTCAGGAGAGGTGCTGTATTAGTTTGTGGCCTGCCATAACAAAGTACCACAGAAAGAGTGGCTTACACAACAGAAACTAATGTTCTCACAGTTTCAGAGGCCAGAAGTCCAAGATCAAGTTGTCGGCAGGGCTGGTTTCCTCTGAGGCCTTTCTCCTTGTCTTGTAGATGGCCGTCTTCTCCTCCTGTCTGCACACTGTCTTTCCTCTGTGCATGTGTGTGTCCTAATCTCCTCTTCTTACAAAGATACCAGTCATATTGGATTAGGGGTCACCCCAATGACCTCATTTAAACTTAATTACCTCTTAAAGACCCTCCCTTCAAATATAGTCACATTCTGAGGTACTGGGGGTTAGGATGTCAACACATAAATTTTGGGGAGACACGATTCAGCCTATAACAGGTGCCCTGAGGTAGGAGAGAGGGCATGGGGCTCCAGTGCATATATAGAAGATGTTAGCGCCTCCATGACCAGAGGACAAAAAGTAGAAAATACAAGTGTAGATGCGCACAGTTCCACAGGCTTGGTGGTGGGAGTAGATATCTGAGGAGAGCTAGATCAACAGCTGAGAGGGAAGCTGGAGGAGAGGGTAGAGGTTTCAGAAGAAAGAAAGAAAAAGAAGTTCGATAGTCACCTGGGAGAATGGCGCAATGACTGGTAAAGGGAATAGAGTGGAATCGCTGGGCAGTACTCGGGCCCAGCTAAAGGTAGTGGTCATGACTTCAAGGTGAGACCAGTCCAGACGGTTGTGTCCAGCTGCTTGGGAATGATATGAAGTAGGAGGGGACTTGGGCTCCATTAGAGTCGTATTCTGCTAGATGAATGTGTTGGAAGGAGAGAGGGGTGAACGAGTATTTTGAAACCATGGAATCGAAGCTAGGAGGAAGAAGAGGAGATGGGGAAGGATGACTGATGGTCAAAACAGAGGAGGAGCAATAGAGCACAGATTCCTGTGGAGCGGGGGACCTCTTGGAGGCAGAAGACTAGAGAGAATGAGTTAAAAGATAAGACGTACCAGTCATGAAGAGGAGTGATTGAAATGAGATCAGGAGTAGCAACAGCTACTGGTAATGGCAACACTGCACTGTGTGAGAATGAGCGGGAGGTCAGAGAACAGATCAGAGCATCAGTTGGCCCCAAGGATTTGAAAATGTCATGAACAATACAGGTGTAGTTTTAAAGAGTGGGGTATCGGCAAGGTGCTAAACTATTCCAGGGATAAAGGGAGTGACATAGAGGTCTGTAGCTGACTGCAACAAGAACGGGTAGTAGCCCCGAGAGCATGAGCTTACAGTGAGCTTGGCAGGGAAGGGTGTTAGGAAGGAGGAAGTGAGAACAGTCTGGAAGTGCCAATGAAGAGCAACGATGGAACAGTAAGGAGGACACCACAGGTTCCCAGCGTGTGGGACAGAAAACAGACACTGCCTAAGGGCCTCATAGAGAAAATAACCTCAGGGAAGAGCCAAGTTTTGGTTAAGATAAGAAATAGAAGGGGTTGAGGACCAGAGTTTTTTGCTGAAGACAGACAGTGGGTTCCAGAGGGTGCAGCGAATGTGTCTGAGGTTAAAGAGAGCTGTGCAAACGGGTCAGGTTCGGGGAAGAGGGTCTGGTGACCAGGAATGATCTGGGAGCCTTGGGCCTCCTGTCTGACTGAGGTACAGGAATGTGGGGAGAGAAGGGCTAAACGCTGACAGTTTCTAACGCTGAGCTGGGGGGTGGTGGCATGTTTGGGAGGGAAGGTGGGAGACTTTCGTGGGGACAAGCAGAGGGTGTCCTATTCAGGCAGGGGGAGGGGAGTGTGGAGCTGGCTACTTGGCTGCTCCCCTGACAGCAGTGCCAACGGGGGAGAAGAAAGTGGAGGTGACAGTTAGGTGTTATGTGACAGATACAAAGACGTTGCAGCTATTAAGGGCCCAGAAAACCTATGGGGAAGAAGTGGAGGGAGTCAGGGAACTGTTCAATTGCAACCCCACAGAATCACTGTACATTCAACACACTGACAGTGAGCTACAATCCTCCACGGCAGAGCACAGACAACAGGTCCAAACAGTGTTGGCTGTGTCTGTGTACAGGTGTGACTATATCGCGGAGAAAATAATCTTTAATGTGGCTTGCGAGATCAATCTTATTTATGGCTATTCTTTGTTTGATGTTCACATAAATATTATGCCAGCCTACCAGGAAATCATACCCAAGATAGGCCTATGGGCACTTAGGATAATGCAAGGGAAAGAAGATGAGATTTATAGTGAGAAGTACTGAGCTACTGTTGAATTACTTAAGTGGGACTTCTTTAGCAATTTGATGTGCATGTGTGTGTTTGTATATGTTTGTGTGAAACATACAACTACCACGCAAGCAGCCCTCATAGTACTTGGAACTCACAAATGGGAGCATCCCTCTGGGAAGCATCTCTCAGGAAAACAGGTGCAAGCAATGCTGATAATTTAACCTTTGCCTCACCTAAAATTCTCAGCAAAACACAGAATGTTAGTTCCTTTTAGAGATGGTTTTATAGTGGTTACTGTCCATCTTCTTTATATCCACTTGATAATTTCCTTCCACAGTTGGAAGTTGAGAATTCCAGAAACCAGGAGTAGAAGAAAAGCTTCGATTCTCCTCCAACATCGTACTCTATAACAAGCCTCTTGTAATGTAGCTACATCCTGTAAATGTCTCCCGCATCCATCAACCCCCTCCATAAACAGAAAAAAAGAAATGCAGTTATTTAAATGCTTATTTTGTATTTTTGGATATCCTGCTAAAATATAAATTCACCGAGAGCAAAAGAGACACAGTAGTGTTTTGGAAACCTCCACAGAGTACACTTGCGGAATTTAATCCACATTAAAGTGTTGTTCTATCAATAGAACAACACTTTCTGATCTTTATCTCCCTAAAGAAAGGAATGCAAAGCTACAGAACCAAAAATGGACCAAAACCCTGACTCTTACAGATTCTAGAATCTGCTATTGAGCAACTATGGCCTTGAGTGGTCAGTTGAGCCATGAACAATTAAGAAAACTGCAGGTATGTACTCAAGATGCAGGTATTTGAATGATGTTGCTAATTGTCTCAAGCATTTTTAATAACACACAATGAATGCACATGGTTTTTATGCCCTTAAACCCTAGGAAACAGATTGCTGTGAAGAAATCCCTCACCTGTGGTCACTCTGTGGACATACTCTGCACTTCTCTAAATCTCAGAAAACATCTAAAAGTGTCAGAATTGAGACTCAGTTATAAGCTTTGACTGTTTAGCCACCAAGAAAGGCAGCTCATCTCTGCTCCACACTCACCCTGCCCCACGTGGGGTTCCTAAAAGTGCTGCGTACTCTATGCAAATGTCCATGGCAGCAGCTCTGTGTGGGCTACCCACGGTCTGCCTGAGCAAGGGCAGAATGTTTACCCATGTCCTCCCAACAGTCTGACGTTATCCCGCATAACAACTGGTATGTGGCTGCCCCCTGGAGGTTGAAGAAAACCTGTTCCCTTAAAGGCAGACCCGAGGGTCTAACCAGAAGCCTTTCAGATGTTGAAGCTGACAAAGATCATCTCATCGCCTAGTTCAACCCTTCGGAAATGAGGATATCAAGGTTTGAACATAGGTATTCAACTTGCACAGGTGCGATCATTTTCAAGGAGCCCACACAGCAATGTAATCATTAGGAAACTTATTGCAGCTTTTAAAACCAGGAAAAATTGTGGCTTTACACTACCTATTAATATCTAGATTGTTCAGGAAAATGATTTATTTTCTGATAGTATTTATTGGACACCCACTGTAGATAAGACAATGAGCTTAAAAACGTGTATGTATATATGACTAGAAAGGCCATTATGTTTGGATATTAGTGATTTTCTTTTGCTGGTAGGATAATGATGGATTTTTATTTTCTCTGAGAGAATCAATGAAGAAAAGAAAAGAAAAAGAAAGTAGATCACTATTGGAATCTTAGGAGGCAGATTCTAGTTCTTCTCGATTGGTGAGTTTGAAAAGGCACTGGCCTGGAAATGGTGTACGTAAGATTCTTGCTCCCCTACAGGGAAAAAAAATGATGAAAGATTTGTTATCGTTTCTTTTCTAAGCAACAAGTATATTCTTGAACTACTTTTGAAATAACTAAAATTACATTTTTTTTTCAGATGTAAGTTGCTGGACTCTGCTGCATATTGACTAAGCTGAAAGTTGTCCAAAATCCTTTGAATAAGAGATTTAAGGACAAGGGCCATACCACTTTCAGAGGTTGATTTCCCTTCTCAGCGGAGCTAAGTGCTATTTCCAAAATAACTGGCTGGATCTTAAAAGTCATTCATGACAGGTGATAATTGATTACATATTGAGTTTTGCCAGAAACTCTAATGCCATTGGCATATAGAGACACAGCATTAACAGTGTGTATGTGTGGAGGAGTGGAACACAAATAGAAGGCTTCATAAATTAAATTTAATGTTTCGTAGCTCTTCTTTAACTAAACAAAGTAGGTGTGGAAATTATTTTAGGTTAAAATTTATTTCTGTGCAAAATAAAAACCAGTCTCTGAGTGTATATGGGGAACAAGAAAGCAGAATTTAAGGTCATGTATAGCGCTAATTGAACATTGAAAGAAAGAAAAAATGTTTTGATATTAAAAGGAAAAAATCAAACATTAAAATTTCAAATAATAATAACGATGATAATTACAGCAATAACAAATATACACACATACATACACACAAACACCACTGAATAGGAATATTGTCAATGGGTGACTTTTAATTGGATAAATTGATCTATGCATCTCATATCAAACTTAATATAGTCATTTTTACTTTATTAAAAGCTCAAATTCCTCTGATCACTGAAAAAAACATTCTTCTAATATGCCTAAAAAGAAAAGAAATTAAAAGTAGATGAGGAAACTCAATGAGTTAGAGTGAAATTAAACTCTCACATTTAAGGCAATTGCAATTTGTTTAAAATATCTTGGATTATAGTCTACCCTTTAGAGCAGAAGTGGCAAACCAACTGCCCTGGATCAAATTAGGCCTAGATTAGCTTTATTAGGCTACACATTAAACTTTATTTTGTTTTGCTGTTGTCATTTTTGTTGTTCCTTTTTAAGACTTTCTGAATGGCCTCACAAAGGCTATATGGTTTATCGACTTATCCACAGACTATTGTCATGTCCAGGCAAATTCACATATTTATAGTAACTTTTTAGTTTCTATGTGTATTTTTGTTTGTTTTGTTTTATTTGTTTTTGTTTTGATCTCTGCTCCAAAGCAGTTTATTTCTTAAACTGCTAACCACTATTCATTAAAGGCTGTGAAATCTAGTTAGTGGGTCTGGGGTCATCATTGTTTTCCACAAGCTACAGTAGAGTAGAAATCAGCAGTGTATCACAGGTATAAAGGTAAGCCATATTTTGTAAAACTTTCACTTCATGTGCATATGTGTGTACACGTAGATTATATGTATAAGAGAAAAATTTCTTACTGTGGGTGGTAGTCCAAAAAGCCTAAACAATACTATTCTAGAGAATATTTCAAGGGAATTAAAATCTTTCTTAGGATTATATATTCAGATTATACATTCCACAAATTATATCATTCCACAAATATAGTACAGATCATATTAATTCCACAAACATTTATTTCTATTACTATATAAGCTAAGAATTTTTCAAATTCCTCTGCCTTCAAGGAGCTTATATTCATAAAGTTTAGGATACATTCTTAAAATATTTGATTACCTACCAAATCCTTTAGATCTTTTCTCTTCCCTAGTCTAAGCTCTACCCACTTCCTCTTCACCTTCCCCATCAATTCTTTCTTGGTCACCACGGCTGAGAGTGGAGAACTGCTTCTCTCCCTGCCTACCTAGGCCACCCATTTAGTAGTTATTGTAGAAGACTTTGTGGCCTTTCTTCTATTGTTTTAATAAATAGCATTTTTTTTTTTTTTTTTGAGACAGAGTCTGGCTCTGTTGCCCTGGCTAGAGTGCCGTGGCGTCATCCTAGCTCACAGCAACCTCAAACTCCTGGGCTCAAGCGATCCTACTGCCTCAGCCTCCAGAGTAGCTGGGACTACAGGCATGCGCCACCATGCCTGGCTAATTTTTTCTATATATATTTTTAGTTGTGTAGATAATTTCTTTCTATTTTTAGTAGAGACGGGGTCTCGCTCTTGCTCAGGCTGGTCTCTAACTCCTGAACTTGAGCTTTCTTTTTTTAACTAGGGAGTTTTGTTTTTGTTTCCTCTTTCCTTTGTGCACAACTACCTGCTTTTTATGGCTCATTTTGATCAAATGACAGTGCACAAAGCCAGCCCACACTGGTGAGGTGCTGTTCACTTGAACAGGTGCTGTTTTGTGGAAAGGTAACTCTGTGACTAATTTAGGTAGTGTCTTTCCTTCTTCCGGATTCTTTCCATGGAATTCTTACAGTAAATAGTTATAGAGTTTTCCAATGGCAGTAAATATACTGTATGAGAAAATATTAATACAGATTAAAAGCATTTCGTACATTTTGAAAATTTTCTAATGTTTGAGAATTTCACTGGGGATACTTTCCACATTGGACCCTTTTGACTTTCCAGTCCTGTGAGTCTACTTATAACAGTTTACTTATTAACTGTATTGAACATTTTTCCCTTGCTTTTGATCCTACGTATAGTTATGATGCCAGGATAGATTTATAGCAGTTGCAAGTTGTATTAAATGATGTTTTACTTTCCATAATACTGTTCTAAAATAAAGTTTGTTTATTCTCTAAAAAAGAAAATGAATATATTTAGATTTATTATCAATAAATCTAAACTCCTGTTATTATTTTATCTAATTTTCTAACCTCGACCTTGAACATCAGCCTTTCACATGATATCAGACACAATCATTCTGGGAATAAAGCCGTTCCACTGTTGCCTGCGTTAAAAAGTGACATGTCATGTGATCTTTCCATTAATAACACTGTAGTCCCACAGGCAGATAGTCGTATGTACACAATAGAACAAAAAGTGTCAGTCACCACATGTAATCTATCAATTCAAGAACAATAACCTATCCCTTATGTGCAATGCTATGTGAGAAAATCTCAGAGAGAGGTTCTTATCACCACATTTCTAGAAACCATTCTCTAACAAACACTTGGTATTTTTCTATTTTAAATCCATCTTCTAATGGTGCATTATCAACTTAAGCATTAACTAGATACATTATAATCATTTATTATTATAATAATATTTATTGCTTTTAGGATATCTTTTTACGTGAGCTGACATCTCTGGACAACCAATTCCATTTCTATAAGTTGTTTATATTATGCAGCACTAACCAGTCAGCAAGATAACAATGGGCTTTTCTTTGATGTACTTCAATCTGCACATGTGCTTCGATTCCTCTGCCAGATGTTCCTATTTATTTATATTCTTTGCTTTAGTTTTTGAGATACTTCTGCTCTGGAGAAAGATACATTAGTACAATAAACTATATTACGCAGAATATGAAAATAGCTAGTATCACCAGAGCAAATAGAACTACCTCAACCAACCAAAAGTGTTATAATTCTAGAATTTTCTTAAATGCATATTTATAATGAGCTCTTAAATCCTTTTTTACTTCAAACTCTAGGTCTCAATATTATTGAAGTATCTATTGGCACAATGCGAATAGCCTTTTAAAAATTGTTTTGGCTGCTGCAAATTGTCTAATATAATCAACCCAATTGTATCTATGATCATTCAGTGCCTATAACTATACCTAAACCACCTCTAAAATTATTTCCATAGCAAATAATTCCAGGTGCTGATATGTATTGAGCACTTACTATGTGTCAGTCACATGATGTACACTTTACAAACATCTCATTCACTCCTCACAACCACCCCATAAGGCAAGTGCCACTATAATCCCCATTTTACAGATAAGGAAACTGAGGCTCAGTGAGATTATATATCTAGTAAAAGGCAGAGCAAGGAATAAGGCATAGGACTGTCTGGCTGTCTCCTAACTTCTGTGTTTCTATTAAACACTGCTTTCAATATCAAATAGAATGTTTTTATTCATAAATCAGACATATATTTTTAGACACAACTAATCAGAAAATAAATACTGCATAACAGCTTCATGTTGAAGTTGCTTTGGGTTGACTTGTAGCATCTGTGGTAGAAAGAGGCCAGTTGATGGAGCCCTGAATAAGAAACGGGGTTGGTTCCCACGGGATCCCATTTCTCAGGCTGGGGCACACACCCTTATGGGACAAAGTGTATCCTCTGGGAACATCCATTTTTCCTCCATGATAAGTAGTTAAAAATGGTAATTTTTGTTAAAACAAACACAGATATATTATGGAATGAATGAAAAAGTTTCCTTAAACTTTTAAGTTAAAAGCGAGATTTCTTCATAAGCTTCCCCTTTCTGAGAGAATTGCCCCTGTTTTCCTTGGAGTCAAGCATTTCCTGCCTTCTGCATTTAGGGTACATAGACCTACAGCTGTAGAAGCAGGGGAGCCCTTGAAAAGTCTTAAGTGGTTCTGGCAGTTATTTCATTCTGGTGAGGACTGATATGAAAAAATAAAGACCAGAGGCAGAGGCAAAGTTAGGAGGTTGGACAATAAGGCAAAATACAAGTAAAGGACAAAACACACCAGATGCTGGTACCACGCTCTCAGACTTCCCAGCCTCCAGAATTGTGAGCTAAGTAAACCCCTCTTCTTTATAGAAAAGAATTTTTTAAAAGGGCCAAAAGAAACACAGTTGGCCATGTTTTCTCTCTCCCTCTCTCTCTCTCTCTCTCTCTCTCTCTCTCCCTCTCTCTCTCTCACACACACACACACACACACACATACAAACAGCCTAGAAATGAAGATGTCAAAGATTTAAAGGGTGCATGTCCAAATAGCACCTTGCACCCCCACCCCCACCCCATATACACACATTCCAGCTCCTTGCTTCCTCACCTTACATGCAACCTACCTTACAAGCAGAGCCCTTCCAGCAATCATCCTGACAACATATTCACACCCTGAGCAGTTTGACATGGTCATTTGGTCATAGACAACTATGTTTCTGGACAAGTCCTAAAGAGTTTGAGATGTCTGCATAATGGTGTTCTCTATAATACAATAGGGTCACATATTTGGAGAAAGAGGGTTTCATGGAGGAAAGAAATGTTTTAACTTTTTTCTTCTTTTCAGCTAAGGGTTGTTTCAGGATGTGAACTACTTCAGTTGGTGAGAGAAATTTCTTACGTACTTCCTGGAGAAAGCAATTTTCTCTCAAGTGTGAACCTTTAGACGGGGGCATCCAAAGGAGTCACCAATTTTTTGCCTTTGTAACCTAAAGAGAGAAATTTAAGTCTGCCCAGTCTTCCCCTTTCCTCAGGAATGAGTGGTGATGTGCTCTCCAAAGCTGCAAGGCAGAAGAGGCCCCTTCCTTGCAGAGGGAGCACGGAATCACCAGCTGCAGCAAACACAGATTCCTTAGTGACTTCTGTAAATCCACTGCAGCAAAGGCACAACGACACCACTGAAAGAAAGCCTGGAAATGCCTACCACCACCTCCCTCCTTATCCTGTCCTCTGAAACATGCCAGTGATAGCTACAAAGCTGTGCTTTTATCTTGTAATGATTTTACTAAAGAGTGTCAAGAAGCCCTCAATACCCCCAGGCCTTCTTTTCTAACTCTACCTTCCATCCTCAGACAATTTCATCCACTTTCATTGCTTTCCTTATCATTTATTTATAGGCAGATGATTGACAAATCCATATCTATATCCATATCTCTGCTGAGCACCAGCCCATACACCAACCACCTTAGCAGATATCTCCCCTCAATGTCCAAACTGCACAAGTCAAAGTCTGAGCTCATCATCATCCCTTTCAGCCCTGTTGGTTCTGAAACGTGTTCCACCTTTCAGTGATCAGCACTATTATCCACCCACTTTCTTCCGCCAGAAACCCTGAGCATCCTATTCCTCTCTCTCTTAACACCCAACTTGTTCAACTAGTCACAGTCCCAGGCAGCTCTAACTGGTTTGCTTCTCTCCATCCTACCTCCCCCACCACCCAACTGGTCTTTCTGCTCTAGTCTTTTTTCCTACCTAAGTCCTTATTCCTGTGTCCACACTGCTGCCAAAGTGAATTTTCTTAAAAAGCATGTCTAATCATACTACTTTATTAAAAGAAATTACCTGATGAATACCCATTAACCCAAGGAGAAAGCTTGAACACCTTAACATATTTTATAAGACACTTCCTGAGCCAAGGTCCTGTTTACCTCTCTATCTTTCACATCTACCACCTCAACTCCACTTCTAAAGCCAGAATACAAAAGTGCTTGTAGTTTTCTCAAGTTCTGTCTCTTGCTCCCTAAGCCTTTGCACATACTGTTCCCTTTGCCTAGAACAGCTTCTGCCTTCTTCCTTGTGGCTAAACTCAAGCACACTATCAGATTGCACACTCAGGGCCCAGGAATAGGGCAAGTGCCTGCTTAAATTTTGCAGCATAGGTGCGTCTCTTGCCTGACCCTAGTCTTAGCCCTACATATACTTAATATCACCTTCTTCTTCCCTGATTCCTATTATTTTCTTTCCCCAAAATGAGTTAGGTGCCCCTCCCTTGTCCTCCATTTGTATCCGCTATTCACTCCTACTAAAACACTTATCCTGCTGTATTGTAATTGGCTTTTTACTTGTCTCCCCAACTAACCTATAAGTTCTTTGAGGGCAGGGACCGCATATTAACCATACTTGCCATAGTACTTGATATATAGTAGGCAATTAATGTATAGTTCATAAATGAGTAAATAAATAAATGAATATACTTTCAGCCCTGTATGTCTGTATGATGACATACTTACAGAATAAAAGGAAATTTGACTTGGGAGAAACCCCATAAATCATCAGGTCAGACCCCTCATTTTACAAATAAAGAAACTGAGGTCAAGAAGGTCAGGTCAAGGCTGTTTCTCAGAATTACATAAGCTGGAAAGGCATCCTAGTATCTTATTTTTAGCAGATATCAGTTGCCAGTGTAATGAAACATAAGCTGTTCACCAATGTTATTTAATATTCAAGCCAAATAATGTAATATGTCAATCAAAATTATTTCATAACTCCTTATAAAATAAAATAAATCAAGTTTTCCTAAGATAATTTTCTTAAGTCCACATGTAAGGCTCCCCCCTATACATCCACCACATTTCACAGTTGAAACAACAGGAAACATGCCAGAGAGAATGAGAAGCATGGCAGCTAGAAAGAGGAATGTTTACTATTTTGTCATGCTATGTAGTTAAGCAAGACCTTCTCCTCAACTTTTGGATAGGAGGGTACAGATAGCATTGGCCGGCCTCTGGGTCACTTCTCCTCTTTAAAGTCTCTAGAGCCGTGACTACTGTAAGAGTGTCACTGACAGGAAGAGAGGACAAGGGATGGGTTTTTTATGAATATGTAGTCAAGGCATGGAGTTCTTATAGATAGTGCTTATTTTTTATGTGAAAATATAAATATTATATTAAGAAACTAACTTTTTCACATTTGAAAGCCTAAAGCAAACATATTAAATATCATTTAATAAGTGATAATTCATTTGGCTTTTAAATTTAATATCAAACTTCCGACAAATCAAATTTGAATCTATTACTTTTGTATTCATGAAGCATAGTGGTGAAGATGTGGAAAGAACATGGAAATTTTTTTTAAATAAAAAAGAATTCTAGAAGGAGAAGAATGATGAATTTAGTACCTTCTACAGGTTTCAAGCCAGCAAGTAGCAGACAAAATAAAATTTCCTTGTCATCTACTTCACTCGAAAATCTAAAAGGCACAGACGTCTGCTAGGTGTTGTTGACTGAAGGTAAAAGTTGAGTTTGGCATTTCCATCTCATGCAAAGGTAACAGTTGCAAAAAAATAAGCTCAGAATTAATGTTTAAGGTGTTCTGGCAAAAACATTATGTTAACTGTCTATTACAGCATTTGAAGAAAAACATACCTGGCAGATTATCTCTCTACCAAATTTTTCCCTTACAGAAAGTGTGAAAGAATTAAGTACCTTAGGAGGTTCTTATTTACTGAGGATCCTACTGTTTCATTTCCTTCTCCCATCTTGCATCTCTCTGTACAGATTTTAAACCAGTGATATACTAGCAAATTTTTTTTCTGTGTCATAATTTTGCTGAGACCTGCCTCTGCTTTCTTTCTTTCTTTTTTTAAATAATCCTTTTCTTTTACTTTTAATTGACAAATAGTAATTGTATATATTTATGGGTTACAGTGTGATGTCTTGGTACATGTATTTAACAACTACCTTGCCAGGAAAAAAAAAATGCCATAATTTTTAGTATTTCCCAATTTCTATGGTGTGAATACTACTACCATAGCCAATACAAGCTACCAATCACTGGTACCAAGTTACCAATACTGTCACTGAATGAAGAGTTGGGAAAAGATGTGCACAACTGGGTTACAAGCCAGTATGGGCCAACTCTACCACATCACTACCTGAAACCCTGGGACTTCCTGATTCTAAAGAGAACCCCTCAGTGTAGCTCTTGCCAGAGCAGGTCTTCAGGCCTTTCTTGCTTTGAACCCAGTTTCCCCTGTATTATTCAAGACCAATGAATCATAACTAGGTTATGTTGCTTAACAAATAAGCTCTGAAATCTCTGTGACTTAAAACAACAAAAGTTGTTCACAATAAATGTCCAGCACGGTCCATGGGGGAAGGATACTCTGCTTATCAAAGTTACTCAGGGTCCCAGGCTGATGGGGGCTTCATCATCTGGAAAATGCTGGTGTCAGTGAAGGAGAGCCTGAAGATTTGCACACGGGCTTTTCACCATCTCAGCTCATGTTTCATTGGTCGGAACTAGACTCATGGCCCCACCTAAGTTCAAGGGATTTGGCAAATGAGAGAGCAGATGTAATATTTGGTGAGTGCCACTGTCTCTATTACACCCATGATGATTTCAGCAGGCGTCAGTGCCTCTTGACAGTTCAGGACATAGCACATTCAGGGGATCCACTAGGCTTAAGGGGAAATAAAGTACCTGACTCTGAATGCCTTGGGAAAATTAGAAGCTCAGCAAGAATCTTCAAACAATCATTTCTTTTTTACCATTAATAAATATGAATATGCTAAACCAATCATTCTTCTTTGACTAGAAAGGAGACTTATAACTCAACAAAAATCCCAGGAAGGCTTTGCTCTTGTCCCCTTTGCCATATTTGTGAGATGATGCAATTTGTGATCAATTTGCTTGTCTAAATAATAAACTAGCAATTTGAGGTCTTTCTGCCTAAGTGTTTTTCCAAGAGGATAGAGCATTCCTGTACGAAGGCAGCTCCTCAGAGTCCGTTTCTTTGAAACAGGGAAAGTCTAAGACTAGAGGAACTTTGGGGTCCCCAGGGCTCTGGCCTAAAACCACAGCCTTTCATGTCAATTCAACAAATGTGTATTTTGCACCCAGTGAGGGCCAGATGTAGAGGCTTTCTCTAGGGCTTCTATAGATGGGAGAATATCAGACTCTTCCGTCCTTCCTGTATCTCTGGGCTAATTAGACACAGCATCATTTTAATCACCTCTATTCTGAAAGAAAATAGCTATGAGTCTGGAACTAGGAAATACACAAAGATGGGCACTAGAATACTGTGATTTTAATGCTGTCTTGCCCTTAATTAATTAGGGGCACATGGACAAGTCTTTCAATCTCTAGCATCTCCATTTCCTCATCTACAAATTGAAGCAGTTGGACTACAATGACAGTTTTCACACTTGCTTTGTGCAGCCTTCAGGAACTGATTTGCATAAGGGGAGAGAAGCTAGTGGGCAGAGCTCTGGGACCTCTTCCTAACTTCCAACCAGAGAAGATATATTTTTAATATGCTTTAGAGCACATTTTTATTTTTGTTTTTCAAAAGGGTATCATTGCTTTATAAAAGTTGCTCTTAAGAAAATGTTTCTAATTTTTTTTTTTAAATTTGAAAACCACTGGAATAATCCACCTACCTGAGAGAGCTATAGAAAATAATGTACACTGATAATGTATGTGTCCCAGGAGGTAAGGCCACCCATGGCTCCAGTGGTACTAGGCTAGGATGCGTCCCTCCCTAGCATAAACAGCCAGCCAAGCTCCTAGTTCTTGCACACTGTCCATACATCTATAATTGCAGGCCCCAGCTCAAGCCTCTTCATCTTCACCCTGCCAGCACCTTACAAAGAAGCTCAGACTAAGTGAACAACATGCAGAGTAATGGGTCATAGGACTTCCCTGAAATTAAGGTGAAAGACCACAGCCTGCTTGGAGAGCATGTGGTTTGGAATATTTCCACCGAATATTAAATCATACAAGAATTTTCACTCATCTTCATCTTGGAGGTCACAACATGACTTTTCTCTAATGAATTCTTTACATTGGCAGCTCTTGTGTTTTTCTCCCCTCCTCCCCTCTTCCTCACTTCCAATCTACCCTCCTCCCCCCTTGCTAGGGGCGGTCCTCTCTCCTTTGGTCTCTGTGTGGGAACATGTGGTAGTACTTTTCCTTGATTTAGGCCTTGAATTTGGTCTACACCTGTGTAGACCTTTAAGCAACAGCTCAGCAGGCGATACCGCGAGGTTGTGCCCCGGGTCTGCTCTGCGCACACTCTTGCTCTTGCTCCCTTGCAGGCAGGTCGGCTCCTCTCCTTCCTCTTTCTCCAGGCAAGTGTGGGACCTCCAGATGCTGCTCCCAACATGCTAGTTTACTATTCAAGTTTCCAGTGATGTATTCTTTAGAGTGATATCCCACCCCAGGGTGCTCTTCTTCTTGAAGCAAAGGGTTGACTTAAGAAAGCCTATATCCTCAAAGGGGAAACAAAGAGAGAAGGAAAGATTGAGAGAAAGAGAAAAAATAGGGGATGCGGACTTTATGACAAGCACTATCCTGACTTAATCTTGTGAGGTCAATGTAGTTTACATCTTACAAGTGAAAAAAAACTAAGGCTCAGGGAAATGAAATGATGTGCTGAAGGTCACAGAGCCAAGAAGTGGCAGAACCGAGATTTAATGACAGACCATTTTATTTCAAACCCAGTGTTCTTTCTGATTGACCAAGCAGTAGTTATGTGCTTAGGGAGCCGTCCACCATATCATAACTATAAACCCAGGTACTATACTAGGTTCCCTGGAGACATTCTTTCGTTTTTGCAATAGCATAGCACAGCAGGTTTTAGTCAGTTCACAGATTTTACAGAAATAGAGCTCATAAAGGTTGCCTGCCCAAGATCACATAGCTAAACAAAGAAACAAACAAACTTTCCACGCTTTCAGAATAAGAGTGAATCTTCATCTTAGCTTACCCATCATGATCTCATTTCTGCACACTTTTCTTTCTGCTCCCCAATTTATATCAATCTTTCCCACCATATGAAACTCCTTGTGTTTCCTCAAATTACTGTGTTGACTCTATGTACATCACATGTGCTATTCCCTCTTTCCATCGTCATCTACCTCTGACTGCTACAATACTCATCTTGTGGCCACTTTCTGGGAAACCACTCACCATGTGCCTCACCACTAATCACCTCGTCACAAAATCAGATGTAATTACTAGTCGTCTTATTCTTGCAGCACCTTATGAATATCTATACCAAAGCACAGACTATATCATATTCTAACTGTCTAGCAAGTTAGCTATCACCACCACCACATCCTACCCTCTTTGGAGATATAGGACATATTGTATATAACTTTGTATTCCCAAAGCTTACTATAATACCAAAATGAAGTAGAGATTTAAAAGTCTGTTAAATGAATAAGAAAATGGAAAGAAAGGAAAAGAAAGGGAAGGGAAGGGAAAGGGAGGGAAAGGAAGGGATGAAAGGGAAGGAAAGGTGAAGGGGAGAGAAGGGAAGAGAAGGGGAGGGAAGGGAAGGGAAGGGAAGGGAAGGGAAGGGAAGGGAAGGCAAGGGGGAGCTAAAGGAAAAAGAAGAAAGGGGAAAGGAGGGGTAGTAAGGGTAGATGTTAAGACTGAACTCAGGTCTGTCCAATTCCAAACTACACAAGAATTCTCCCATCCCATACCCAACACGAGATGCTCCCCACTCTATCTGTGTGGTGACTCTACTCCCATTCCCCCTTCTTTTTTTTACTCAGGTGCTGAGATGTTCATCCTCTGCTATGGCTATCAAGGCAGCACACCTGGCTTTGCTCATTACCAAGTAGTTCCCCTCTTGGATTTTCCAGAGTTCTCCGTCAGACTTCTCCCCTCTTTGCATTTGTCTGTTTCAATCCTTACATGTCAATAGAGTTAATGTAGCAAAAATAAAAACAAAAACAAAAAGCTAGAGTGTGGTATTATTAATACTGAAAAACAATATTTCAACAATGTCCTCTTTAAATTAATATTTAGCATTGAAAAGAATTTTGAATCCAGAAAAATGACCAAATAGAACTTTTTGTACTTCAGATTAATTTATTTATGGGATATCTTTTTACACAGTCTGTTAGAATATTCCTTGCAAAAAAACAAAACCAGTGGTCTGTATTTTAATATTTTAATAAAAAATTACCCTTTTAAATCACTTTCACTATATTTTTCATATTATAAAAGTATTATATTTTTATTATAGGAGGTTTACAGATATAAATATGCACCATTAAGAAAATTTAAATAACCTATAATCATACCATTCAGAGATAATCACTCTGATTTTAGTATCATCCCTTTTATCTATGCATCTATATTAATATTTAGTGGGTATATGTTCTGAGACATGTGTCAGGCGATTTCATTGTTGTGCAAACATCACAGAGTGTACTTACACAAACCTAGATGATATAGCCTACACACACCTAGGCTATATGGTATACCCTATTGCTCCTAGGCAATGAACGTATATGGCATGTCAGTGTAATGAATACTGTAGGCAACTGAAACACAGAGGAAAGGATTTGTGTATCTAAACACGAAAAAGGTAATGCATTGCCCTACAATGTTACAACAGCTACGAGGTCACTAGATGATAGGAATTATTCAATTCCATTATAATCTTATGGGACCACCAGCATATATGGCCATACATATGACCAGTTACACAGTCCATTCATGGCTGACCAAAATGTTGTTATGTGGTGCATGACTATAAGAAGAGCTAGTACCTACTCCATGAATGCTGTGAGCCAGCACTGTTCTAAGCACTTTATGTGGATTATTTTCAACCTCAGAACAATTTTATTAGATTGGCACAATTATTATCTCCATTTAACATATGGAGAAACTGAGGCATAGACAGGCTGGCTTGCCCAAAGCTACACACATATTAAGTAGTAGAGCTGGGATTTGAACAGAGGCAGCTTAGCTCCTGAGGATGTGCTTTCAGCCCATAAAATATACTGCCTCACATACTCATATGAACTTGGGATCAGACTGCACAAACTATGTTATAATGGTAACTTGTTTTTTGTAGCTAATATATCTTGAACAGTTTCCATGTAATTTAATATTCTTCTAAAACCTCATGTTAATGGATGCACAATATTTCATCATTTTATGTACCATTATTAATCAATTTCCTATTGTTAAAAGTTCAGGTTATTTTCCAACCTTCTACAAATACATTGTGATGAACAGCATGCAACTAATGTTTTATTGACAAATTTGAATTGAAATTATTGGGCTAAAACTTTACACATGCTGTTCACACCTTCCAATGTAGCTCAAAGATAAGCGGAATAAATAGATAAGTGAAATATCATAGTAGTTGATCATTAGAGATGCTGAGTTGAACAGCTTTCCCTCTGGGGCTTTTTTTGCCAAGTTTTTCCCTATTCTTGGAGCTGGTCATAATAAATAGAGAAAAAAACATCCCAAGCCAGGCATGTGCTTTTGGCAAAGATCTTCCAGATACTCCTCCTTGGACTAGCGCCACCACCTGCTGCTCGGGAACATGCCTCCCTCAGCCTTTCTCCTCTGTCAGCACCACACCAGAATGAGTTATCATTTGCAGTTCAGCAGTTGGTGTCACTAACATAGGGGCCCTTTCCATTTGGAATTCCTACCATAGGAATGACAGCAGGGAAGAGGAGGTGCAGAAAGTTCCTGGAGGAGAGGTGTGAGGGGGATCCCTCTAAATTAACCTGCCCATTAACCTCCATGGCATATCACTGCAGGACTCAGAAGAGGGGACAAGCAAAGCAGACCTTTAAAGAGACACTCCTTAGAAGGTAGTGGACCTCACTTAGGATAGGGACCCCCAAGTGAGAAAAAAAGAGAGAGAAACAGCAAAATATGTCTAAGTATTTATTAAGATGGTAACAATAGCTGGAGTGTCTTTTATGAGCTAGCTAAAATGAAGAAGAAAGAAATTTAGAAAACAACACAATATGAAGGAACACAGCAAATACAGATGAGTGGCTGACATCCTGTCAGTTTTCTGTCAAACCATTTTGTCGTAAATTTCAGAGCGTCCTCATCTGGATACCACACGTGGAATGATGAGTAATTCTCTGACACACTCATTCACACATGTTTTACTGAGCCTTAAAACTAACTAATATTTACCAAGCACTTTATAATACTTTATTCATACACATTATCACATCTTATCCTCCCAACAACCCTGTGAGAAAATTATTATTATTACTTAATTATTATTTATGAGTTAACTGAGACTAACAAAAGTTAAGCAGCTCACCCAAGGTCACACAGTTAGAGCTGGGATTTGAACACAGGCCTCCCGATTCCAAATCCTACAACACCTATTAAATATGTACAAGATCCCGCCAAGCAAGGCAGACATTAAAGACCAGAGCCCTTGGAGAAAGTGCATGAAAGTCCAATACAGGAAGAGATTGCCTTTTCTGTGGTTGGGACCAAGGCCTCCAGCGACCAACCGACCAGACAGTAAACTCAGAGCTGTACTGTGTGCCTAACGCTGACCCAAGCACAGTGGAAACAAAAGAGAAAGAGAATATAATGCCTGGGGGATCCTTTCCTTAAGCACGTACTCAATTGACACTGAAGCAAGTAGAGAAAAGTAAACTTGTTAGTGTTGGCTAGAATAATTAATGACGCTTTCTGATAGGAGGCGAGGCTTGATCTAAGAAATAGAGAGGAGAAGGGATTGTTTCAACGGTGGATCAACATGAGCAAAGACATGGAAATAATGACTAGCCATGATACAGAGAGGAGGAGAAAGAGTATGGGAAAGATTAGTCACAGACAAATTTAACTAGAGTATGGTATATGTGTTAAAGAGAAGAAAAGGTGGGGTGAGTAGAACGAGATCAGATTATAGAGGAAGGCCTAGAAAGCAAACAAAATTCATCCCTTTACAAAGATTTACTGAGTACCTTCTATAGGCTAAGCCCTAGGAATAAACAGATATGAAAAAGTATGGTGTCTTGTCTTCAGAAGTAAGGAGCTCACAGTCTTGGAAACTTGGATTCCATATAGTAGGCAATAGGGAGTTATTAAAGGTTCTTAAGAAAGGGAGTGATAGAATGAAAGTTTATTTCCAGAAAGATATAGTCTTATAACCAGCAGACAGAACAGAAACAGGCAGGCAACAGAAATGTTACAGACCCACCCTCGGTGGCAGCGTGGTTATTGGGATGGTCCATATGGCAGGTTCTAGGTAGTATTTTTAAAAAGAAATCTATACAAAAGAGTTCTGATGTTAGTTACAAGAACTAGCTTTCATATAAGTATTCCGATGTACAGAGAGATGGAAGGGGGCCGGGTGAGGGGCAGCAGAATCTGAGAGGGAGGGAAGGATCCCAATATGAGAGGAACATATTGTTACCTAGATTCTGAGCAAGGTAAGAACTTGGGAATGGGGAAACAAGACAGAAACCCAAATGCCAGGATCAGGGAACAGGAAAAGGCCACGGAACCCAGGAACAAGGCAAAAGCCTGATGACTGGAAACTGGGTACAAAATCTGTCTAGTCCCAGAAGTATGACTGTCCACTGGGCCATGTGTCAGGACCAAGCCCATGCACGGAGTTTAGGCTGACTCTTTGAAAAGTCTCCTGGGATTCCAGACCCAGGAATCAAACTCATTACAATACTTATTCCTAAAATTTTCTAAGGGGAGCCTCTGTAATCTGGCTTAACACTGGCTACCCCATCTCATGTTCTGCCTGTACTTATTTTAACACATTCTTGATTTCAATCACACTGGTCTCATCACTGTGCCCCACCCCACTCCAACTGACCAACACACCTCACACATCTACAGTCATTTCCTCTCTACGGTATTGCCTTTGCTAACTCTTTCATCTACAATGTTCTCTCTCTCTTCACTAGAGTCCGTTCCAGCTTTTCTCTGAAACTGCCAGAGTTTGACGATTCCTTTCTCTGAATTGGAGAACAACTTTACCCTATCCTCTCATTGATCAACTTCTTTATTATCATGGCATGGAGATCATTTTAAAGGCCTGACTGTTGCTTACTCATTTTGGTTACTGCCACTTAGACTTTGTTTCTAAGGGGAATATATTCTAAATTTCAACTTGGAAGATTTGGAAAATACTTACCATTCTCCTTTCCCAGGCTGGAGCAGGAAGAGGGCTCCTATTCCCTGACATTGAGACAGCAGCA